>NW_028274813.1:143821555-144125456 GCF_037043125.1 Eumetopias jubatus
AAGAAGGAAACCACGACCTGCATTTTATGTTACCCCTCCCGTAGTCTATAGGGAGCTGAGAGCCCAGGGAGTTGCTAAGTGATGGCCCAGGAGTACTTCTGTCAGAGCATCTCTCTACCTACATGGCCAGCTTCACTAGCCTTGCTTCATCGAGCTTCAGGAATGTTTCAAAGGGGTGTGGAGGTTGGTTCATGGCCAGGCAGTGCCCCCCAGCTCTTCAGGGGAATATTAGCAGGTGGGCAGGGGAAAAAAATTAGTTTGAAGAATGCTGCATATTAGTTTCTGTTTCTTCTGGGAGCTTCCCAATGCACATTGGGATGTTAAAGGACCCAAGACGTTGCAAGAAGCTGTTCAAGCTCATGCACAGAACACTTTCCCCCAGCACAATGATTAAGTGGATTTCTAAGAAAAATCAAAGATGCCTACTGATTTCTCACTAAGCATTAATTCCACGCAGGTACCATGCTCAGTGGGTACATATAAATACCTTTGAAAGTTGACGTTGGATGAAAACTCAGCTGCTGTGACCACCAGTGACATGACGTACTGGGTACTCTACTGATTTCCTAGGGCTCCATATCAAAGTACCATGCCCTGAGTGGCTTAAACAATGGAAATTAGTTGTCTCAGTTCTGGAGGCTACAGGCCCCAAATCAAGAGGTCAGCAAAGCTGGTTCCTTCTGAGGACTGTGAGGGAAGGTTCTGTTTCTGGTCTCTCTCCTAGCTGGTAGCTCCTTGGCTTGTGGCAGATAATTCCAGTCTTCGCACACTGTGTGCATTTCTGTGGCACAAGTCATATTGGATCAGGGCCTGCTCTAACAATCTCATTTTAACTTGATTACTTGCGTAAAGGCTGTATTTACAAGTAAGGTTACATTCTGAAATTCTGGGGTTTAGGACTTCAACATATGGATTCGGGGGAACACAATTCAACCCGTAACAAGTGCATTGCACCCACACCCCGTGCACATAGGTGCACCCTCATGCAGACAAAACTTCAGTAAGGAGGAGGGCACAGAGCATGTGGAAGCTGCATGGGCTGCAAAGGGTCCTGCAGACCTGGGTCCGAATATGGGTTCTCATTTGCCAGCTAGTGAAATGGGGGACATTGCTAAATATTTTTAAATCTTTAAGCTTGTTGCCTGTGAATTGGGATAATGACACCCATCCAGAATGTGGCTTAGATCAGTCTGGCATTTAGTGGATACTAGAGAGATGGCTCATAATCTGCCAGTCCTGGATGTCCCCCTACAACAGTCTGGCCTTGTTGCATGGTCATTGCAGAGTTTCCACAGAAGCCAAGGCGGACAACCACAGGCGCCTCACACAAGGGCTTTGAGTGGACATTGATCCCTCTTGGATAGAGTGAAGTGCTGAGATCCAGATTCAGACACAGTATTTCTATTGCACTTGGCTGCTCGGTTCCTGGAGGTCTGCAAGTTGGGTGAATCATGTAAAAGCAAGTCTGTGTCTTCAGTTTGCCTTGAGCCCAGTACTCACAGGGTGCATAGCAAATTTTATTGAAACACTTCACTAGGTGGCGCATGAATGTCATTACCTGTTCTCAGTTGGGTATCGCCCCATTGCCGCAGAGGAATACCACCTATTCAACACATCATTCCTGGACACGAGCTCTCTGCTGGGCTTGGTTCGGGACAAGAGGGACACAAAGTATGTGTATATATCAGACCCAGTTCCTACCCTCCTCAGTTTATATTCTAGAGGAAGGAGCCAATTAATAAGATAAATCAAATAAGCAATATAAATGCTATGAGTGTGTTAAATGTTAGGAAAACAGGAGAGAGGGAAGTTCTGTCTGGGGATAAAAGTAACCAGTTCCTTTCCTGTCTTCATCTGTCAGGGTCAAGGATATTATACTAGGGTCTGGGTGCCAATACTGATTTCTGTTTCCATTCTCTCTGCCTGACCACTCCCCCCCCCGCCCCGTCACTAACAACCACAGGGGTGACCACGGTGCTGACCATGACGACCCTCAGCATCAGTGCTCGGAACTCTCTGCCCAAAGTGGCTTATGCAACAGCCATGGACTGGTTCATAGCTGTGTGCTACGCTTTTGTGTTCTCCGCGCTGATTGAGTTTGCTACCGTCAACTATTTCACAAAGAGAGGCTGGGCCTGGGATGGCAAAAAAGCATCAGAAGCAGCCAAGGTCAAGGTAAATTTTCCCCCTTCATTTCCACCTTCCTCCAGAGAAAATGTGCCTGAAATAAAATATCAACTACAAGACAGGTGTTTCTCCTCCCCATCTCCCCCCTGCCCTGCCAATGAAAAAATAACCCCTTCCCTTATGTTCAAGGACCCTATCAAGTCTTTTTTTTTTAAGATTTTATTTATTTATTTGAGAGAGAATGAGACAGAGAGAGAGCATGAGAGGGGGGAGGGTCAGAGGGAGAAGCAGACTCCCTGCTGAGCAGGGAGCCCGATACAGAACTCTATCCCGGGATTCCAGACTCATGACCTAAGCCGAAGGCAGTCCCTTAACCAACTGAGCCACCCAGGCGTCCTACCCTATCAAGTCTTATTGCAAGAGGTCCTGTTTCAACTTTGTTTTGAATCATCCGCTTTGATCAAGCAAAAGGTCTGATGTCATGTGAATGGCTTGGGCTTGCGAAGACTTAGGCCTATTATTTTTGCTAAAGTACCTCCTGTCTATTCAGTGATTACTTGTCCAGTTTTGAATTATACATCTTCTGTTCACTCTTTTGTCACTTCAAAGCAGTAGATCTTCTGCAGGGTGGCTTTAAAGATGTGAGGAGAACAATGTGACCTCCTAGAAGCCTCAAAACATACCCAGTTCCACTGAGGAGATGATTTGGTTCACTTAAATGATACACAGTAATTGTGGAAAGCATTAGTCTGTTCAAAGCAATTAAATGCCAGGTATTTAGAGGATGGTTGATGCCTAAATCTAAGGAATAGTTGAAGAAAAGAGGTTACACAGAATTCCAAGCTGAACCATGTCCTTGGGGGAGATGAGAATAACATATACGGAACAGAAAATAAAACAGCACAGCATAAACTGCTAATTATACCATGCATTAAACAAATAGGTAAAGCTTTTCCTCTGAGACAAGAGCAGGCCAAAGTTAACAGGGTAGACTTGAAGTAAAAATCTGTCCTTAAAAATCAAAAATCTGTCCATGAGAACTCAGCATGAAGGGAGTCCTGGAAGATATTATAGAAGACTGGAATTGTGTGGCCTGACCTCCCAACCAGGGCCACAAATCAGGAATGGCAACCCAGGACACTCTTTTTATTGAGAACATTCAGCTGTGTCTCATTGATGGCCTCATGCTTGCTTTTTGCATTTAACACAGCAATTTCCTTTCTCCTTCCCAGGAGTCCCCTCCCATGCCAGTTTCAGTCTTGGAAAACCCATTTCCAAGTCCACCTTCCCTGGTTGGAGGAAGGCCTAGTAGGATCCATGCTGGGCCCTCTCAAGGGAGAAGGGACAGGAGGGAGGGCCTTGACAAGTAGCAACCTCAGGAGTGGATGTTTGGGGGGTTAGGGACCAAGTGGGAGAATAGGAGTGAGCTGACCACGGTGGATGATTTGTGGTGACCTGGGAAAACATTTGTAGAGGCAGACTGGGGATTCTTGACCAAAGCATCTGGACTTGGTGATGAAGACCAAAGGAGCCATGGAGGAGGTTTGTGGGGGGAGGAACATGAATGGAATCGGGAGAGAAGGCTTCCCAACACCCAGCATTGTGTTGCCAGAAATTAAATGATTACTAAGGGCTGGGTCTTGGTGGCCACGTGACAGTGGACTGGAGATAGCCACATCTGAGTAGGAAGGCAGATGGGAGCCTATGACAGGAATTAAGGCCTCAGGCTCATATCTATGAGTCTAAGAGAAAGGGATGAATGGAGAGCCCCAAAATGTCATGTAGGCTCACCATCTTTGTCAGCCACCACTTTCACACTTGGCTCCACTGTTGTTACTACTTGCCATAGATCCAAACCTGAAAGGAGAGGGAGAGTTGAAGCTAACACGGATTGCCTAGTCCTAAATTAGCACTGATCTTTTAGAATAAGCAGCACACTTCAGTGTCTTGTGCAACTTCAGGACTACATGTTGTTCTCCAGAGGGCTATGGTACTGGGGATCCTACCCCTTAGGCCTGAAAGGTGCTGTGCAGTTGAAGCATCAGGCCATCTAAAGGCATTTAGGCAGGCAAGTCACACTGTTAGACATGGATAGTACACATGAATTAGTAAACATAGTATTAGCCTACTCACATAAACTGACTTTTACTTAGAAGTAGAGAGCTTGAAAAATAGACTAGGTTCACCATTGTCACGTGTTGGGATCTCCAGAGGCAAATGCCACCTGAGAGTTTGGGGTGCAGGGTATTTTTTAAGAGTGAACACCAGTGAAAGAACAGACCTTGTTTAGAGCAACATTCAGTGGAGGAAGACGTTGAAGTCAACCTTGAAGGAGTTGGCGCTGGAGGATATCTTCCAGCCACTCTGCCTGCAGTTGGGCAGCAAGTCATCCTGGAAAGGGGACCAGGGCACATCTCCAGGAACACTACAGCCATTGTGACTGTGCTGAATCCTGTGCTGCTGCTGCTCATCTCCCCAAGTAAAACATGCACTACCAGGACAGTTTAGTGTCTCCTAAAGTGTCTGTTCTTTTCTTGGCCCCACCAAGAAATGGGAGCCATTCAAGGTAGTTAAAAAAAAAAAAGTTTCTTCTGGCAGACCAGTGTGGATGCACACATGATCACTGGTATATGGAAGAGCTGTAGTATTTCTGAAGAGTGGCCCAGAGGGTCCCTACTCTGGCCCAGGACTGTTGTGGCTTACCTCACCATGTCCGCAGGTGGTCACCATGCTCTTTGCCTCTGGTTCCACATTTACTCTACCTCTCTTTTCACTTGCTTCTTCTTGCTCCTTGCTGCATGTGTTTCCTTTCTACTTGTTGCATGTGTTTCCTTTCTACTTGTTATCTTTTCCACAGTTTTAATGGTTGATATATTTCTTTCAATTTACTCTCCTGTGTTTTCTTAAGTAAATTTTACTTAATGGCACTATATTAATGGAACAGATTTTTGCAGTGTTTTATCATGTACATTTGCAAACTGACAGCAGTGTTTAAAGAATCTTACAATGAAAATCTCTCTATTATGAACATTTTATTATGCATGTGTCACTAATGTCTGTTTGTCTATCATCTATCTATCCATGCATTCACTCATCCTCAATCCATCTTATATTCTTATCCATTTCAAAGGAAATTTTAAAGGACAGTACATTTCCCAGTAAATATATTTATATACATATAAATTTATGTATGTCATTAACTACAGTTCAGTATTTACCATTTGATTCTTTCAAAGAAAAATTTGCATAGTGTAAAATACAAGGATATTAAGGATACATTTGCTGCATTTTGAACATGTTCACCTGTGTAACGCAAATCCCTGTCAAGATAGAGAACATCACTAGCACTCCAGAAATTTCACCATGCCAGTTCCCAATCAACAGAGGCCTTTCCAGTCTCCACCTCAACAAAGACAACTACTGTTCTGATTTTTTTTTTTTGCCATGAATTATTTTGCCTGTTCTAGAATTTTTTATTCAAGACTGGCCATGTGGGGTTGTAGGCTTAGAAGTCTGTGAGAGAACTGCCCTCCCCAGAGCTAAGCTATGTTTCTCTATCTCTCTTTTGAGAGATAAACCTTTCGAATCTTCAAAAATGAGTTGACAGTTGCCTGCAAATGTCATGCCCTTACAATCTTATTATATTTTGCAGAAAAAGGAGCGGGAACTCATATTAAATAAGTCCACAAATGCTTATACTACTGGGAAGATGACCCACCCCCCCAACATCCCAAAGGAACAGACCCCTGCAGGGACCTCAAATGCATCTTCAGCTTCAGTAAAGCCTTCTGAAGAGAAGACTTCTGAAAACAAAAAGACTTACAACAGCATCAGCAAGATTGACAAAATGTCCCGAATTGTATTCCCAGTCTTGTTTGGCACTTTCAACTTAGTTTACTGGGCAACATATTTGAATAGGGAACCGGTGATTAAAGGGGCTGCCTCTCCAAAATAACCCACCGCACTCCCAAACTCCAAGAGAGCCATACTTCCAGCAGAATGGTACCAAGGAGAGGTTGAGCTCAGAGGGATTTTCCATATTCGGGCACTATCTTTCAGGAAATTTTTGCATGTTTAATAATATGTACAAATAATATTGCCTTGATGTTTCTATATATAACGTCAGATGTTTCAAAGATGTCACATTGATAAATAAAGCAAACAACTTTCTAGAAAAACAGGAGACAATGGCTCTGACACTCAGATACTCAGTATCTTACACTGATAGTTTACAAACAAGATAAGTATATTTTTAACTGTTCCAAGTGTTACCTAACAATGTTTTTTATACTTCAAATGTCATTTCATACAAATTTTCCCAGCAAATAAATATTTTAGGAAATGCTCCATGATTATTACTTGACCAACTCTCTTGCAAGAAACAAAGATCACAAAGAGCACATTTTTCATTAAAAAGGAAACTGTGGGCATTTATGTACAAAACTAATTGCCTTTGATAATTCTTACTGTTCTGAAATTAGAAAGTACTGCATGATCTTACATTAAGAAATAGATTAGGCAAATATTTATGCAGATAAACTTAATAACAGAAATATATGGTATGTTAGATTAACAGCTAAATTATTTCCCCAAGGAAAATAATCAACTGCTTTAAAAATCTTTTATTTGGGGGGGGAGAAACATTTCTCTCCCCCCCAACCTCCCCACCCAACTGAATACTGATCAGAGGAAGAAAAGGAAGTGTTAACACAAAAAGCGATGTGATGATAGTCTTGGCATTTGGCCCATGCATTCACTGGCTGAAACATTGACCACCTCTTGCTGCAGCCAGTGCGTACTGCTTCAGTGGTGAGAAATTGTAATTAAGTTATTTTTCATTTTGTTTCCTTGTACTTATTTCATGATTGACTTATTGCTCTGTTAGCTTTTGTATATGAACCTTAAATGTTCATTAAAAAATAAAAAATGAACCAGTCCTGTGGATAAATGTCATTTTTTGAAAAAAAAATCCATATTTTGGTGGGCTCATTTCCTAAAAATGACATAAAACCAGTCATGAAATTGCTTGCAAAAAAAGCTCTTGGTGGTTCATGTCTGTTTGAATCTAATTCTCTAGAGTAGCGTAGTAAAGAGAAAGCAATTTCGACCACAGGGTAAATGAGTAAAACGAGAAGTCCATTGTCATCACATATGTCACATGGGTCTCTACCTGATAGAATCCTACCTAAGGGTGTTCCCACAGTGGGTGCTTGCTATGGGCAAGGTAACTGCTCAGTCCTTCCTCCTTCCTTTTGCTGTTTATGGATGCAAAGTACTGCATTTGGACCATCTACTTACTGTTGAAGGGAAGTATCCAGGAATGACATGTATAAAATAAACACTTCCTGCCTCCTCTGTGACTCAGTTGGATTTATAAAAGGGAAGTTATGATGGTTAGCAAACAGTATCAAAATTAGGCCTGACTAAATTGACTACATAAAAGTACACAGTTCTTTAATACCAATTTACTTCACTGTGTTTGGTAGACACAGCGATGGCCATGAACACACACATAGGCAGATATTCAGCAACACCTTTCATCTTGAATAACCATGTAAATGCTCCTAACATCCATTCATTGAGAACTCCAAATATTTATCCTGAAAGAGCTTTTCATGGGATTCAGTTATCATATTTAATCAGAGTAGTAAGAGAGATCATTTTGTTCTTTAAAAAGATGGGTACCCATTTTTCACTATCTCTGCCTGATTTCAGGATATCACACATAGAAAGGTAAAGGTCAACAAAAAGGTGCTCTTAAATTTTCAAGCAAGAAGCATTTCTCAATTACAAATGGTGCTATATTTGTAGAATTAATGTATGTGCTTTTCCTTATGTCACAGCATAAAATCTGCTATAACAAAAGGCAAACCTAGCTCAGTATGAAGCTTCTGTTTTATCAATTGTTTAGTTATAGTCTGCCTATATAGTCTTTATGGTTTCGCATTGCATTGTAGTTTGGAGAAATATATACTATAATTTAGGTCTAGATGGCTATACATACAGACACCTTAAACATCTAATAGAAAATGATGTCTTCCATATCAAGTTGCAATAATTTTATTTTTTTAAGATTTTATTCATTTATTTGACAGAGAGAGACACAGCGAGAGAGGGAACACAAGCAGGGGCAGTGGGAGAGGGAGAAGCAGGCTTCCCGCTGAGCGGGGAGCCCGATGTGGGACTCGATCCCAGGATCCTGGGATCATGACCTGAGCTGAAGGCAGACGCTTAACGACTGAGCCACCCAGGCGCCCTGCAATAATTTTCTTGATAAGCTCTAGCCTTTATTACAGAGAATCCTAGGAGCTCTGCTGCATGAATTCCAGTTTGAAGATATGCCTATTGCATTTACATGCTGCTCAGTCTTAAAAATGATTACTATTTAGTGAAAAAGATCACATTAGTTTCTTGCTCTCTGATTTTGTATGGTAGATATTTCAGTGTTTATTATTTTTAATGAGGACATAAGAATCACCCTGGGAAGAATAACAAGGCAAGAAATAAAAATTTTTGGAAATAATTATAAATTACAGTGCCCTACTTTTAGAATGAGGGTATGTATTTAAATGTATCTCTTTTGACATTACCATAAATAGAATATTCTAATAAGTCAGCAATCAGTATTACTTCTATATTTCTCAGGAATCCATGGACCTATCTAGGGCAGGCTTTTGCTAAAGTTGGCCTAAACGCTTGTATAAATATTTGGGTTCAATTGCTTCTAGAGTAACCACCAAAGTTAAAATGGTATAGCAAACACTATCCCACCTCATTGAAGGTTGACAAAGAGGTTGTAAATTTTCTAACCTATTTGTATGTGAATGCCTTAGAAATAGTGTTTTATGTCTCCTATGGAACAAGCTATGGGAAATAGGTATAGCAAAAGAGAAATCTGTTTTACAAATAAAGATATTGAAACCCAAAGAGGTTAATCCATTGGCTCAAATCATATCACATGTTAGAAGAAAATGCAGGCCTAGATTTTAGTTCTCATAGTTCACAACACCATGTGATTGCTTCCAGATGGAAGTTGATTTAGAACAAAAATGTAACCTAAAATGAAAAATCTTGCTTTGTGCTCTGGTTGAATGATTATCTATTACAAATACCTTAGAGAATATTTTTGGTTTTTATTTTGTTTTTGTCTTTGTCACTGAAAGCATGACCTTTTTTTTTTTCATGTCAGTACTGTATTTTATTACACATTCATATATAATAAAATTATAAAAAGATACAAGAGGAAAAACCGTTGATGTGTAATAGTGCATACATGGGAGGCAGAAGGTGAGGAATGGAATGGGACAGAATTTACAGAAGGTTTTAACTACATCTGTAACATTTTATTTTTAAAAAGTTGAGGGGCACCTGGGTGGCTCAGTCAGTTAAATGTCAGACTCTTGATTTCAGGGTTATGGGATTGAGTCCCACATCAGGCTCCATGCTCAGCGGGGAGTCCTCTTAGGATTCTCTCTCTCTCTCCCTCTGCCCCTCCCCCTGCTCATGCTTGCTCTCTCTCTCACTTTCATTTTTTTATTTAAATTCAATTAATTAACATATAATGCATTATTGGTTTCAGAGGTACAGGTCTGTGATTCATCAGTCTTATATAATACCCAATGCTCATTACAACACATAAACTCTCCAATGTCCATCACCCAATTACCCATCCCTTCATCCCCCTTCCCCTAGCAACTTTCAGTTTGTTTCCTATAATTAAAAGTCTCTCATAAGACTCTTATGTCTCCCTCTCTGATTTCATCTTGTTTTATTTTTTTCTCTCTTCCCCTATGATCCTCTATTTTGTTTCTTAAATTCCATATACTGGTGAGATTATATGACAATCATCTTTCTCTGATTACTTATTTCACCTAGCATAATACCTTCTAGTTCCATCCACTTCATTGCAAAATGGCAAGATTTTACTTTTTTGATGGTTGAGTAGTATTCCATTGTATATATATACCACATCTTCTTTATCCGTTCATCTGTCGATGGACATCTGGGCTCTTTCCACAGTTTGGCTATTGTGGGCATTGCTGTTATAAACATTGGGGGTACAGGTGCCCCTTCGGATCACTACAGTTGCATCTTTGAAGTAAATACCCAGTAGTTGAAAGCATGACCGTTAAGTCTGTTCCTTTTTACATAAAAATTCTGTGCTTCTGTGATCTTAGAAACTCCTTTTGATAGAATGGACCTAGTGTAGCACTCTCTATCCCACCTCCCCCATCTAAAAGACAAAGAAACAGTGAGTGGAGGAATTGGTAGAGAGAAGTGGTAAGGAAGGAAGAGGCAGGGAGCAGATGGGTGTAAGGGGGAAGGGAGGGGAGAGAGAAGCCCTGATTGACTGGAGCCAAGTATCTTGATGTGATTGCTCCTTCCAGAGTACCGATGTAAATGATTATGGTTACTGCATTGGGCGGTGTCTACTTCAAGGAGAAAGCGTATCTTTCAATCGTATTGAAACAAAAAAAAACATTCATTATTTCAATTCAAGCGTATCAATCAACATTAGCTTCCATTGTAAAAACTAGCTTCAAATCAAAAAGAACTATTTTTTGAAAATTGGAAATACCATAGTTCTTTCAGTAAAAACAGTGTTTTAAATATTTAAAAATTAGTCTCAATGTCTTTTTTACAATACTAGCACATCTGGGACAATCAATGCCATGAGCAAACATGGTGAGAATTTGAATATGAATAACTCTGATCATTGCAATTACTTGCCAGGTTTGCAGTGATATAAGGTAATGCCTCTGAAGTGTGCAAAAGGTTCATTTCATCAAAGATTTGCATGATTATCTGTTTGTCACTGTCATTTTCAATAGACTGTCTCAATCCCAAACTCAGATGCCCTGTATCTTATCTTGAAATGATCATGGATTCTTTATGGAAACCTGTGATTCAAAAATATTTACTGCTTTGAATTTCCTTAATATAAAAGTCTGAAGAAATGAATTTCCTTAGATTTTCTGAGTTCAAATTGAAAGACAAACAAAACCATAGATCAGATACTATATTTTATAATGTATAATCTTAGAAGGCAAATTTTGAAATGAACTGTAATTGACACAATACTAATTTAAGTCCAATCTATTCTACATTCTTCATGTTGCTACCACTGCCTCTCTAGCAGCCAACACTATTCCAGGGCAGTGACAGGTGCTCAGTGAATGTGAACTGATAGAGGAATGAATACTAGAAAGTGGATAGACTGGATGTTATGAAACCTCTTTGGGTAAGGGTGGTTGTATCCCATGCAAGGAAAATATTTTTTTAAGAATGTATAAAATAAAAATTTCAGGATATTTACGAACTTATCCATATTTTCACATAACAACACTACTGGCAACACATCCCCACATGGCAACAACTGGCTTGGTCTGGCTAACAGGCTGACCCTTTAGGTAGAGTGACTATAAAATTTATTATCTAGGGGTGAAACTTCCAGATGACAAATAATGACAACACTGGCAAGATTATCAAAAGCAATCATTTCAGAACTCTGGAAACTTCACCAAAGACATACAACAAATTAAAAGTACTTATTGAAGAAAAACTACTGAACCTAAGTTGGAATAAAGAAGTCTATGACATTTTAACTTAGGAATACTCCCATCTCCCTACCAACTCTTTAGAATGGTAACATGAAGACCATAAGCCTTGCCGCCACCAGAGGGAGCTAATGTGATTTGGAACTACACACACACACACACACACACACACACACACACACACACACACACACAACCTGTCCCTAGGGCTTTGCCACTATTTGACCCGACTTGGAGATTCGTGGAAAAACTTTATTCCCAGGATGTAGCTGATAACAGTAGAAACCAGTAGTAGTCAGGAAGGTACATATCATGGTTTCGTAAGGCTGTGATATCAGCTGTGCAAGGAGTCCAGACAAGAATTTAAAAGGAAGGTCTGTCTAGGTAATTACATGTCCACAGTGGGCTAGGAACACCTCTGACATATTCCTGGGAGATCTGGAATGCTGTTTGCCTGTTCAGCGTTTAATGAACTGTAAAGAAATTGCAGAGAGAGCTATGCTGATGCAGGAATGACCCCTAAGAAGCCAGGACTAAAATTTAATCAAGAATTAAAACAAACAGAGACTTCACACAGCATGGGATACAAACACTACTGAACTGGTCCTGGGAAGTCATTAAAAAAAAGAAATCTAATTCCCAACAACAAAAAAAAAGTACAATAACAATGAACAGTGGGGAGATGGGAAGGATGATCAGATTTCAAAGTTACTAAAATATACACATAGTTTGTTCAGTTTTCAACAACTATTAGGAGATATGCAAAGAAACAGGGAAGTACAACCTGTATACAGGAAACAAAACAATCCAAAGAAACTGAACCCTGAGGGTGCCTAGATGTGTGCCTTAGTAGATGAACTTTAAATAAGCTTTTATAAATATGTTCAAAGAAAAGGAAACCATAAAGAAAAGTGGGACAAGAATATTTCACTAAATAGGTAATAGCAATACAGAGAGAAATCATTTTTATAAAGAAACAAATAGAAATTCTGTAGTTAAAAAAACAATAACTGAAATGAAAAATTCACTAGATGGTCTCAATATCAGATTTGAGTAGGCAGAAGAAAGAACCAGCAAACTTGAAGACAGCTTAATAGAGATTATTGTCTGAGGAACAGAAAGAAAAAGAATGAAAAAAATAAACAGAGCCTAAGATACTTATGGAACACCATCAAATGGACCAACATGTGCATAATGGGAATTCCAGAACAGGAAAAAGATAAAGATATTTGAAGAATTAATGGTCAAAATTTCCTAGAGTTGATTAAAAACATTAATCTACACATCAAAGAGGCTCAATCAACTCTAAGTATAGTAAACTTAAAGAGGTCTACATTATAATCAAGCTGTTGAAAGCCAAAGACATAGAAAGAATCTCAAAAGCAACAAGAGAAGAGACTTCTCATGTACAAGGGATCCTCCATAAGCTTAACAGCTAACTACTCATCAGAAACCATGGAGGCCATAAGACAGTGCTAAAAGGAATTTAAATGGTGCACTAGAAAATATCTAATACAAAAGAAGGCAAAAACAAGTAACACTGGTACAAAGGATATAAGAAAACAAAGAGCAAAGCAGCAGATGTAAATCTAACCATACCAGTAATTATATTAAAGGAAATGTATTTAGTATTCCAATCAAAAGGCAGAGATTGTCAATTGGATTTTTTTTAAAGATCCAACTATATGCTGTCAGTAAGAGATAGGTTTTAGATTCAACAGCACAGATAGGTTGAAAGTAAAGGATGGAAAATATATACCATGCATGCATACAGTAACCAAAAAAACACTGGAATGATTATACCAATATCAGAAAAAATAACTTTAATACAAAAAATATTACTACAGTCAAGGTGGGACATTTATAATGATAAAACAGTCAATTCATCGGGCATATGTAAAAAATTGAAAACAGATACATACTTAACAACAGAGCCCCAAAATACATGAAGCAAAAAATGACAGAACTGAAAGGAGAAATAAAAAGATCAATAATAATAGTTGAAAATGTCAATACTCCACTCTCAATAATTGATAGAACAACTAGTCAGAACATCAACAAGGATGCAGAAGACAAAAACAGCACCATCAACCAACTTGACTGACATCTATAGAAGGCTTCACCCAACAACAGCAGAAGATACACATATTCTTTTCAAATGCACATGCAACGTTCTCCAGGATAGCACATTTTCTGTACCATGAAACAAGTCTTAACAATATTAAAGAGATTGAAATCACAAAAGTTTGTTTTCAAAACACAGTGGAATTCAATTAAATATTTATTGTTCAAACCAGGACACTTTTAAGAGGGGCTCAATACTGATAATTACACCAGGAAAACAGACATAAATGAAAACTGACTTAAGCAAATCAAGGTATGTGTTCATCCTACTTTTAGCAGGGAATTGATATACCATTCCCCATAGTTCCCCTCTCCCTCTCCTTCAGTCATCTGCAGTGTGAAACCTACCTCACCCTGTAGACTTTTGAGTTTGTAACACATCTTCTAGGCCAATTTGAATTGGGGTGTTTCAGGGGACATGCACTTTATTTTCAAATGAATTAATCTTGAGTTCAGTATGCCTATTTAAAACAATTTTTAAAGACAAATTTAGTTAGAATTTTTTACTTTTAAGTTAAATCCACATGACAAAGGTGGGCTATGGGAAATTTTAAAGAAAAGTTTGGCTTTGTCCCTTTGTTGCATTTGGCTTCAGACTCGGTCTTGGCTTTGGGAATGCTTAGCATTTTAGAATGGTTAATTTCTACTTATTGTATCTACCTGGAAATTCCAAGCTTTACTAGAAATGTATACCATTCCAAACCTCAAACATCGTAAAACCTTGATATGGCAAATAAGAGTGGGGAAAAGAGATATTTTCCACTTTTCTCACCTATTATTTTGCTTAGAGGGGTGAACTAATTGAGCCTGATTATATGGAGGGGATTTTGTTAGCAGAAATATTCTAACCTAAAAGTTTGAGTATAAAAGGGGCAGGCAAAATGTAAATGTTTGGTCAAAACCACTCTTCTTCTGAATCCTGACAATTGTCTGTGAGAGAAAGCAGTTTGAATATTTTTGTGATCCTTTTAATTTGCTACTAGAACTAACAGTATACCTCCAAAGAATTTTAATGATTTTGTATTTGTCAGCAGTAAACAAGAGAAGCAAATCAGCAGGATATATATAGATATAAATAATACAGATATATAATTGCTTACACAATGTAGGGGCTGACTAAGCAAATTCAAAGTCTATAGGGCAGACGACCAGGATGGGTGATTGGGGACTTTAATTACATCTGCAAATTCCCTTCATAACAGCACCTAGATTAGTGCTTGATTGAATAACTGGGGACAGTAGCCTAACCAAGTTCACACATCAAAATGCCAACACAGTCTACCCCTTGTCAAACTGTATTTAATATCTCCTTAAACTGTATTCATTCAATCTCCTAATAAAGATAATAACAAAGTTATATCTCTGCATAACATAATACAACTAACCTACCCACAACAAAAAACACACCAACATTTTCCCCAGGTGAGTACACAAAGTCTTTGGGTGCTATTCATTCATCCTGATATATTATATCCTAAATAATGAGATATAAAATTAACTACTATCAACACATTTTATATTAGATGAAGGGATAATAAAGAGAAAAAAACAAAATATTTGTATGTACATACAAAAATATTCACACCAAAATAAAGAAGAAATATTTATAACTATTAGTCCTCATTTCTGAAATTGGCCTTATGGTTGGAAGTATTTATAAATACCTCCTTCTACAAATCATTTCATATTTGCTTTACTCTCAGCAAGCATTTCAGCTGATGGGGTGAACCAGGTCCATTCCTGAAAGGTGTCTGTTATTAGCAGTCCTGCCTTAACTGGGTGGTTGAAGTTTTCCATTGGCTTTAATCACAGGACATGAGAGTATTAAATGATGCCCTAAGAGATCTCCTGTATTCCAGATATACTCTTTCTTACGTCCATTGTGGGACAATAGTCCAATTTCCCCTTGGTAATCAGGGTTAGTCAATCCAGCCAGCAGTGACTCTTTTTTGGCCTATTGATTCAGAAGCATAAGGAGCCCAAAATGGCTGGTTGCTAGTCTCATCTTTTAGTTTTCAATGGAATCACTGTTATGTCCCTTGGTGGAAGCATTCCTGCCTTTGGAACTGAGACCTCTAAACATGTAGAGTCTAAGATCAAGGGGAAGGGAACCCAAATTTTGCTAGGTATTGCCAGTTAACCAGTGTCATGGATGAGTCTTCAAGGGGTATTTGTCTTAGTTCTGGCTGCTATAACAAATTACCAGAGACTGGGTAGCTGAAACAACAAACATTTATTTCCCATAGTTCTGGATGATGGGAAGTCCAAGATCAAGGTGCCAGCAGTGTCTGCTGAGAGCCCACTTAACTGGTTTTCAAATAGCTGTCTTCTCATTGTATCCTCATTATAGGGGAGAACAGAGAGAAAGAAAGCAAGCCTTGTGAATCTCTTCTAAGGACATTAATTTCATCATGAAGTCTCCACTCTCATGACCTAATAACTTCCCAAAGGCCCTCCTAATATCATCACAGTGGGGTTAATATTTCAACATATGAATTTTAGGTGAATACAAACATTTACTCTATACTACTATTCCACCATTCTATTAAGAAAGCTGCTGTAGGATAATGAAGAACATAGTAAGACCAATGAATTCCATGAGTGTGGGTCCATTATCATACTTTATTTGTTGTGAATGAATTTCTTGATCAGAAGCAATGTTGTCTGGAATACCATGGTGGTGAATAAGGAATTCTGTTAAGTCCATGGAAAGTGCTTTTGGCAGAAGAAGCATTACGGGCAGGGTGGGCAACTTTATATCCAGTTAAGTATCTTTTCCAATAACAACAAAACACTGCCCCCTAATGGAAGCAGTTCAAAGTAATCAACCCACCACCAGGTAGCACCATGAGAACTGATCACCATGGGAACTGGTGCCATATTGAGGACTCAGTGCAGCTCTCCGCTCCTGGAAGACTGGGCTCTCAACAGTGGCATAGCCATGTTGGCCTCTTTGAGAGAAAGTCCATCTTGCTGAGTCTATGCACAATCTCCATCCTTGCCACCATGGCCTGTTTGTTCATTAGCCTATTGGTCAATGACATAAGTGGCTGAAAAAAGAGGCTATCTAGTATCCCAAGCACGGGTCATACTGCCTACGTACTTATTAAAAGTTATCACTGCTGAGGTCATCTGTTGGTGAGCATTCTCATGGGACATATATGTCTTCCTTCTGAGCACATATTAAAAGTTCTATCCAAAGGGAGGAAGATGGCGGAGGAGTAGGAGACCTGGTTTTCGTGGGGTCTCAGGAATTCAGCTGGATAGGGATCAAACCATTCTGAACACCTACGAACTCAACAGGAGATCAAAGAGAAGAATAGCAACAACTCTCTGAACAGAAAAGCAACCACTTACCGGAAGGTAGGATGTGTGGAGAAGTGAATCGGAGGCGATATTCGGGAGGAGAGATGGCGGGGGAGGGGGCCTCCGTTGGCCGCTTCTGGCAAGTCATAGAGCCACGGAGCACAAAATCGGAACTTTTAGAAGTCGGCTCCGCTGAGGGACGTCACTCCAGTGGCTAAGCGGGGTGTGGAACCCTCGCAGGACAGTGTGATCTCAGGACCCTCGGGGTCACAGAAAGACCGGGGGTGCCTGAGTGCAGCAGAGCTCCCAGATATCGGAACGGGAAAGCCGGCTACAGAGATGGAGCCGAGGCGCGGGCTCTCAGCTCGGGGTTGCCACAAACTGTGATCCGTGGCCCAGTTGTGCCACTGCTACTCCAGCAGGGACCCAACAAGCGGCAGAGCTGGGGAGACTCCCCTTCCTTCCCCGGGAGGAGCGGCGCGGGAGCGCACCGCAGGGATCTGCTGGGTTTGGAGACTCCACATGGGGTCAGGTGCCAGGGATAGAAACACTCGGTCACAGGCCGGGTGAGCACGGAGTGCGGCCGGAGACCGGGGACATGGGAGTGACTGCTTCTCTCTGGGGGCGCACTGAGGAACGGCGTCCTGAGTTCTCAGCACCTCCGGAGGAGATTGGGAGGCCACCATTTTCAGTCTGGTCCTCCAAAGCTGTACCGAGAGATTGGAGGGAACAAAAGCACCGGAGAGCAAACCTCAGCAGATTGCTTAGCCCGGACCGACAAGGGCAGGGCAATTCTGCCTCCAGCAAAGACATTTGGGAACCACTGTAACAGGCCCCTCCCCCAGAAAATCAGCACAAAGAGCCAGCAAGCCAAGAACAAGTTTACCGATCAAGGAGAAAGGGAGAACACGAGCGCTAGGGGAATACTGCACACAGAACTCATGGCTTTTTTACCATGATTCATTAGTTTTTCAAAGTTGATTTTTTAACTGTTTTTTTTTCTTTTTTTGAATTTTTCTTTTTCCCTTTTTCAACCAACATCTTATCAATTCCTTTTAAAAATATATTTTTTTATTTTTCATTTTTAAGAGTCGTATTTTATCCCTTCATAGTAGTTACCCTTATTTTTGGCATATATATATATATATATATATATATATATATATATGTTATTCTCTCTTTAAAATTTTGAGATAATTTCTTCTAACAGATCAAAATATACCCTAAATCACTAGTGTATGGCTTTGTTCTAGTCTTCTGCCTGATCACATTCTCTCCCTTTTCTTTTTTCTTTTCCTTCTTTGTTTTTTAATCTTCTACTTTCTTTTTTTAAACAACTTCTTATCTTATCAATTCCTTTTATAAAATCTTTTATAATTTTCATCTTTACAGTCACCATCCATCCCTTCATTTTATCAACCCTTATTTTGTACATAGATAAGTCTTTCTTCCTTTAAAATATTAGGAGGCACTTTCTTCTAACAAACCAAAATACGCCCAAAATCTAGTGTGTGGCACTGATCTATACACTAGCCTGATCATATTTGATCATATTCTGTTTTTTTGGTTTTGTTCTGTTTTTTTTTTAATTTTTTTATTGTTATGTTAATCACCATATATTACATCATTAGTTTTTGGTGCAGTGTTCCATGATTCATTGTTTGTTCATAACACCCAGTGCTCCATGCAGAACGTGCCCTCCTCAATACCCGTCACCAGGCTAACCCATCCCCCTACCCCCCTCCCCTCTAGAACCCTCAGTTTGTTTTTCAGAGTCCATCGTCTCTCATGGTTCGTCTCCCCCTCTGACATACTCCCCTTTTCTTCCTCTCCTGTTATCTTCTTCTTTTTCTTTTTTCTTAAAATATGTTGCATTATTTGTTTCAGAAGTACAGAACTGTGATTCAACAGTCTTGCACAATTCACAGCGCTCACCGTAGCACATACCCTCCCCAATGTCTATCACCCAGGCACCCCATCCCTCCCACCCCCAACCACTCCAGAAACACTCAGTTTCTTTCCTGAGATTAAGAATTCCTCATATCAGTGAGGTCATGTGATACATGTCTTTCTCTGATTGATTTATTTCACTCAGCATAACACCCTCCAGTTCCATCCACGTCGTTGCAAATGGCAAGATCTCATTCGTTTTGATGGCTGCATAATATTCCATTGTGTATATATACCACATCTTCTTTAGCCATTCATCTGTCGATGGGCATCTTGGCTCTTTCCACAGTTTGGCTATGGTGGACATTGCTGCTATAAACATTGGGGTACACGTACCCCTTCGGGTCTCTACATTTGTATCTTTGTGGTAAATACCCAGTAGTGCAATTGATGGATCGAACGGTAGCTCTAATTTCAACTGTTTGAGGAACCTCCATACTGTTTTCCAGAGGGGTTGCACCAGCTTGCATTCCCACCAACAGTGTAGGAGGGTTCCCCTTTCTCCACATCCCCGCCAACATCTGTCGTTCCCTGACTTGTTAATTTTAGCCATTCTGACGGGTATGAGGTGGTATCTCATTGAGGTTTTCATTTGGATTTCCCTGATGCCGAGCGATGTGGAGCACTTTTTCATGTGCCTGTTGGCCATTTGGATGTCTTTGGAGAAATGTCTGTTCATGTCTTCTGCCCATTTCTTGATTGGATTATTTGTTCTTTGGGTGTTGAGTTTGATAAGTTCTTTATAGATTTTGGATACTAGCCCTTTATCTGATATGTCATTTGCAAATATTTTCTCCCATTCTGTCGGTTGTCTTTTGGTTTTGTGGACTATTTCTTTTGCTGTGCAAAAGCTTTTTATCTTGATGAAATCCCAATAGTTCATTTTTGCCCTGGCTTCCCGTGCCTGTTTTGTTCTGTTTTTGATTGTTTTTATCTTTTTCTTTTTTATTTTTTTCTCTTTCTTTTTTCTCTCTTTCCCTTTCCTTTCCCCTGGTTTCAGGGCTTTTCTGATATCTATAGAGTATATTTGCTGGGGACGTTGTTAACCTATTAGCATTTTGTTCTCTCATTCATCTATTCTCCTCTGGACAAAATGACAGGACAAAAAAAATCACCTCAGCAAAAAGAACAAGAGGTAGTACCGTCTGCCAGGGACCTACTCAATACGGACATTAGTACGATGTCGGACCTAGAGTTCAGAATCATGACTTTAAAGGTACTAGCTGGGCTTGAAAAAAGCGTGGAAGTTATTAGAGACTCCCTTTGTGGAGAAATGAAAGAACTAAAATCTAACCAAGTCAAAATCAAAAAGGCTATTAATGAGGTGCAATAAAAAATGGGGGCACTAACTGCTAGCATAAATGAGGCAGAAGAGAGAATCAGCGATATAGAAGACCAAATGATGGAAAATAAAGAGGCTGAGAAAAAGAGAGATAAACAATTACAGGATCACGAGGGCAGAATTCGAGAGATGAGCGATACGATAAGATGAAACAATATTAGAATAACTGGGATCCCAGAAGAAGAAGAAAGAGAGAGAGGGGCAGAGGTATATTGGACCAAATTAAAGCAGAGAACTTCCTGAGTGTGGGGAAGGAAACAGGCATCAAAATCCAGGAGGCACAGAGAACCCCTCTCAAAATGAATAAAAATAGGTCAACACCCCGACATCTATTAGTAAAACGTATGAGTCTTAGAGACAAAGAGAAAATCCTGAAAGAAGCTCGGGAGAAGAGATATGTAACCTACAATGGTAGAAACATTAGATTGGCAACAAACCTATCCACAGAGACCTGGCGGGCCAGAAAGGACTAGCATGAAATCTTCAGAGCACTAAACGAGAAAAATATGCAGCCAAGAATACTATATCCAGCTAGGCTGAGTTGAAAATAGAAGGAGAGATAAAAAAATTCCAGGACAGACAAAAACTAAAGGAATTTGCAAACATGAAACCAGCCCTCCAAGAAATATTGAAAGGGGGCCTCTAAGCAAACAGAGAGCCAAAAAGCAGCATAGATCAGAAAGGAACGCAGACAATATACATTAGCAGTCAACTTACAGGCAATACAGTGGCACTAAATTCATATCTTTCAATAGTTACCCTGAATGTAAATGGGCTAAATGCCCCAATCAAAAGACACAGGCTATCAGATTGGATTAAAAAACAAGACCCATCGATATGCTGTCTGCAAGGGACTCATTTTAGACCCAAAGACACCCCCAGATTGAAAGTGAGGAGGTGGAAAACCATTTACCATGCTAATGGACACCAAAGAAAGCTGGGGTGGCAATCTTTATATCAGACAAATTAGATTTTAAAACAAAGAGTGTAATAAGAGATGAAGAAGGACAAGATATCCTACTTAAAGTGTCTATCCAACAAGAAGATCTACCAACTGTAAATATCTATGACCCTAACATGGGACTAGCCAATTATATAAGGCAATGAATAACAAAAGCAAAGAAACACATTGACAACAATACAATAATAGTGGGGGACTTTAACACCCCCCCTGACTGAAATGGACAGATCATCTAAGCAAAATATCAACAAGGAAATAAAGATTTTAAAAGAAACACTGGACCAAATGGACATGGACTTCACAGACATATTCAGAACATTCCATCCCAAGGCAACGGAATACACATTCTTCTCTAGTGCCCATGGAACATTCTCCAGAATTGATCACACCTTAGGTCACAAATAAGGTCTCAACTGGGACCAAAAGATTGGGATTATTCCCTGCATATTTTCAGACCACAATGCTTTGAAACTAGGACTCAATCACAAGAGGAAAGACGGAAAGAACTCAAATACATGGAAGCTAAAGAACATCCTACTAAAGAATGAATGGGTCAACCAGGAAATTAAAGAAGAATTAAAAAATTCATGGAAACCAATGAAAATGAAAACACAACTGTTCAAAATCTTTGGGATACAGCAAAGGCAGTCCTAAGAGGAAAGTATATAGCAATACAAGCCTTTCTCGAGAAACAAGAAAGGTCTCAAATACACAACCTAACCCTACACCTAAAGGAGCTAGAGAAAGAACAGCAAATAAAGCCTAAACCCAGCAGGAGAAGAGAAATAATAAAGATCAGAGCAGAAATCAATGAAATAGAAACCAAAAGAACAGTAGAACGGATCAACGAAACTAGGAGCTGGTTCTTTGAAAGAATTAACAAGATCGATAAACCCCTGGCCAGACTTATCAAAAAGAAAAGAGAAATGACCCAAATCAACAAAATCACGAATGAAAGAGGAGAGATCACAACCAACACCAAAGAAATACAAACAATTATAAGAACATATTATGAGCAACTCTATGCCAGCAAATTAGATAACCTGGAAGAAATCGGTGCATTCCTAGAGATGTATCAATGACCAAAATTGAACCAGGAAGAAATAGAAAACCTGAACAGACCTATAACCACTAAGGAAATTGAAGCAGTCATCAAAAATCTCCCAACAAACAAAAGCCCAGGGCCAGATAGATTCCCAGGGGAATTCTACCAAACATTTAAAGAAGTATTAGTACCTATTTCCTGAAATTGTTCCAAAAAACAGAAATGGAAGGAAAACTTCCAAACTCATTTTATGAGGCTAGCATTACCTTGATCCCCAAACCAGACAAAGACCCCATCAAAAAGGAGAATTACAGACTAATATCCTTGATGAACATGGATGCAAAAATTCTCACCAAAATACTAGCCAATAGGATCCAACAGTACATTAAAGGGATTATTCACCATGACCAAGTGGGATTCATCCCTGGGCTGCAAGGTTGGTTCAACATCCGCAAATCAATCAACGTGATACAATACATTAACAAAAGAAAGAATAAGAATCATATGAAAAACTCTTCAAAGTATAGTGATAGAGGGTACCTACCTCAATATCATAAAAGCCATCTATGAAAAACCTATAGCCAATATCATTCTCAATGGGGAAAAGCTGAGAGCTTTTCCCCTAAGGTCAGGAACGCGGCAGGGATGTCCACTATCACCACTGCTATTCAAAATAGTATTAGAAGTCCTAGCCACAGCAATCAGACAACAAAAAGAAATCAAAGGCATCCAAATCGGCAAAGAGGAAGTCAAACTCTCACTCTTTGCAGATGATATGATACTGTATGTGGAAAACACAAAAGACTCCACCCCAAAACTGCTAGAACTCATACAGGAATTCAGTAAAGCAGCAGGATATAAAATCAATGCACAGAAATCAGTGGCATTCCTATACACCAACAACAAGACAGAAGAGAGACAAATCAAAGAGTCGATCCCATTTACAATTGCACCCAAAACCATAAGATACCTAGGAATAAATTTAACCAAAGAGGCAAAGGATCTGTACTCAGAAAACTATAAAATACTCATGAAAGAAATTGAAGAAGACACAAAGATATGGTAAAGCGTTCCATGCTCATGGATTGGGAGAACAAACATCGTGAAGATTTCAATGCTACCTAGAGCAAACTACACATTCAATGCAATTCCCATCCAAATACCATCCACTTTTTTCATAGAAATGGAAAAAATAATCCTAAAATTTGTATGGAACCAGAAGAGACCCCAAATAGCCAGAGGAATATTGAAAAAGGAAAGCAAAGCTGGCGGCATCTCAATTCCCGACTTCCAGCTCTATTACAAAGCTGTCATCATCAAGACAGTATTGTACTGGCACAAAAACAGACACATAGATCAGTGGAACAGAATCGAGAGCCAGAAATGGACATTCAACTCTATGGTCAACTTATCTTTGACAAAGCCGGAAAAAATGTCCAATGGAAATTAAACAGTCTCTTCAACAAATGGTGTTGGGAAAATTGGACAGCCACATGCAGAAGAATGAAACTGGACCATTTCCTTACACCACACACAAAAATAGACTCCAAATGGTTGAAAGACCTAAACGTGAGACAGGAGTCCATCAACATCCTAAAGGAGAACACAGGTAGCAACCTCTTTGACCTCAGCCACAGCAACTTCTTCCTAGAAACATCCCCAAAGGCAAGGGAAGCAAGGGCAAATACTAACTATTGGGATTTCATCAAGATAAAAAGCTTTTGCACAGTAAAAGAAACTGCACAAAACCAAAAGACAACCGAGAGATTGGGAGAAGATATTTGCAAATGACATATCAGATAAATGGCTAGTATGCAAAATCTATAAAGAACTTATCAAACTCAACACCCAAAGAACAAATCATCCAATCAAGAAATGGGCAGAAGACATGAACACACATTTTTCCAAAGAAGACATCCAAATGGCCAACAGACACATGAAAAAGTGCTCAACATCGCTCAGCATCAGGGAAATCCAAATCAAAATTTCAATGAGATACCACCTCACACCAGTCAGAATGGGTAAAATTAACAAGTCAGGGAACGACAGATGTTGGCGGGGATGCAGAGAAAGGGGACCCTCCTGCACTGTTGGTGGGAATGCAAGCTGGTGCAACCACTCTGGAAACAGTATGGAGGTTCCTCAAACAGTTGAAAATAGAGCTACCCTACCATCCAGCAATTGCACTACTGGGCATTTACCCCAAAGATACAAATGTAGGGATCCAAAGGCGTACGTGCACCCCGATGTTTATAGCAGCAATGTCCACACTGTGGAAAGCCAAACTGTGGAAAGAGCCAAGATGTCCATTGACAGATGAATGGATAAAGAAGAAATGGTATATATACACAATGGAATATTATGCAGCCATCAAAAGGAATGAGATCTTGCCATTTGCAACGACTTGTATAGAACTTGAGGGTGTTATGCTGAGTGAAATAAGTCAATCAGAGAAAGACATGTATCATATGACCTCACTGATATGAGGAATTCTTATTCTCAGGAAACAAACTGAGGGTGCTGGAGTGGTGGGTGGTGGGAGGGATGGGCTTTCTGGGTGAGAGACAGTGGTGAGTGTATGTGCTATGGTGAGCGCTGTGAATAGTGCAAGACTGTTGAATCACAGATCTGTACTTCTGAAACAAATAATGCAATTATGTTAAAAAAAAGAAGAAGAAGAAGAAGATAGCAGGAGGGGAAGAATGAAGGGGAGTAAGTCGGAGGGGGAGACAAACCATGAGAGACGAACGACTCTGAAAAACAAACTGATAGTTCTAGAGGGGATGGAGGTGGGGGGATGGGTTAGCCTGGTGATGGGTATTAAGGAGGGCACACTCTGCGTGGAGCACTGGGTGTTATGCACAAACAATGAATCATGGAACACTACATCAAAAACTAATGATGTAATCTATGGTGATTAACATAATAATAAAAAATGAAAAAAAAAAGAAAAGTTCTTTCCACATACATCTTCCCCAGATCACCTTGTTGCCAATATCCCAACTGTATTCCCTCCAGGTCTCTGGTTATCCAGACACACTACTTGCCACAGCTCATGAAATAGAAGAGATTCATATGTCTGGACATCTTTCCTTCCAGGCAAAATGGTCATGGGCATTTGAGTCTCTTCCCTTTTTTGGATGCGAAAGGTGACCAAGATTTCTGTGGAACTAATATGACATAGGCTAAAAAATTGGTATACCCGGGATGGAAGTGAGAATGAGTGGGTATAGCTATAAAAAGGCAACATGAGAGATCCCAGTGGTAAGGAAAGTATTCTATATGTTGATCGTATTAATGTCAATACCTTGGGTATAATATTGTGCCATTATTTATTAAGTTGTTACCTGTGGAAGAAACTTACTAAAGGATACATGAGATTTCTCTGTATTATTTTTTACAAATTCATATGAATCTGCAATTATATAGAAAAAATGCTTAATTAGTTAAAATTGCTATGCTTTTTCAAATTAATAAAAATACAGAGGGGGAAAAAAAAGATGAAATGAATGTTAAATTGTTACCTTTTTTCTCCACTGCATATGAGAAACCAAAAATAATGAGAGCCAAGAGAAAATAACTTTCAAATTGAATTCTATACCCATGACAACTATATTTTTAAGAAAGAAAATACAGTGGAGACATATTTAGGTTAATAAAATCTGAGATTTAATGCCAAATGATCCTCACTAAAGGAAATTCTAGGGGATGGAAAAAGATCCTACAAATTTCATGAATGGTACTTTGATCATTAGTAATAAAACTAGAAATTAAAGACAAAATTCAAAAAAGTCTCTTCCAACTGGAAATTTAAAAATACTTCTATTAAATAGTACAAGAATGAAAGGGAGACATAAAAACTATCAAAATTACAAAAAAAAAACCCAAATGTAATTTTAAATTACACATAAAAGTCTACGGGATACATTTAAGGCATATCAGAAGAAAATTCATATTCTTAAATACTTATATCAATAAAAATGAAAAAATGCAAAAAAATTAAATTCTCACTCAAAAAGCTAGAAATAAAACAATGAAATCGACCAAAAGAAAGCACAAGGTAAATATAATAAAGATAAAAGCAGAAATTAATGATGTAGAGCATATAAAAACAGAAGATCTAACTAATGAACCAAAACTCTGGTGATAAAATGAAATGTACAATCCATTTAGGGATAAAAGGGAATTGCACACAAAGTAAGAACTGATACTATATATACAGAGAAAAACAAAAAGAAGTCAAAAGAAAAAGAGACTACTTAGCATACCTTTATTCTTTATTTACTTTTAAAGACTTTATTTATTTGACACACACAGAGAGAGAGAGAGAGCACGCACAAGCAGGGGGAGCAGTAGAAGGAGGAGAATCAGGCTCCCCACCAAGCAGGGAGCATGATGCAGGGCTCAATCCCAGGACCACGACCTGAGCTGAAGGTAGACAACCATCTGAATCACCCAGGTGCCCCTAGCATACCTTTATTCAAAAACATGGAAACATGGATGTAGTGGATGATTTCTTGGAGGAAGTAGTTTACTGAAATTAACCTCATTAAAGATATACAGCTTTAGTTTAAGGAGACTATTTTCCATAGAAGAAAAGAAAAGAACATTCCCAGGAAACTTCTACACAGGGGAGGGAGGAAGATGGCAGAGGAGTAGGGGACCCTAGTTTCATCTGGTCCCTAGAATTCAGCTAGATAGCTATCAAATCATTCTGAACACCTGTGAACTCAACTGGAGATCTAAGAAAAGAATTGCTGCAATTCTACAAATAGAAAAGCGACCACTTTTTGCAAGGTAGGAGGTGTGGAGAATTGAATCTGAGGCAACATATTGGAAGATAAAATGCAGGGAGAGGGCACCTTCATAAGCCTGCTACTGGAAAGTGATATAGCTTCAGAGCACAAAATTGGAACTTTTAGAAGTCTGCTCCAGTGAGGGACATCCCTGCCTGAAAGCCACTCAAATGACAAAGTGGGGCAGAATCCTAGTTGGGACAGTGTGGTTTCAACATCCCTGGGGTCAAAGAAAGAATGGGGGTGTCTGAGTGTGGCAGAGTTCCCAGGCATTGGAGCAGGGAAGCCAGCTGCAATCAGCAAGCCCTGGAGGGGCCTCTCAGGTAGGTGTTGCTATAAACTGTGAACACTGGCATGCTCTCTGAGCAGGTCCCCAGCAAGCAACAGAACTGGGGTGAGACACCCCTCCTTCCCTCCAGGAGGAGCAGTGTGGGTGCACGCCACAGGAGTCAACAGGGCTTGGGGACTCATAGTGGGGTTGCGTGCCTAAGATAGAAATGCTTGGTCACAGGCTGGGTAGGCACAGAATGTGGACAGAAACCAGGGAGACAAGAGTGATTGATTGCTTTTCCTTAAGGGTCCACTGAAGAGTAGGGGTTGTGATCTTTCAGCTCTGGAGCTAGAGATTGGGAGGCCACCATTTTCATTTTCATCCTCTAAAGTAGTGCAGAAAGCCTTCAAGGAACAAAAGACACATAGAGCAATCCAGAGGGCTGACATTGAGCCTGGACTCCTGGCAAGGGAAGTGTAATTCCTCCTGGACAAGGGCATCTGAGTATCAGCATAACAGGTCCCAACCCAGAAGACCAGCAAGAACATCCAGTTAATACCAAGTTTACCAATCACACAGAACTGCAAAACTCCAGTGCTGGGAGAAAATAGTGTATAGAATTCATGTTTTTTTTTTTCCTCATGTTTCTTTAGTCTTTCAATTTTATTTTTCTTTCTTTTTCCTTTCAACTAATTTCTTATTTTATCAACTCTTTTAAAGTTTTTTTTTTTAATTTTCAATTTTAGAGTTACATTCTATCCTTTCATTGTATTTGATCTTAGTTTTGTACATATATGTTTTTCTTGTTTTACAATTTTGGGATCTAGTTTCTTCTAACAAACAGACCAAAATACACCGAGGATCTAGTGTATTGCTCTGTTCTGTTCAACTGTCTGATTATATTTTCTATTTTTTTTTTCTCTTCAGTTTCTGGTCTCTTCTGATTTGTATAGTGTATATTTCTCTGGGGTCATTGTTGCCATTTCAGTATTTTGTTCCCTCATTCATCTATTCTTTGGACAGGATAACAAGATGGAAAAAGTCACCTCGAAAAAGAGAACAAGAGGCAGTACTGACTACCAGGGACCTAATCAGTATTGATATAAGTAATATGTCAGAACTAGAGTTCAGAATAATGATTATAAAGATACTAGCTGGGCTTGACAAAAGCATAGAAGACACTAGAGAATTCTTTTCTGGAGAAATAAAAGAACTAAAATCTATCAGGTCGAAATCAAAAAAGCTATTAATGAGATGCAATAAAAAATGGAGGTTCTAACTGCTAAGACAAATGAGGCAGAAGAGAGAATTAGTGATATAGAAGACAAAATGATGGAGAATAAAGAAGCTGAGGAAAAAAAGAGATAAACAACTATCGGATCATGAGGGGAGAATTTGAGAGGTAAGTGATACCATAAACTGAAACAATATTAGACTACTTGGGGTCCCAGAAGAAGAAGAAAGGGAAGTGGGGCAGAAGGTATATTTGAGCAAATTATTGCTGAGACCTTCCCTGATCTGGGGAAGGAAACAAGAATTCAAATCCAGGAGGCAAGAACCCCCCTCACCTCAGAGAACCCCCCTAAAAAAACCCAATAAAAATAGGTCAACAGCTCGACATTTAATAGTGAAGCTTGCAAATCTCAGAAGCAAAGAGAAAATCCTGAAAGCAGCTAGGGACAAGAAGTCTATAACCTACAAGGGCAGAAACATAAAACTGGCAGCAGACCATCCACAGAGACCTGGCAAAGTAAAAAGGAATGGCATAATATATTCAGCATGCTAAATGAGAAACATATGCAGCCAAGAATTCTTTACCCAGCAAGGCTGTCATTCAGAGTAGGAGAGATAAAGATTTCCAGGACAAACAGAAACTAAAAGAATTTGTGATCATTAAACCAGCCCTGCAAGAAATATTAAAGGGGATCCTTTAAGCGATGAGGGAGCCCAAAAGTAACATAGACCAGAAAGGACCAGAGACAATGTACGGAAACAGTGACTTTATAGGTAATACAATGGCACTAACTTCTTACCTTCCATAGTTACTCTGAATGTAAATGGGTTAAATGCCCCAATCAAAAGACACAAAGTATCAAATTGGATAGAAAAGCAAGACCTATCCATATGCTGTCTACAAGAGACTCTTTTTAGACCCAAAGAAACCTCCAGATTGAAAGTGAGGGGGTGGAAAACCATTTATCATGCTAATGGGCATCAAACAAAAGCTGGGGTAGCAATCCTCATATTAGACAAATTAGATTTTAAACCAAAGACTGTAATAAGAGATGAGGAAGGATACTATATCATAATTAAAGAGTCTACCACATAGCCATAGCCAAACTATGGAAAAAGTCCAGCTATCCATTGACAGATGAATGGATAAAGAAGATATGGTGTATATATATATGTACAATGGAATACTACTCAGCCATCAAAAAATTGAAATCTTGCCATTTGAAACAATGTGGGTATTATGCTAAGCGAAATAAGTTAATCAGAGAAAGACAAGTATCTTATGATCTCACTCATGTGGAATTTAAGAAACAAAACAGAAAATCATAGGGGAAGGGAGGGAAAAAGAAAACAAGATGAAATCAGAGAGGGAGACAAACCATAAGAGACTCTTAATCATAGGAAACAAACTGAGGGTTGCTGGAGGGGAGGGGTGTGGGGGGATAGGGTGGCTGGATGCTGGACATTAAGGTGGGCACAAGATGTAATGAGCACTGGGTATTATATAAGACTGATGAATCACTGAACTCTACATCTGAAACTAAGAATACACTATATGCTAAGTAACTGAATTTAAATTAAAAATAAATAAATAAATATGCTCTGTTTTTGTCTAGGACAACTCAGTATCATAAAGCTGTCAATTCTCCCTAAGTTAATTTATCGGTTTAATAGAACTCCAGTAAAAGATGAAAAAATTTGGGGCGCCTGGGTGGCTCAATTGTTAAGTGTCTCTCAGGGACCTGGGATCGAGCCCCGCATCGGGACCCCTGCTCTGCGGGAAGCCTGCTTCTCCCTCTCCCACCCCCCGCCGCTTGTGTTCCCCTCTCTCACTGTGTCTTTCTTTGTCAAATAAATAAATTAAATCTTTAAAAAAAAAAGATGAATAAAGTTTTTTTTTCTGCAGCTGTACAAGTTGAGAGTAAAGTTAATTTGGAAAAATATGTGAAAGTACTTGAAATTACCGTACAAGAAGACTAAGAGCTATTGCTAACCCAAACAGATGTTAAAACATTTTACAAAGTCTCAATAATTAAAATTGTGGTACTAGCACATTAGTAGTAAAACAGCCATTGGAATTGAATGAATATTCAAAGACAGATCCAGGTACATATAGAAAGTTAATATATAATAATGGTGATAATTCAAATCAGTGGGGCAAACTTGAAATTTTGAATAAGTAATGTGGGAAGATCTGGATAGCCATTTGGGAAATATTAAAATTACATTCATACCTCACACAGTACACAAGAATATACTCCAAATAGACCAGCGATATAAATGTAAAAAATGCAAGCACATAGTGACCAGAGTAAATAATGGTTGAATTTTTTTATAACTTGGATGTAGGGAAAATCCAAATCAAGAGGCAATAAAATATTGATAAATTTGACCACAGAAATATTTTTAAAATTTGCATAATGAGAAAATTTAAGCAAGTCAAATGAAAAATGACAAGTGGGAAGGAATTATTTGTAACACATACTATAGAAAAATAGCTATAATATATAAAAATATAAATTCTTAAAGTGTAAGGACAAGATATGAAGAAATCTTACAGAAAAATGTTCAAAGGGCATGGGAAGACAATTTGCTAAAATATAAAATATTTATATTTTATATATAAAATAAACATATATAAATATATGAGACATGAAGGAAATGGACACACCTCCAATAGAATGAAAATAAACACGAACAAGGATATATAATCCAGCATTATATGTAATTGCAAAAGATTGGAAACTACTAAAATTCTCCAACAAAGTAGAATGATTTAAAATGGTAGTACTTACTCACAGAGTAGCTACATAAAATGAGTAAAAGCAGCATTAACTGGTATAGAGTGGTTTCCAAGATACATTATTGAAGAAGTTAAAGAAAAAACATGCAAAAAATTTTTACCTAGCATGCAATATTAAAAAAAAAAAACAAAGGAAGGGAATGAGAAAATAGTTATTCACCTATTTATTTTTGTAAAAAATAAAAGAAAAACATAAAGCAGAAATTCATAGAATAGGTTATATACAAGAAGGGTATGTGTGGTTAGGGGCAAATGGAAAGGATGGGGTGGAATGACACTCTTCTGGGTATTCCTTACTCCTTTTTGTATAGTTTTGACTTTTGGAATCATATTAATATTTTACATATTAAAAAACAAATTTAAATTTACCATGAAGGAGAACAAACCCTAAAGTTGAGTACACATGGAAACAAATGAAGTCCTCTCCAGTTTAAATTAATAGCATACTCTCATTGGGGAAAAAAACAAAAAAACCTAAACCAAATAACTTTTGAACACAGTATTTTGATTATTCTCTTGAATTCTTTTAAAGAGGACAAAAAGATCTGAAAAGAAATCTTGAACTCAATCTAGAAATCTGCCTTTCTTTGTAGTATGATTACAGTAATTCTGAAACTACCTTGCCTGCATTGTAGGGTTGAGCAAATTAATAAATATATTAATTTTTTTGAGAATTGGGAATCTTGATGTGAAAGAAGAGAGTTACAAATAGAATTGCAAAGGTAAGGAAGAATGCTATGGGAGTACCATGAGCACTCATAAATTCTATAATATAATAATATAATATAATATAATATAATATAATATAATATAATATATGTAATATATATAATTTAATATACAATATCATATTGTATATAATTAATTATATAATATTATATAAGATGGTATGATATATGATATAATAGTCTATAGCAGTATAGTGTAGTTCTGTATGTCATATAGAATATATATATTCTAGCTCATCCTTCTAGAAAGCCTCAAATCAATGGCACTTCAGAAGAATTAGATCTTGTTTCCTGACTATCATTCCCAGTTAAAAGGATCCAGGAAGAAATTGTGGCTTCAAGGGCTGGAAAAAGAACTTATGAGTGGGCCTTGAGAATCTTCTTGCACCACAATGTAAGAATATACTCAAAAATATACTGGTGACATACTAAAAGGAGTTAGGAGTCAGCTTGGAGAGGCTTCTACTGTCTAAATCTTGGATAATATGAGAATAACAATAAATAATTACAGCAATGGATTAAAATGCATTGAATAAAACAAGAAACCATGAATCCATGCTGAAAATAATAAGAGGGAAAGTGTTTTCTTATAGTATACTAATAATAACTCATAAATGTAGAAAGAACAACAAAATCACCTTTTACAACCAGCAGGTGGGATGCCTGGGTAGCTCAGTCAGTTGAACTCCAGACTCTTGGTTTAGGCTCAGGTCATGATCTCTTGGGTCCTGGGATCCAGCCCTACCTCTGGTTTCCCACTCAGTGGGGTGTCTGCTTGAAAGATTCTCTCCCTCTGTCCCTCCCCCCACTCACACTTCTCTCTCTCTCTCTCAAATAAATAAATGTTTACAACTAGCAGGGAAGAACCACCAACGCAAGCTAAAACTAAAATAGTTAAATGTTTTCAAATAATTTGTCCTAAAGAATAGTTAACAATTCAAGCTCCTTTCAGAGCTCAGTGAAATTAAAATTAGAGTAAAATATAAGAATGGCTATAATTAAAAAAGAATGATAAAGTCACATTTCACTGAAGTTATGTATGGAACTCATTCATAGCTAATGGGTGGTAAATTGATACAACTACTTTGAAAATCTCTTTAGTAATATTTATTATAACTAAACATATACCTTCCCTGTGTTCTAAAAATTCCATTTTTAGTCAGAAAACTAAAAGAAATGAGCACGTATTTCCACACAAAAAAAATGTACCAATATGTTCATATCAGCTAAATAATATGTGGTATATTGAACACCACAATGAAATACCATGTGCAGCAATAAAGCATAAGGAATGAATACATCTTGCAGACACTATATTGGGTGAAAGAAATCACATGTTAAATAGAACATACTACATAATTCTATGTGAGCAGGCAAAAACTGTCTACTGGGCCAGAAGCCAGAATAGTGTTTACCTGGGGTCAGTATTGACTGGGAAGATGACCCAGTTATTGGGAGGGAGCACCTGGAAAATGTTCTAAATCTTTATCTGGATGATATACACATGCTATTCTTATACATATGGCATATACATGTGCAAAAAATCATTAAGCCATTATTTTAAGATGAGTGCATTTTGTTGTATGTGTTCTTTTAATATTTTTAAGTGACGAGGAAAAGTTTTTTTTAACAACTATGAAACATCATAATACAATTCAGAAGTATAATTTTGAGGGCAAGAGAGATTTTATTCAAACAGAAAATTCAGAAGCAATAAAGAATAATATGCAGAACTGATGCAGTTGTCCAGTTATATTCAGCACGGTGACTCGCTCTGCTCCTTCGCGCCTGTAGGAGGTGAAGCGAGGCCATGAAAGAAATCCTGAGGTATTTCTCAGAGACGCCGCAAGAGGATCTCTAACCAAGCAGCCAGTCTGGCTGCCTCCTTGGGTTCCTTCCCGCTTCCTGCAGAGATGCAGCTCAACCCACGCTGTGCAGGCCAGCCTGGGTCTTTCCCCGGAAACCTTGAGTCTGGACCTGATGCAAAAGCTCGAAACAAACAGCATGCATTGCCGGAGGATGTTCGATATTCACAGAAGTGTATGTGTTTGGTTTGAGTGGCTCGATCCCCAACCCTTACCTCTTACGTTACATTTTATTTTTCCTTTCTCTTCCTGTGAACTTGGAGAATTGAATGAATGCAAGTCCCGCGCATCCATGTGGAACTGTCAGTTTTTCTGGTGCTGAAGATGGAGAGCTGAGGCAAAGGGAGAGTGAACACTGCGCATGCTCTGTAAAGCATTTTTTTTGTTTCTCTCTCTACCCCTTCCCCTTCTTTTCCTTTCCTTTCCTTCCCCTTCCCTCCCCTACCCACAGGTCAAACTGGGCAAAGGAGGAAAATCACAATCAAAGCCTGAAAGTTTGTCCTTCGAAGATTCTCTATTTTGGACCCTGCATTTTGTTTTTACACTCATGCCCAGAGAGCTTGTTTTGGATTTTCCTTCCTCTCAACTCAGTTTGATTATAATAGAGGAAAGGAAAGGAGAGGAAAGGAAAGGGAAAATTTTGCTCCAGATCTCAACATGAGAAAGGGGGCTTTTGAAGGTAAAATGTTCATGTCTACCAAGCTGACCCATTAAGTCCAATAAGTGGAGCAAAGCATTCCAAATGCCAGAAGAGCTTCAAAAACACTCAAGTATTGTTCTGTCTTTATTATAAACAACTTGTAAGCATTTTACTCATGCTCAAATAAAAAAGAATACAGCTACGAGTCTAAAACTTTGCTCAAAGGGGCAAACAACAATGGTTCACTGAGCTCCTATTCATCTGAGAAGCAGTATGACATAGTGATTAAGACTGAGACGTTGGAGCTGACTGTCTGGGTTTTAACCTCCAGTTCTCAACCTGTGTGAACTTAGGGAAGTGACCTAACTTCTCTGTACTTTTCCCTTCATCTTTGAAATAGGAAGATTGCTGTGAAAGTTAAAAATGAGTTAGTCAATGTAAAGCCTTCACATCAGCCCTGGGCCCCTTTATGTTATCAATATCTGAAGGTTATTTTTACCTATATTCCTATTGCTGTGTTAAAAATTGGGGGTCAGAATTCTTTCTTTACTTGAAGTTTTCTCACAGCACATTTAAAAACTATGTGAACATTTGACATATTTCTATAAGCAATTAACAAATGATAAGTCATTATCTAACTGATTTTTAAAGTATTCAGTTGTGTGATAGAGAAAATTAGAGATTAGGGCAGAGTATGATAAAGGCTCATATTCCCATGAAGCTGAAAGAATTTCTGGAAGTGGCAGAATGCAGGAATGTTGGGGGTCCTCTTAGAAAATAAGACTTGAATGGGGTCTGTGCATTTAAGTAGGAGAGATTTGGAAGGCAGAGGAGGATGCCAGAAGGAGCCCTGAGAAGCAGTGAGCTGGAGTGAGCTCAAGGCCACACAGAGATAGGAAGATAGTAATGGCAAGGAAGAAACCAATACTGACTTCACTGACTTCATTCCACTCCACTTCATGACCACATTCATGTTGATGAACTAGAAATCAGAGAGAAAACACCAACTTCCAACTTACTGTTCTATATATTTTATGAACAAAAGTATTTGAAATATTAAGAAAGTTATCATACTCTTCCATAATTCTATGAATAGTAGTTCAAATATAAAATAATTTATAAGAACTACTGTTTTGCAGTATAAAAGCAAACTTCTTAGTGGATTTATTCTAAGCTATCCTAACATTGTAATACTTATTTGGTGACAGACTAGCTTTCGGGGGCTACTATTACAAATGAAAATATAAATGCAATTTTCAGTCTTTGGGGAATGAAAATACATTGAACTAAGTGCCTTTTACGTTTTGACTTAGTATCTTTCTCTCTCCTACCTTTAACTTTTTCACCTGTTTATTGGTATGTGTTAGAATGGTACATATTGGGAGTGGTTTTTTCTAAATATCCCTAGCAAGCCATTTTTTCCACACACAATCTTAGTAATCTTAGAGTTCAGTAGGCCTAGCAGGGCGTGTGCATGGAAGGGGCGCTTTCAGCAAACCATCTCACTCCTTTGTTATGGCTATCTAGCTGAAGACGCGCGGTGAAGGACGGGCAACATGAGGTCAGAGAGCCTGGGAGAACCAACACGTCTGCTGAAAGGACAGAAGGAACGCATTCCGTCGGACTCGGGGGCTAGCTCTCAAAGATGAGGTGCCAGTCCCTGGAATCCTTCTAATGGCTCCCTGCGGGATCCCCAAGCTTCCCCTCCCCCGCCGAGCCCCGCCCCCTTCCTGGCCTCAAACTCTTGAGTCCATTCAAACCTTGCTTTCTTCGCCACGCGCGTTGTCAGGCGTGTAATTGGGGAAACTCCTCCCCGCCGGGACCGCCTCACAGAGGCGCTGCCAGAGGAGCTGCCTCGCTGCCCCCATCTCGGAGCGCGCGGCGGACTCACTCCCGCGCGCAGAGCCCACCGCCGGGGCACTGGCGCGCAGCTCTCCGCGGAGGGGGCAGTGCCTCGGCGGGCCTCGGGGCTGCAGGGCCAGGGACCACCAGGGACCGCCCGCGCCCACCCGCTCCTGCCACCAGGCTGCGCGGACCCGGCGCCCGGGTGCGGGCGGCGCGCCGCGGTGGCCGGGCGTCCCGCGTGCGCCCCGCGGAGCCGCGCGCAGACCCGCCGGCCGTCGGGGGCGCGGCGGGCAGCCAGACCCCACGCCTGTCCGCCGGCGGCGGCGGGGAGCCGGTGTGGCGCCGCACTCCGCGGCACCGGAGGCAGGAAGGGAGAGGAGAGCGGGCGGAGGCGAGGCGCGTGCTCCGGAGGACGCCGCACCCGCCTGGAGGCCCTGGACGCTGCTCCCCAAGCTCCACCGCACCATGGCCCCGAAGCTGCTGCTCTTCCTCTTCCTGTTCTCGGGCTTGCACGCGCGGTAAGTGGCACCCGGGCCCCGCAGCGCCGGGGCTCTGAGCCGGGCTGGAGGGCGGCGGGGGGCGCTGTCTGCCGGCCAGGAGTCCCGGCGCGCCCCGCCGTCGGCTGGGCTGCGGCATAGCCCGCTGGGCCCGGGCCAGGAGAAGAGGGGAAGTCGGCCCGCACCTCACCTGTCCCATTGCCCCCTGGACATGGCCATCTGCCTCTCCAGGCTGGGTGACTGCAGCCTTCTCTGCAATGGGGAATGTGGGGGCTCTGAGATTAATGGGCTTCTCCTAAAGCTTTTAGGATCTGGTTGTTTTAAGGGGTTTTGAAAACCACTATCATAAAGAACCGGAGGTGTCTACCTCCTGTTTACCTCCCTGCAAGTGTTCCAGGGGCTCACACACACACACTGGCCGACATTCTGTATAATTTCCATCACTCTGAAATTTCCCAGGACCCAGAAGTCATGATTTCCTAGCTGCCTAGTTTAGGTCACACTGGCAAAGAGCATCCAGGCTGGGGGCAGGTGGAAGAGGATTGGAGCAAGGGAAAGAACCCTACTTCTCAGAAAGGATTCCCCCGACCCAGGTCCTGCAAACACACACTATAAACATTGCACCCCTTCTAGATGAGCCACTTTTCACACACACGAACATACACACACTTACCCCCATAAAGCAAACATGTTGAAATTGATAAGTCTTCTGCCTGGTAACTGTAAGATCTTACCCTAAATACCCTTAACCTGCCTCCTAGAACAGCAACCCGCTAATGGGAGCTTAGAGGGGCTCCTGGAAGGGATGAAGATGGCTCATAAGGATGGAAGGGCTGTCGAACCAGAAGAGTTAAACCCTGTTGCTGTAAATATAACTGGATATTCTGGGTTTGGTTTCTTTAATTCTGTCTCCCAGACTAGATCTTTAGCCCAGAGCCTGCAGACTTTGGAAATCAGAGCAGCTCCATGCCTCTCCTCCTACCCCCATCCCAAAAGTCTTGGGACACCCCTTTCCCCAAAACACTCTTTGTTCATTTCCTGGATCTGGAAGCTAGAGAGCTAGAGAGCCTTCCTATGGGCAGTTAGCCCTGCAGGTGTCAGCAGGCAATGCCAGGTCTTAGATTTTCATTCATACTGATGAAGTAGGAAGGCACATTAACAAATCTTAGCAGACATAAAGGGACCCCCAATTTCACTCCCCACTTTTGACAGGGGTGTTTGACACTGACAAAGAAAGCCCCGGTTCTCCCCTCCATACCACTTATCCCTATTAAGAGGTGAGAGTGTGAAAGGCAGACAGTGTGCCAGAGACAGTGTCAGCTGGTGATACACAGGCAACTCTCTCAACCGGGCATTGTACTCCTTGGGCCTTTCAACTCAAGTTTCTTCCTGTCTAAGGAGAGAGCTAGGGAAGGATATGGAAGTGCACTTTCTGAAGTTGATTATGCCTGGAAGTATCTCTGTTTAGAGGCAGAGAGACCAGCAGATAGCACCAGGCATAATGTAGACGTCTGAAGTATATAATCTTGATCTAAAGTCACATCTGCATGACCCTTCTGTTGCTACCAACTGGATGAAGTGATCTGCATTTCAGAGTTAGATAATTACATACAGTTTAGATTTGTAGCTACTTAACATGCTACAAGGAAAACTGCTTATTGTCCTCATTAGTTTATGTGCTTAGTAGGAAGATATCTTAGTTTCTAACATGAAGCAGTCAGGTTTCTAGGGATTCCCAAATACATGTACAATTTCTTGGGATTCTTCATCCTTCCATTTCACCAAGGCAGATATAATTGTTTTAATATGTTCTGTCTCTCGGTTCATTGCCTGGCCTTTATAATAGAGGTTGCATATCAGTTGAAAAAAAAATCCAAATTTTAAACTAATTGCATTGCTCTATGCCTCTCCTTTGAGAGCATCTCTGTTCTTTGAATGGGTTTTATAGACATGTAAAATAATCTGAAGTCCAGTGACATCTTTCAAAACTATTATTAATGCTGAGAGGGTTCTCATTTTCACTCTGGAATGCCTTTCTGGTGTTCAGAATCCCTGGAAAAGGTTCTGAGAGTTGTGCTCTGTGGTGATGGCTTGGTACCTCCGTGGAGAGAAAAACACCCTGTTCTGACACCCATGGATGAAGTTATTATGCATTACAACGCACCACGGCATGCCTGGACCTTGGTGATACCTTGCAGACAGTTAACTGCTTTCTGAGGTTTAGGAGCTCCTTTTAATGTTTAAAAATACTTCAGACTTTGTCTCTGTCCTTCTAGTTGAAGGGAAGGTTTGTAAGACCTGAAAATAACATCTGAGGGTTGAGCAGTTCTGTGACAATGACAATACATTGCCGATTTGTTTTTTAAGAAAAGCTAATTGCAGTGATGGTTTTTGGGAGCCAACATTCCTGATAATAGAACACTCAAAAGATTATATATAGCCCACCTAGAATTTAGAAAAGCAGATCATTCTTATTTTATTCATATTCTAGTGGGTCCTCTGAGACGAGATTTGGTTTTCATGAAAGGGAGGATTTTCCTGTGGGGCTGGTGGTCTGACACTAGCACTGTGAGGCTTCTAATTCATTCCCTGAAGTCCTGCAGCAAACTGACGGAAGACCAGGATTGGGAGAAACTCGGTGTCGGCCTCTAAGGGGGCAAGAGGATCTCTGCCCACACTTTGCCACTGTGCACCCCAACCCAGCCACTGCGCTGCAGGTTCTGGTTTACCTCCTGAAGGGGTGGGAGAGGACCCTGCTGCTTTTCCTTCCTCCTCTCTCCCACTCTCACCTGCCTTGGCCTCTAAGGAAGAAGCTTATGCAATTTCAGGAAAACCCTCTCGTCACCACTAGAGGGAGAATTAGGCTCATTATAATACCTGCCTTTGAAGTAGCTCAAAGTCTTTTTCAAAAACGAAGGCTGTGTGTATACAGAGAACTGATGAAGAATTAGTGTGCTCAGTCTATGTACATATGACCATTGGGGCAATAGAAAATAACAGGGCATGGAGACCATAGTCTGGTCTGTGCTGGTGAGCTATCTTTGGGGGTGGGAGAGGGGAAACAGGGAGAGGAATGAGAAAGGTAAGGGAGGGGAAGAGAAGAGAGAGAAAGAAGCAGAGAGACAGAAGAGGGAGAGAGGAAAGCACTGTGGTTGGAGTTGGAACATGTCTTGAGAATGTTGTATGTGATTCTGCCAAAGTGATCTGCCCCTCTGTCCGTAGTCCCTCCGAATGGTTTTGCTGCAGAATGAATTGCCAGGTCCTGTGGGCAATGATTGCTTCCAGCTAACCATGTCCTAGAGAACCTGCTTCAACCTAGTCCTTTTTTTTTTTTCAAGATGATAAAATTAATATTCCTGACAATATTTCTGATAAAATGTTCTAAAGTGACATTTTAAATTCTATAATGTTATTTGTAAAAGTTCAGTTTTACAAATAATGAAATGCAGCATATCACTTCTTGAATGTGTCCCAAATTTTGTTGGTTCCTATTGATGGTGAATGTTCAGGGCAAATAAAAACTCACAGCATTTTATAGTTTCTGTGGATGATATATTTTAACCTTCTAGCCAATAAATATTCAAGAAATAGAATTAAAGTCTAAGATAAACCTAAGAAAACTTAAATAAAGTCAGTCTGCCAGACATATGCCATATACTCATTTTCAAAATCTCATTTATATGTATATATTCAACCAGGACCAGACTATGTGACACTGCCCTAGTCTAGGTTAAGGCTAGTTAACACTCATAGAAATACTGTAATGTATATGATACATGACATATACATATAATTACATATTATATAAAATCATGTATACTATTGTACTATATATGTAACTATGTGATTATATTATATATACAATTGTGAGCATTTAAACAAAGTAGAGATAATGAATTTTTAGAAGTTTCTTCTCTTCCTTTCTTTCATGTTCATTATAGATAATTTAGACAATTCCAAAAATTAACTTAAAGAAACGTGTCCCAGAGCACAACTTGCCCTGGGATAATGTTAACATTTTGGCTCCTGTTTGGGAAGCTAAACAGAAATGAGCTCGTACCAAGTCAGGACAAATAAACCTCAATACAATCTTCTATTCTATATTTTGTTCTCTTTGGTGAAGACAAGTCATTAAGGCATTTATGTCGACAAAGTATAAGGAAACAAGCAAAGTTGTTTGTTGTTTTATAAGTTTTTCTTGCCCTAGTAAATGAAAGTCCACCTGGAAATGCTGCTTTAAGGCAGAAGGAGACTCTCCTCTTTTAAGCCTGAATGGCTGTGTTGTTGATTTGGCCTCACTCACTGTGAAAACTAGCTTGTCATTTTGAGGCCTCTCCATTCAAGTACTCCTGTCAGTGTGTATCACCCAGGAGAGGCGGCTGACCTGCTGCACAAGACAAGCTCAGAGATGCTCAAGCATCTGTTTCAACCCGTTTATTGAGGGGCCAAATGATTAAGACATACTAGAAAGATTTTAATTTTTAATGTCTGTATTAGCCTGCTCTGTAGGAAATGAATCAGTTTATGTTGTAAGAGGTCAAATTGCCAGAGGGTATTCATCAAACACCATCTCTGCTCCTTTTCACCACACATGAGTGCTGGCCAAGCAGACCACCTCATAATGTCCCCATGTCTACCTAGATTGAAGGTTCCAGTCTCCTTAAGAAACACAAAAGTCAGACTCAGCTATTTTCAGCAAAAGTTAGTCTCACCTTCAACAAAAATGAGGTCTTGGCAGTAGGGGGTAGAAACAGCATGATAAAGTCACCATCTAACAAACATCTGGAAGGTTTGTGCCTGGACCTTTAGAGGTTCTCAGGGTGGGACCAAGCAAGGCTGATTGCTTGCTGTTTGATCTCCTGGCATTGATTTGCTTATTTTCGTGTTTATAGCTTAACATAGACAAGGAATCATTTTGTGACATTTAATGAAAACATTATAACATGTTAAGAGCAGTGGCATTCCTCCTATTGATTCTTTCTAAATGATATTTTGTTTTCATTTTAGAGGTAATCCATTTGGCTGCGAGTATTGGGGACTGTCTACTTATGTCAGTGGTGCTTGAGTGGGCAAAGCTTAAGATACTTCCTGGAGCCATTGCTACGACTTATACTTCACGCTTTGTCCCATAATTATAGGTCCAGAAAGGTGGAAGAGGATGAATATGAGGATTCATCATCAAACCAAAAGTGGGTCTTGGCTCCAAAATCCCAGGACACTGATGTGACTCTTATTCTCAACAAATTGCTGAGAGAATATGATAAAAAGCTGAGGCCGGATATTGGAAGTGAGTGTCGTTGTTTATTATTCTAATAGAAAATACACTGTGATGATATATTTTTAAAGTTTTTATTTTAAATAGTTATAAATTCACAGGAAGTTGCAAAGATGGTACAGAGTCACACAATTTATGAGTGTATGATATGATATCAAATATGACATCAAAACCAGGGAATTGGCATGGGTACAATGTATGTGCATGATTTCATGTCATCTTATCATACATAGATTTGTGGAAGGACCACCAAAATCAAGCTATAGAACTGTTTCATCAGCATAAAGACCCCCCTCCCTGCTGTGCCCCTTTATAGTTGTATCCACCTCCCTCTTCCAAAATTTCTGAACCCTGTCAGCCACTATTTGTTATTTCTGTGTTTTGGTCATTTTTAGAATGTCATATACATGCAATCATTCAGTATGTGAACTTTTTTTTAATATTTTATTTATTTATTTGAGAGAGAGAGAATGAGAGAGAAAGCATGAGAGAGGGAGGAGGGCCAGAAGGAGAAGCAGACTCCCTGCTGAGCAGGGAGCACAATGCAGGACTCAATCCCAGGACTCCAGGATCATGACCTGAGCCAAAGGCAGTCACTTAACCAACTGAGCCACCCAGGTGCCCTCAGTATGTGACCTTTTGAAATCGGCTTTTCTTCCCTCAGCAAAGTGATTTAGAGATCCATTCAAGTTGTTGTGTGTATTAATAGTAGTTTGTTCTTTCTTATTGCTAAGTAATCTTCCATGGGAGGAATATACCAGTTTGTTTATCCATTCACCTATTGAGGAACATTTTTGTTGCTTACAGTTTTTATTACAAATAAAATGACTATGTGCATTTGTATTCAGGTTTTTGTGTGGAAGTAAGATTTCATTCCCTCGGATGAATGCCCAGGAGTATGATTACTAGGTTTTATGCTGAATGTTTAGTTTTTTAAAGAAACTGTCAAAACTTTTTTTCCAAAGTGCCTGTTCCATTTTCTATTCCCACCAGCCAATGTATAAGAGATCCGGTTTCTCTGTCTTCACCAGCAAGGAGTATTGTCACTATTTTTTATTTTAGCTGTTCTAATAGGCATAAATCTAATAGGTTGATACCTCATTGTGTTTTGACTTGCATTTTCCTGATGATTAGTGATATTGAACTACTTTTATATGCTTATTTGCCAGCAATATATCCTCTTCATTGAAATATCTCTTCATATTAGTTGCCTTTAAAAATTGGATTCTTTTGTTTTATTTTTTCTGTTGAATTATTGAGTTCTTCATATAATCTAGGTATAATCCCTTTGCCAGATGTAGTTTGCAAATGTTTTTCTCTCAGTATGTAGCTTGTCTTTTCATTCTCTTAACATGATCTTTCACAGAGGAAAAGTTTTTAATATAGATGAAGTTCAATTTATTGATTTTTAAACATTTTTTGGAATATGCTTTTGGAGTAATGACTAAGAACTCTTCATGAAGCCCTAGTTCCTGAAGATTTTCTCCTCTGTTTTCTTCTAAAAGTTTTATAATTTTATGTTTTACATTTAATTCATTATCTGTCTTTATATAAAATCAGTGTGTTAGGTTTAGAGCTAAGTTCCCCTACCATTTTTTTTCTATGGATATCCGGTCCTTCTATCACCGTTTATTAAAAAGACTGTCTTTCCTCTGTTGAATTGCATTTACACATTTGCCAAAAATCAACTGGCATAGGATATTTCTGGATTCTCTATTCTGTTCTATTTATTTATGTGTCTATCACTGTGTAATACCCACTGTCTTGATTACTATAGTTACATAATAAGTCTTGAAATTGGGTAGATTAATTCAACCTCTTTATTCTTCTTTTTAAAAATTATTTTAACTCTTATAAGCCATTTCTTTTCCATATGAATTTTAGAATTATCTTGTTATATCTAGAAAAACTCTTCTGCTAATTTTCTATCAGTTTGGGAAAAATGCCATCTGTACTATGTTGAGTATTCAAATCCACAAATGTGATATGTCTTCCCATTTTAGATCTTTAATTTCTTACATTCAGTGTTTTACAGTTTTTAGTATACAAGTTCTGAATATATTTTGTTAGATTTACACCTTAGTATTTCATGTTTTGGAGTGATTATAAATGGTACTGTATTTTAAAATTTCTTTTTCCCTATGTTCATTGCTAGATATACAGAAATACAGTTGATTTTTTATATATTGATTTTGTGTCCTCTGACTTGCTGAAACTCACTATTTTAGGAAGTTTTGTGTGTTTGTTTTTTGATAGGTTCCTTGGGATTTTCTGTGTATACCATCATCTCATATGGGAACTTTTATTTCTTGCTTACCAATCTGTATATCTTTTATTTTATTTTTTTGCTTTATTTCACCAGCTGGAACTTCCAGCACTGTGTTGAATAGCAGTGGTGTGAATGGACATCTTGCTTTGTTCCAGATCTTAGAGGAAGGACATTCAGTCTTTCACTATTAAATGTAATTTTAGCTATATATTTGTATATATATTTTATCAGAGAGAGTTCCCTCTATTCCTTGTTTTCTGAAAGTCACTTTTTTAAAAATCATGAATGGATGTTGAATTTTGCCAAATGCTTTTTCTGCATCAATAGATGAGATCATGTGACTTTTTTTTTTTAGCCAGTTAATATGGTGGATTAGGTTGAGTGATTTTCAAATATTGAACCAGTCTTGCATCCCTAGAATAAGCCCCACATAGTTATGTATTTGATAATACTCTTTTTAAAAACCTCTTTTATATATTGCTGAAATTATTTGCAAATATTTTGTTAAGGATGTTTGCCTCTCTATTCATGAGGAACATTGGTCTGCAGTTTTCTGTTTCTTTTTTCTTTTCTTTTCTTTTTTTTGACAATCTTTGTTTGGTTTTGGTATCAGGTAATACTAGTTTCATAAGATAAGTTAGGAAGTGCCCTCTGATCTTCTGTTTTCTGGAAAAGATTGTGCAAAAGTTTGTGTAAACTTCAATATTTCATAGAATTCTCCAGCAATATTCTCTGAGTCAGGAGATTTCTTTTCTGAAGTTTTGTCATTACAAATTAATTTCCTTAATAGATATAAGTCTCTTCAACTTATCAATTTTATATTAGGTAAGTTGTGAGCATTTGTGCTTTTTAAGAAATTGGTCCATTTCTTTTAAGATGTTAGTTTATATGTGCAGAATTTTTCATGATATTCCCTTATAATCCTCTTAATATCTTTATGGCCTATAGTATATCCCCTGCTTCATTTCTGATATTAGTAATTTGTGTCATCTTTCTTTTTTTTTTTGTCATCTTGCTAGAGGTTTGATTTATCTTTTCAAAGAACTACCTTTTTGTTTCATTGTTTTTCTCATATTGTTTTTCTGTTTTCAATTTCATTAAACTTCTCTTTTATATTTATTATTTGTTTTTTTTTCTGTTTGATTTGGGTTTATTTTGCACTTCTTTTTTGAGGTAGCACTTAGTTTCTTGACATGAGACTATTTTTTTTTTTTTGGAAAGACTTAACACAAGTTTATTGTGGAATATATAAAAATAATAAAATGATAGCATCCATGAATATGAACAGTAAATATTCTAATGTAAGCAATAGTGCTTTAAATTACCCTCTCTGTACTGCTTTAACTGTTCTCTCACAGATTTTGGTATGTTGAAATTTCATTTTTATTAAGTTCAGTGTATTTATTTCTCTTGAGATTTTTTTTTCCTTAAGTCAGATTATTTAGAAGTGTATTTTTAGTTCCCAGGTGTTTGGAAGTTTTCCTGTTATCTGTTACTAATTTCTAGTTTGATATCATTGTAATAAGAGAATACACTCTACATGAGTTAAATTCATTTGAATTTGTTAATCTTTGATTTATGACCCAGAATATGGTCTATTTTGGTGAATGTCCCGTAGGCACTTAAAAAGAATGTATATTTTGCTGTTGTTGAATGGAATGAACCTGTTGTTTGATGGTACTGTTGAGTTCTTCTATATCTTTACTGATTTTCTGTCTGGTTTTTCTATCAATTGTTTTGATAAGTTAACAATAGATAGATCAAAAAGTAGATTTTGATCCAAGACCAAGACAAGAGTGGTGTGTTTGTCCAGGAGAGAATCACATACAGTTATTGGTATAGACCTGTGCCATAGTCATGATGATGATCAGAGACCATGGGGATTGTGGCAGATACATTTTTTATAGGATGAACCCAAGCTTTAGTTTATTTCTTCTTCTCCATGGGGCTCAGTTTCATTTAGAGCCCAGCAGCTTGCCAACTCGCATACTACCCCAGCCACCTTGTTCCTCTGTTTTTCCAAGTTTGAGGCTCGGGTGTCCAATTTATCAGTAGCAGGACATAGAACTACATTGGTTCCAATAGGCATAGAACATCAAAACCCTTGTGGTGTAGTGTGCAGGAGGCTTGGAGATGCATGCCCATGCATTATTGGAGCAGTCATGTCATCTTTACATGTTTCTGTTGCCTTTCCATACAATAAAGGAAAGGGACCAAATTACCTGTAAACTTCCTTCCAGCTTTAAGATATTTATTCAGTAAGCAATACATCTAAATTACCATTGCACAAGGTTCATAAATTCAACTGTCACCACATTTCCCCTTCATAATTATATAAAGTGTCTATCCAGTGTGAAGAATGTGCAGCAGTTCTGCACTTACATGGAAAGAGAAAATTGAGAAAATGTTGCTAATTTCTTTATTAATTGTCAGACACTGTGCTTGACCCTACAGCAAAGATAAATAAGACTTTTCTCCTTGCCCTTCTGGGTAAGTTTAGTCCTTTGCTTATCCCATGCTATAAATACAGCGCTGCACTTTCCATCTATGGTATTATTCAGTACCACATTTGTCCTCTGAGGTGGAAAATTGGACATGGGTAGAAAGTGGGTGAGCTCGGCTTCCCACCCAGGTCTCTGACGATACCTTGATCACTTAGCCACTTTACTAGTTATAGAAAATGCCAGGCAATTCTGTTCAAAAAACAGGGAGCCTCTCTTACACACACACACACCAAAACATTCAGAAGGGGATGTACTAAGGCTTTGTCATGTGCAACAGGCAAGCAGAATTCACAATTCTAAGGATTTTATTTTTCCACTATGTACATAGGAATTGTAAATTTTCTAAGTGAAACAGTGTGCTACAAACTAAGAAAGAATACTTTTTTAAATGGCAACTCTTCTAAAGCCTCATGTCATCAGAAGGGCTCTGTGGTTTTTGAGCGAAAGATATTTAAAAAAACAACTAAATATAAAACCATAAAGCAGGATGCTCCTCTTTTGTTTTATGATTTTGAAGTTCTTCCAAGCACACTGCCGTGATCCCTGGGGCAGCAGAGTGACCTGATGAAAGTCTGCAGGATCACTGTTGCATCTTAGGATTCCTCTTGTTTCATTTAAATGTTAAATAATGTCTGAGTGGCAGAATCCAGCAACTCACTGATGCTCAATCAAGAGTCATTGCCCAAGAACAGCTCTCCTGGTCAAAGATACTGAATTAGACACCATTTTCTTTCATGGTTTAGAAGGGCTCTTCTTTAAAGGACAATTTCCTATAACAATCTGAATTTCTTTTCTTTTTTTCACTACTTTTATCACTTGTAGCCTATTTATTATGACCATCCTGCCTCTTCCTCAGGGCACAATCAACTTATATTACATAGCATGGTGCTATACATGGATTTATCATTAGTTTACTATAATTCCCAGTTTATTTACTCACCTCTCCTATACTCTTCCTCCCTCTCTCAGTCAACCTCTATTTACGGTGCTTTCACTCTGCACCAAGCCCTGGGACATGGATATGTGGGGAGCAAAGCAGATGTTTGGGTTTTCCTAATGGAGAGGGAAGGAGGTAGGTTCCCTGAATACAGGCATGTAAGAGTCGATATTGGGATATTGGGATTCCCACTTTGGGGTAAGGCAAGCCTGTTTAAGGCACTCTTTAGTTTAAATTCCTTGAAAATTCCACTTTAATTCTAGGATAAAATCCAAACCCTTAGAATGACATAAAGTGTTAAGCCACTATCTGGCCCTTGCCTACCTCTCTGCTTTCACTTCCTGACACTCCACATTTCACATGTTATACCCTCTGGGGACACCAAACCTCCTGCTTTCCTTAACTGGATGCTTGCTTTTATGGTTCTCTCATTCTAGCATGTGGTTCTTTTAACACCCTTTTCCCTCTTCTGCACTGAGCTCTTTCCTACCTTTCTTCAAGCCGTGAAGTTACCTCCTATTAGAAGCCCTCTTCCATGACCTGCCCCGTTCTCACCTCCCTGCCAGGGTGGATCAAGTGTTTCTCTGAGTTTCTTCTAGCATCATTTTCTCATTTGTGCAATAGGAATAGTACATTTTGAAAGACTGTCTTGAGGATGGCGAAATGTGATGCAGCCATGAAATAGCTTCTGCAACACTTTTGTGTACTTTCCACAGTTCTGCAGCTGGGAATTTGTCTTCTTTCCTCCCACCCCAGGACACAGTTCCCAGCTCCTAACTGTAGATGCATCAGTTTACGTTGGCATCTCCCAACATACGTAGTCCAACTGCATCCACAAAGATCCAACATCAGGAAATAAATAAAATGGCTCATCACTGTTATTGTCCACAATAAATAGATGGAATTGAACAGACTCATTTATGTTGCACAAAAGTAACATACCCACATGGAATCCTCTACTTAGTTTTCATAATACAAACTGTGATCATTACGTTTTAAAAATACTCATTATTTTTCTAGCTATTATCTCTCAACTATCCACTAAATTATGGATGTATCTGTTTTAGTTCTCCATCTTTAATTCTCCTTCATTCTAAGTAATACTTCAGCTATGTCCTTTACTAGTTCAGGGTTATTCAGGGTATCATTTATCTCAGGAACAGATCTTGTCATGTGAGCTCAAAAAGGCTAGAGGAGGATAAAACTTCTAATAAGAGAACTGTGAAAAGGAAAGGAAATGAACCTGAGTGAATTTCTCTCCCTTCAGGGTTTGAAGAAATTTGAACCACTGTCTTGAAAATAAAGTATTTCAGAATACAAATTCCTTGTCCATAATCTGGACAGTCTATACCAAATACAGTCAGTATTGGGAAAAATAAAAGGTTATGTGTTGGCTTTTAAAGGTGAATGAACACCGAATACATGCACAATGCATAGAAATGACTCATGGACTCATTTAATTTAGGCAGAACATCTGAATAATCTTTTCTTGGCTATGTCCATAACAAGAAGGATTAATTTTTCTATTCCTCTTCTTCAGGTGTTTGCATATCTGGACTTCTTTTCCAGGCTTTTCTAAAGCTTATTTTCCCAGTTTAGTTAAAACTTCTTCAAAATGAGGGATGATGAGCATCCAGCATGAGAAGAAGCTGGTTGCATGAGTGAGAAGGTGAGCTTTGCACTGCTGTAATTTGCTGGCAGAAGACAGAGGAACCCCAACCTCCTCCTCAGTGGGGAGTACCCCCCTAGTGGAGAGGCCACTTGAGCTTCTTTTCTTCACAATTCCCAGAGCTGGACATGGCAGCTGGGCACTGATTCAAGAGTACTGAAGTGACAGGACCAAATCCTCGCTAGGAGGAGCTCCTGCTCCTTCCAAGGTCACGTTCCTGGCTGAGGAAGGAGAAGGAGAGAATGACTCAGTAGTGGGAATATGACCCCAGAGAGGTCTGGAGTTAGTTTTGTTGCAGATAATGTTACGTTAAATGACTAAAAGACATAACAAGTGGGCTTTGAAGTATAATTTTTAAAGCACACCTTATCATGTTGCTCTTTAATATCTTTCAGCTCAAAATTATGAGGATAATTGAGTAACCAAAGAACTGTAAAAAGAATGCCTAAAGAATGTTGGTCACAGATGTGATGTCTCTGAGAGAGGCCTGGAGTAGCCAGTAGAAAGGCAGAGCAAAACCTCCTTTGTTTCTGGACTGGTTCCTGATGTGTGTAAATGTGACAACTCCTGTCAGGCCCTGCCATAGGGTTTTGAGAGTTTAAGCTGGATCATAGAATTTGAGAGAATTTTGAAATGTGTGAAGGACTGTACAAACAATCAATTATATTAACATATGATTTATAATGGATATATACAATTGTCCCTCATCCTGATGGTTTTATATTTTAAGAAAAAAAAAGAGACATAAAGTTTTAATCTGAAGGAATGAAATACACATGTTAAAGTGTAGGTGCTTGTGTGCCAGAGGAAGAGAGAGTTGATTTTGGGGTCCCTAAAGCATAGCGACTTGATGGATCACAATCTAAGTGCCTCAGCTTTGGTACTGATTTTCAGATGACCTTTCTAACTGTCTTACTGCACATCAGATGACTGTCTCAACTGTACATTTAGGTTAGCTTGGTTAATCTTCATCTAAAACCACAGCCTACTATGCAGACGGGTGAGTTGTCATTTCCCAACAATTACTGTATATCCAGAAAATAATTCAAATATATTCACTCCATTCTCAGAAAAGGTGTAGGAGGAGAGGAAACAGACATTCTTAATTGCTGTGCTCAAAGTAAAAGCTATTACTGTAGACTTAGTTAACTGATTTTCTCACAAAGTTAATTCAAATACATAGAGAGGTGGAGAACAAATTTTGTGGAGAAATTATACCTGTCATCTCTATGGGAGAGTAATCAGGCATCCAGAGGATGCTGGGTTAAGACCCATTACCTCATGTAAGACCTACATGTTGGTAGGTGACCCTTCCCCTCATAATCCTTACCATTTTGGGCAGTGATCCTTTTTACACGTATACCTTAGCACTTGGGATTTCACCATGGCACTCTACCTAAGGCAGAATTCTGTGTAAGGCAAGGCTGTATGAGAACATCTGCCTATAGTTTGGTTCATTAAAAAGATTTTTTTACTAGGCTATATTTTTTCTTGTAGGAGACATATAATGAGATCTCAATGTATAAGTATTTTTTTTATCTGTAATTTGGTAAATAACTCTGATCACATGTCCCTAGGAATAATCTAATGACTGGACTTGATTTGAATATGCAATTCAGTTTATAGAATAACAAGTGATCTGTTTCTTATGTTTATTCATTACCACTGCAGGAATTGAGCAAATAGCTTCATGTGGCTTAGAGAGGGTTTGAGTGAGAAAAGAGCTGGACTCAAATAATGGGTTCTTCCACCAGTTGCCAGTGGATTGACTTAGAGATACAAACTCACTGACCTGTAGGTTTAGTTGGATAATTAAAACTGTATCCAAGTCTTGTAAGAATTGTAGATTATAACGTCTGACCCATAGAGAGAGGACAGAACGTGTCATCTGCCTTCCGCCCACTGTATTCCTAGACCTACACACCGTGTTGGCTGCTGGTTCTGCCTGGTTTATGAGTAGTGAAATAGAAGTCGCAGCCAGTTCCACTGTCATAAAAGCTTTGTCTTAGATCGAGATTTCTGTTCAGCTGTCGGCATATCATCAGTATGTAATTAACATCCTGATCCAAAATGTCTTACAGATCCTTTTATAAAGTATTACTGTGCCCATACTGATTAGGTTGTTATCCTACTAATTCACATTTGAGGGACAAATGCAGATGTGAGAATCATAGTTTCATAGAATATCATGGCTTGAAGGGATTCCAAAGGAAACCTGTCCAACAATTTACAAATCTGGCTTTATATCAGAATTACCTTGGGAGCTCTTTAAAACACAGAGCTCAGGGCCCAACCCCAAGACCTGCTATGGAATATTATTTTTCTGTTTTCTAGTTCACTGATTTTCACTTAGATCTGTATTATTACCATTCTTCTGCTTGCTTTGAATTTAGTTTGCTTTATTTTTAGTTTCTTAATGTGGAAGATGAAGTCATAGATTTTGAGACCTTCTTATCTAATTTTAGTGTTTAGTGCTATAAATTCCTCCTAAGCAATACTATAGTGGCATTCCACAGATTTCAGTGTTTTGATTTCATTTACATTCAATAAAGAAAACCCTACTAATTTCCTTTTTTATTTCTTCTTTCACCCATGCATGGTGTTCATTTAGATGTGTGGTATTCATTTTCCAAATATATGAGATTTTTCTGTTAATGATTTCTAATTAAAATCCACTGTAGTCAATGAACATACTTTGTATAACTTAGATCCTTTTACATTTACTGAGACTTGGTTCATGGCCCAGAATATGATCTATATTGGTGCACACTTGGAGAGAATGTATTCTGTTATTGTGAGGTGGAGTGTTGTGTGATTAGATTAGGTGAAGTTAGTTCATATTTTTATAAAGATCTACTTGCTGATTTAATTTTTTGTTATTGAAGTATAGTTAACATATAATGTTACATTAGTTTCAGGTGTACAATATAGTGCAGTGACACCATGTGTCACCATACAACATTACAATATTATTGACTATATTCCCTATGCTGTACTTTTCATCCTCATGACTTATTTATTACTTACTGATTTTTTTAAAACCAATTTTTATCAATTATTCAGGGTAGGGTATTGAAATCTCTGGCAATAACTATGGATCTGTCCATTTCTTTTTATAGTTCTATCAGTGTTTGAATCATGAATTTTGAAACAATGATATTAGGGGTAGAAGCATTTAGGATTTTTATGTCCTTTTGATTAATTGACCACATCATCATTAGAAAATGAATATCCTTGTACCTGGCAATATTCTTTTTTTGTGAAATCTACTTTGTCTGATGTTAAAATAGACCCTCCAGCTTTCTTTTGCCTAGTTTTAGTATGGTATAGGTCTTTCCATTCTTTTACTTGTAAACTATATTTCTCAGTAGGCTTAAAGTGTGCTTCTTGTAGGCACCTTATAGATTGGTTTTGCTTTCCTAACATTCAGTCTATCAATCTCTTCATTCTAATTGGAGTCTTTAGATCATTTACATTTATTGTAATAATTGTTGTGGTTAAATTTAAACCTGTCACCTTTTTATTAATTTTCTATAGATCCTGTCTGTTGTTCCTTTTCTCCTCTTTTTATGTCTCTTATTTCCTGTGTTATTGTCGATAACCTTTATCATGCCATTTTAGTGGTTATACTAAAGGTTTGTAGTATAATTTTTAACTTATCACAGTCTACCTCCAGGTGATTTTATACCAGTTTACATATAGTACAAATGTGTGTGTGGATACATATTTCTGTCTTTTATCATTTTCCTTCTACTTGAAGAACTTCCTTTGACTTTTCTTTTAGTGTAAGTCTATTATGAGTTCTTCCAGCATTTGTAAACCTGAAAATATTTTTAGTTTACTTTTTTAAAAAAATCTTTATTGAGATATAATTCATATACTATAAAATTCATCCAGTTAAAGTATACAATTCAGTGGGTTTTATATTTATTTATTTATTTATTTTTATTCATATATTTGAGAGACCGTGAGTGAGAAAGAGAGCATGAGCAGGGGGAGGGGCAGGGGTGAGGTTAAAAGCAGACTCCCCACTGAGCAGGGAGCCCCGACTCAGGACCCTGGGATCATGACCTGATCTGAAGGCAGAAGCTTAACCAACTGAGTCACCCAGGTGCCCGTCATTGGTTTTTAAATGTTCACAAAGTTGTGCTGCCATGATTTAGTTGGAGAACATTTTCTTTTTCTTTTTTTTAAGATTTAATTATTTGAGAGAGAGAAAGAGAGAGGGAAATTGCACAAGTGGTGGGGGAGGGACAGAAAGAGAGAGGGGAAGCAGACCCCCTGCTGAGTGGAGAGCCTGATGTGGAACTCGATCTCAGGATCCTGAGATCATGACCTGAGCTGAAATCAAGAATTGGATGCTTAACCAGATGAGCCACCCAGGCACCCCTAGGTTGAGAACATTTCATCATCCCCCCAAAAGACAAGTATCTATTAGCAGTCACTCTTCATTGTTACAACCTCCCACTTTGGGCAGTAGGCAACCAGTAATCTAATTTACATCTCTTATGATTTGCATATTCTGGACTTCGCATATAAATGGAATCAGAATATGTGCATTTTTGTGACTGGCTTTTATTACTTAGCATAATTTTTAAGGTTCATTTATATGATAGTTATCAGTATTTCTTTCTATTAATAATATTTTATTGTATGGCTATATTTTGTTCTATCCTTCATCAATTAATAATAACAAAACTCAATAAAGCATTAAGGTTGTTTTCACTTTTGGCTGTTTGTAATAATGCTGCTATGAATATGTGTGTATTTTGTGTGGACATATATTTTCATTTCTTATACATGTAGAAGTGGAATTTTTTTATTATGTTCAGTTAGCCAACATATAGTACATTATTAGTTTTTTTAAGATTTTATTTATTTATTTGACAGAGAGAGAAAGAGAGCACACAAGCAGGGGGAGCTGCAGAGGGAGAGGAGTTTTAGTACATTATTAATTTTTGATGTAGTGTTCAGTGATTCATCAGTTGCATGTAACACCCAGTGCTCCTTGCAACATATGCCCTCCTTTATATCCATCACCCAGCTCCCCCATCCCCCACCCCCTCCCTTCTGTAACCCTCAGTTTGTTTCCCAGAGTCCAGAGTCTTTCATGGTTTGTCTCCCTCTCTGATTTTTATACTTTAATAGAATTATATTAAAAATCAATAATAGAAAGAAATTTGGTAAATTCACAAATATGTGGAAAATAAACAATGCACTTATAAATAAACAATGGGTGAAAAAAGAAATCACTCAGAAATTTTTCACCCATTGTTTATTTGAAGTGCATTGTTTATTTTCCACATATTTGTGAATTCGTGGAAATTCTGAGTGATTTCTTTTTCCACCCATTGTTTATTTAGAAGTGCATTGTTTATTTTCACATACTTGTGAATTTACCAAATTTCTTTTTGTTACTGGTTTCTAATGTAATTCTATTATAGTTGAAGTACACATTTTGTATGTTTTCAGTCCTTTTACATCTATCAAGGCTTGTTTTATAGAATATCATATTATTCTAGCATGTTCTATACACACCTAAGAAAAATACATATTCTGCTTTTGTTCAGTAGAGTGTTCTATAGAAATCTGTTAAGTCTTGTCATTTTGTAGTGTTGGTCAAGTTCTCTGTTTCCCTGTCAATTGCTGTCTAGTTATTCTATCCATTATTGGAAGTAGAAAATTGAAGTAAAGTATGATATATTGAATTATCTACTACTTCTTTCAATTCCATTAGTTTTGTTCTTTATGTAATTTTGGGCTGTGTTAATAGTTCTAGTTACTGTATTTACCAGTATATTGACTCTTTATAATTATAAAATATTCCTCTTTATCTCTTATAGCATTTTTTATTTAAAGTATTTTGTCTAATATTACTATAGGTATTTCAATTTCTTACAGTGCTGTTTGCATCATGCATCCTTATCCATCCTGTTGTTTTCAAACTATTTGTACCTTAGAATCTAGAGTGTTTCTCCAGAACCAACAAAGTATTGGGTCTTGTTTTTATATTCATTTGGATTGTACTAGTTAATCATTTTACATTTAATGATATTATTAATACAGTTAGACTTCTGACATTTTGCTTTTTGTTTTCTGTCTTAAGTTCATTTGCTTGCTTGTTTGTTTATTTATTTAAGTATTTTCTCTGGCTTCCTTTACTACTTTCTTTTATAGTAAATGAATATTTCATGGTATAATATTTTAGTTTCTTTAATGACTTTTAAAAAAATTAATTTTTTCAAGAGCACTTTTGGGTTTACAACAACATTGAGAGGAAAGTACAGAGATTTCCCATATACCTCCTGTCCCCACACATGCATAGCTTTGCCCATTATCAATATCACCAAAAGAATGGTATACTTTTCTAAGGATAAGCCAACATTGATGCATTATGGTTACATAGAGATCACAGTTTATCTTAGGGTTCACTCTTTGTGTTATACATTCTGTGGGTTTGGACAAATGTATAATGATGTGTATCCATCATTATATTATCATGCAGAGTATTTTCACTGCCTTAAAAATCCTCTGTGTTCTATCTATTCTTCTCCCTCCCCTTACTAGCAACCACTGATCTTTTATTGTGTCCATAGTTTTACCTTTCCAGAATGTCATATAGTTGGAATCATACAGTGTCTAGCTTTTTCAGATTGGCTTCTTTCACTTAGTAATATGCATTCAGGGTTTCTTCATATCTGTTTATGGCTTGATAGCTTACTTCTTTTTTGTGCTGAGTAATACGCATCTGGATATACTACAGTTCATCCATTAACCTACTGAGGGACATCTTGGTTGTTTACAAGTTTTGGAAATTGTTAATAAAGCTGCTATAAATATTCCTGTGTAAGTTTTTGTGTGGATCAATGATTTTTAATTATATATTTTTTATTTTCTTAGTATTTGCAAGCCTATTACAATATACATTTATCAAAATCTTTTCTACTCTAAACAATATCTACCTTAGATCTTACTAATTAACACAAATTAAATATAGAAATTTACTCTAGTAGCTTCATTCACTCACCCATTTTTATGCCATTATAAACATATGTATTATAAACCTAATAATTTATTCTTCAAATTATTATTTTATATAATTTTATGTCTTTTAAATTGTATTTACTATTTAAATGCTATACTTGTATGATTCTTGTCATTTCTTCCTGTTAGAGCTGTCATCTGGAATTATTACCTATTCTAATATAGCTATATTCCTACCACACTCTTATTGTTAAACATATCACTTGTCTTTTTGTTATTGTTAAATGTATTTCATCAAATATATTTGTTGACAAATATAAATATATTTGTTACATATATTGTTATTTTAAAATTTATTTCCTGTTACAGACCTAACAATACAATTGTATATGTACTATTTTTTGCAATTACTTTTTAAGTTAGGAAGAAAGCAGAGAAGATATTTGCAATTATGCTTTTTTAAAAAAATTGTCTACATAATTATCTTTATCAGCTCTGTGGGTTTTTTTTTTTAATTTGAATTATTTTCTGGGGTTGTTTGCTTTTCACCTGAAGAAGTATTTTAATGTTTCTTATAAGGCAGGTCTGCTACCAAAAAAGTTCTCTCAGTATTTGTTTTCCTGAAATATCCTTATTTTGCCTTTATTTTGAAAGATAGTTTTTTTTTAATATTCAACACTTTGACTATGTCATCCCACTGCTTTCTGCCTTTGTTTTTGATGAGAAGTCAGCTTTCAATTTAATTGAAATTTCCTTGTATATGATGAGTTATTTTTCTCTTTCTGTTTTCACCATTTTATTTTTGAGTTTCAACATTTTGAGTATGATTTGCATGGATGTGGATTTCTTTGTGTTTATCTTACTTGGAGTTAAGTTTCTTGAATGTGTAGATGAATGTTTCCTATCTAATTTGGGAGGATTTTAAATCTTATTTCGTTGAATATATTTTCTGCCCCTTTCTTTTTCTCTTTCTGATATTCCCATTATGCATATATTGGTGTGTTCGGTGGTATTCTTCATTTCTCTGAATCTTTGTTGATTTTTTTCATTTTTTCCCCCTTCTGTTCTTTAGATCCCATTCTCTCTACTGATTTAACCTCAAGTTTGGTGATTCTTCTATCAGCTCAAATCTACTGTTGAGTCTCTCCAGTGAATTTTTATTTTGGTTATTATTCTTTTCCATTTTGGAATTTCCATTTGGTTCTTTGTTATCTTTTCTCTTTATTGATATTCTCTATTCCATGAGACTTTGTTATCATATTCCTTTAGTTCTTTAGATATGGTTTTCTTTAATTCTTTGAACATATTTAGTTTATAATAGCTGTTTTGAAGTCTTTGTTAAGTCCAGTATCTGGAACCCCTGAAGAGTAAGTGCCTACTTTTTTTTTCCTCCTTGTTTGGGTCACACTTTTCTGTTTGTCCATAATTTTTTTTTTTAAACTTTACCCTTTAGTTAATATATTATGGCAACTCTGAATACTAATCCTCCATCATTTAAGCATTGATACTGTTTTTGTTTGCTAGGTTCTTTATTTATTAGTCTAGTGATTTACCTGTATTACTCTGAGAAGTATATTCCATCCACATCCCACAGAGTAGGCAACCAATGATGTCTCTGCTCAGATTTTTTTCCCCATTTAGCTTAGTAACCTAGTGGTTGAGTTTTGCCTGAGTCAGCAGATCTACTACTTATTGGCCAATGGGTGTCCTTAAGTCCCCTTTTCCAGTTAGATTTTTTTATGAGAGGATGTCTTTAAGAGTTGGAGGCTACTCTCAAAGTTTTGAAATTTTATATTTTACCACATGTTTAGCTGGGAACTGGTAGGTTGGCTATCCAACCCTCCCTCTCCCCACACATCACTCCTGAGATGTTGCAGCCTTTGTCATGCACAGTCTTCCAGACTTCCAAGTATGCAAATGGTTTTATTTAAAGTCTGATTTCCTTAAGAATCACCCCTGGCTCAGAGTACTTTGTTCTTCAGACAGTGTTTGGTCAGTGGTTGTGTTTAAGCCCTTGTGCCATTGAGGCTTCCAGCCTTTACTGATGTATCTGTTTTTATGGCTTAGGGAATGTTTTCAGTATGTTCATATTTTGCTCTGATTGTACCTGAGTAGATATAGCTTAACACATATTCACGGAATTTCTGATGCCCAATGTTGACTGGTTCCACAAGAGCACTCTTTATAGTTGCCTCTTGCTCTGATTCTCTTTGTTAAACTTCTGGTTGCTCTGTTTTTTTGTTTGTTTGTGTTGTTTTGTTTTGTTACCAGTATCATAAAGCTAAGATCTTAATTGCTCTTTTCAAAGATCTCCATTGATTGCAGCAACACCCTTAGGCATGGAATTATCCACACTCTCTGCCAAATAATATCATCCTCCTTATGCAGATCTGAAGAGTATTTCATGTTTCTGGTCTTCTTCTTCTGGAAAGAATCTCTCTCTATGCCACTGGATAGTGCTGGGGACTGGGACAGTACTCTGCTACTCTCAGATGGTGACATCTCTGCTCTACAAGGACTGTGGGGGAGGGAGGTTGGTGACCTTGGACTATCTGGCTTGCTCTTTTCAGTGTGCAACCTTCACCTTACAAGTGTACAATGTATGAGCACCTGGATTAAACTTCTCCCCTATGAGGAAGGCCTTGGTGGTGAAAGGCAATATCAGTCCTCTAGACCATGCCTACCTGAAACAGAACTGCTGAAAAATAAGGCTAGAAAGAGAGAAACACTGGTAACCTGCCCCTCCAAGGGTGAAACCCTAACCCTAATCTCAGCCTGGAAGAGTGGGGACATTTGCTGTCTTGGCCAAACACACCCAACATAGATTTCCAGAGTAGAGTTTTTAAAATGGAGATGGGAGTGAGGTGGAGGGCTAAAATGCCATAGACTCGCACTGTTCTCACTGATATTTAGTAGATTTTCTTAAATGAATGTATCTCTTATTTGCTGTATGCCCTTAGGATATAGGGACATTAAATTCTTTTTCCTCCAGCTTTACTGAGGTATAATTGACAAATAAAATTTTAAGATATTCAAAATATGCATTATGATAATTTGAGGTACATATATATTGTGAAAGGATTCCTCTCATCTGATTATCAACACATCCATCATTTCATATATATATATATATATATGTATATATATATGAGAGATATAAATTCCACTGTCTTAGAAAATTTTAATTAAAAAATACAATGTTGTCAACTATAGTCACCATATTATACATTGGGTCTAATAATTTTTACCAGTTAAATAGCTATTTTATTTGGGAGTGGGTCTACTGAACTCCTCATCCTACCATTTTGGAAGTCCTGTCACTTGTCTTCATTTTTGATATAGGATTCTGGGTTAGCAGCCATGATTTGGTTTTTTGTTTGTTTATTCCCTTTCAGTACTTAAAAGAAAATGCTCCACTGTCTTCTCACTTGCCTTTTTCTGACAAGGAATATGGTGCTGTACTTCTTTTTGTTCCTTTGTATTCCATATGGTTTCCCCCCCTGCAGAGTCTTTTAAGATTTTCTTTTTATTACTAGATCTGAGAAATTTGATTATGATTTGTCTCATGGCATGTTCCTCATGCTTGAGTCTCCTCAAGCTTCATGGATGTGTAGGTATATGGGTTCATTAAATTCTGAAAATTTCAGCTACTTTTTCTTCAAAAGTGTGTTTGTTCTGATGCCCATATTATCTTTTATCTTCTCTAATAGACATATATATAAAGAGAGGGAGAGAGAGAATCCCAAGCAGGCTCCACACTGAGCATGGAGCCCCATGCAGCACTTAATCTCATGACCCGAGCCAAAAATCAAGAGTTGGACACTTAATCAACTGAGCCACCCAGGCACCCCACTTCTGTAAATATTCTTGAGTGTCATTCTAGGGTGTGTTAAGTTACTTTGAAACAGTTTGATCTTCTAAATCCTGCCTTTTTTATTTGTTCGGCAGATCAGGAGAAGTGGTCTGGCAGATTCTAGGGCTAATTATTCTCCACTATTAAGTCAAGATTTTTGTGAGTACCAAAACCTCCATGAATTTTGCATTTTTCCACTCTGGCTTTTGAGCACAGGTACTGTTCCCAGTCGTATGAGAGCATGGAAAACCCTTCTGTAATCGTATGGATTGTTCTTACACTGATTCCAGTGAGTTTTCCTTACTCATGTGCATTGATAATTGCTCTGCTAGATAGCAGAGAGGCGCCCTCTGCAGATCTCCATAATTCTCCTGCACAGCTCTTTCCTCTTCCAAGTTGTGTTCTGTGAACACTATTTACCTTCGTCTCATTAAATAATCAGCTTCATCTCTTGAACTCAGGTAATCCACTGAGCTTTTGCCTGGGTGCCTTATCATGAGCCACAGCCTGGAAACTCTTTTAAGGTAGTAAGCTGGGGTAGTTGTTAGGCTAACCTTACTTATTTCCAATCTCAGAGACCACTGTATTTCATTGCCACATATCCCCTGTCTTGAAAACCATTGTTTCACATATTTATTTTCTGATTCTTTACTGTTTCTTTTTTTTAATAATTTTTTATTGTTATGTTAATCACCATACATTACATCATTAGATTTGATGTAGTGTTCCATGATTCATCGTTTGTGCATAACACCCAGTGCTCCACGCAGAATGTGCCCTCTTTAATACCCATCACCAGGGTAACCCATCCCCCCGCGCCCCTCCCCCCTAGAACCCTCAGTTTGTTTTTCAGAGTCCATCCTCTCTCAGGGTTCGTCTCCCCCTCCGACTTACTCCCCTTCATTCTTCCCCTCCTGCTATCTTCTTCTTTATTTTTTCTTAACATATATTGCATTATTTGTTTCAAAAGTACAGATCCGTGATTCATCAGTCTTGTACAATTCACAGTGCTCACCACAGCACATATCCTACCCAATGTCTATCACCCAGCCACCCCATCCCTCCGACCCCCCACCAATCCAGCAACACTCAGTTTGTTTCCTGTGATTAAGAATTCCTCATATCAGTGAAGTCATATGATACATGTCTTTCTCTGATTGACTTATTTCACTCAGCATAACACCCTCCAGTTCCATCCACGTCGTTGCAAATGGCAAGATCTCATTCCTTTTGATGGCTGCATAATATTCCATTGTGTATATATACCACCCCTTCTTTACCCATTCATCTGTCGATGGACATCTTGGCTCTTTCCACAGTTTGGCTATTGTGGACATTGCTGCTATAAACATTGGGGTGCACGTACCCCTTTGGATCCCTACATGTGTATCTTTGTGGTAAATGCCCAGTAGTGCAAGAGCTGGATCGTATGGTAGCTCTATTTCAACTGTTTGAGGAACCTCCATACTGTTTTCCAGAGTGGCTGCACTAGCTTGCATTCCCACCAACAGTGTAGGAGGGTTCCCCTTTCTCCACATCCCTGCCAACATCTGTTGTTTCCTGACTTGTTAATTTTAGCCATTCTGACTGGTGTGAGGTGGTATCTCATTGAGGTTTTGATTTGGATTTCCCTGATGCTGAGCGATGTTGAGCACTTTTTCATGGGTCTTTTGGCCATTTGGATGTCTTCTTTGGAAAAATGTGTGTTCATGTCTTCTTCCCATTTCTTGATTGGATTATTTGTTCTTTGGGTGTTGAGTTTAATAAGTTCTTTATAGATTTTGGATACTAGCCCTTTATCTGATATGTCATTTGCAAATATTTTCTCCCACTCTGTCGGTTCTCTTTTGGTTTTGTGGACTGTTTCTTTTGCTGTGCAAAAGCTTTTTATCTTGATGAAATCCCAACAGTTCATTTTTGCCCTGGCTACCCTTGCCTTTGGCGATGTATCTAGGAAGAAAATGCTGCGGCAGAGGTCAAAGAGGTTGCTGCCTGTGTTCTCCTTTAGGATTTTGATGGACTCCTATCTCACGTTTAGGTCTTTCAACCATTTGGAGGCTATTTTTGTGTGTGGTGTAAGGAAATGGTCTGGTTTCATTCTTCTGCATGTGGCTGTCCAACTTTCCCAACACCATTTGTTGAAGAGACTGTCTTTTTTCCACTGGACATTCTTTCCTGCTTTGTCAAAGATGAGTTGACCATAGAGTTGAGGGTCCATTTCCTGGCTCTCTATTCTGTTCCATTGATCTATGTGTCTGTTTTTGTGCCAGTACCATACTGTCTTGATGATGACAGCTTTGTAATAGAGCTGGAGGTCCGGAATTGGGATGCCGCCAGCTTTGCTTTTCTTTTTCAATATTCCTCTGGCTATTCGGGGTCTTTTCTGGTTCCATACAAATTTTAGGATTATTTGTTCCATTTCTTTCAAAAAGGTGGATGGTATTTTGATGGGGATTGCATTGAATGTGTAGATTGCTCTAGGTAGCACTGAGATCTTCACAATGTTTGTTCTTCCAACCCATGAGCATGGAAAGTTTTTCCATTTCTTTGTGTCTTCTTCAATTTCTTTCATGAGTATTTTATAGTTTTCTGAGTACAGATCCTTTACCTCTTTGCTTAAATTTATTCCTAGGTATCTTATGGTTTTGGGTGCAATTGTAAATGGGATTGACTCCTTGATTTGTCTCTCTTCTGTCTTGTTGTTGGTGTATAGGAATGCCACTGATTTCTGTGCTTTGATTTTATATCCTGCTACTTTACTGAATTCCTGTATGAGTTCTAGCAGTTTTGGGGTGGAGTCTTTTCGGTTTTCCACATACAGCATCATATCATCTGCAAAGAGTGAGAGTTTGACTTCCTCTTTGCCGATTTGGATGCCTTTGATTTCTTTTTGTTGTCTGATTGCTGTGGCTAGGCCTTCTAATACTATGCTGAATAGCAGTGGGGAGAGAGGACATCCTTGCCGCGCTTCCTGACCTTAGGGGAAAAGCTCTCAGCTTTTCCCCATTGAGAATGATATTCGCGGTAGGTTTTTCGTAGATGGCTTTTATGATATTGAGGTATGTACCCTCTATCCCTATACTCTGAAGAGTTTTGATCAAGAAAGGATGCTGTTCTTTGTCAAATGCTTTTTCTGCATCTATTGAGAGGATCATATGATTCTTGTTCTTTCTTTTGTTAATGTATTGTATCATGTTGATTGATTTGCGGATGTTGAACCAGCCTTGCAGCCCAGGAAGAAATCCCACTTGGTCATGGTGAATAATCCCTTTAATGTACTGTTGGATCCTATTGGCTAGTATTTTGGTGAGAATTTTTGCATCCATGTTCATCAAGGATATTGGTCTGTAATTCTCCTTTTGGATGGGGTCTTTGTCTGGTTTTGGGATCAAGGTAATGCTGGCCTCATAAAATGAGATTGGAAGTTTTCCTTCCATTTCTATTTTTTAGAACAGTTTCAGGAGAATAGGTATTAATTCTTCTTGAAATGTTTGATAGAATTCCCCTGGGAATCCATCTGGCCCTGGGCTTTTTTTTGTTGGGAGATTTTTGATGACTGCTTCAATTTCCTTTGTGGTTATAGGTCTGTTCAGGTTTTCTATTTCTTCCTGGTTCAATTTTGGTCATTGATACATCTCTAGGAATGCACCCATTTCTTCCAGGTTATCTAATTTGCTGGCATAGAGTTGCTCATAATATGGTCTTATAATTGTTTGTATTTCTTTGGTATTGGTTGTGATCTCTCCTCTTTCATTCATGATTTTGTTGATTTGGGTCATTTCTCTTTTCTTTTTGATCAGTCTGGCCAGGGGTTTATCAATCCTGTTAATTCTTTCAAGAACCAGCTCCTAGGTTCGTTGATCTGTTCTACAATCTTTTGGTTTCTATTTCATTGATTTCTGCTCTGATCTTTATTATTTCTCTTCTCCTGCTGGGTTTAGGCTTTATTTGCTGTTCTTTATCCAGCTCCTTTACGTTTAGGGTTAGGTTGTGTATTTGAGACCTTTCTTGTTTCTTGAGAAAGGCTTGTATTTCTATATACTTTCCTCTTAGGACTGCCTTTGCTGTATCCCAAAGATTTTGAACAATTGTGTTTTCATTTTCATTGGTTTCCATGAATTTTTTTTAATTCTTCTTTAATTTCCTGGTTGACCCATTCATTCTTTAGTAGGATGCTCTTTAGCCTCCATGTATTTGAATTCTTTCCGACTTTCCTCTTGTGATTGAGTTCTAGTTTCAAACATTGTGGTCTGAAAACATGCAGGGAATAATCGCAATCTTTTGGTACCGTTTGAGACCTGATTTGTGACCTAGGATGTGATCAATTCTGGAGAATGTTCCATGGGCACTGGAGAAGAATGTGTATTCCATTGCTTTAGCATGGAATGTTCTGAATATGTCTGTAAAGTCCATTTGGTCCAGTGTTTCACTTAAAGTCTTTATTTCCTTGTTGATATTGTGCTTAGATGATCTGTTCATTTCAGTTAGGGGGGTGTTAAAGTCCCCCACTATTATTGTATTGTTGTCAATGTGTTTCTTTGCTTTTGTTATTCATTGCCTTATATAATTGGCTGCTCCCACTTAGGGGCATAGATATTTACAATTGTTAGATCTTCTTGTTGGATAGACCCTTTAAGTGGGATATACTGTCCTTCTTCATCTCTTATTACAGTCTTTGTTTTAAATCTAATATGTCTGATATAAGGATTGCCACCCCAGGTTTCTTTTGGTGTCCATTAGCATGGTAAATGGTTTTCCACCCCCTCACTTTCAATCTGGGGGTGTCTTTTGGTCTAAAATGACTCTCTTGCAGACAGCATGTGGATAGGTCTTGTTTTTTAATCCAATCTGATAGCCTGTGTCTTTTGATTGGGGCATTGAGCCCATTTACATTCAGGGTAACTATTGAAAGGTATGAATTTAGTGCCATTGTATTGCCTGGAAGGTGACTGTGACTGTATATTGTCTGTGTTCCTTTCTGATCTATGCTGCTTTTAGGCTCTCTTTTTGCTTAGAGGACCTCTTTCAATATTTCTTGTAGGGCTGGTTTTGTGTTTGCAAATTCCTTTAGTTTTTGTGTGTCCTGGAAGCTTTTTATCTCTCCTTCTATTTTCAATGATAACCTAGCTGGATATAGTATTCTTGGCTGCATATATTTCTCCTTTAGTGCTCTGAAGATATCATGCCAATCCTTTCTGGCCTGCCAGGTCTCTGTGGATAGGTTTGTTGCCAATCTAATGTTTCTACCATTGTAGGTTACATATCTCTTCTCCCGAGCTTCTTTCAGGATTTTCTCTTTGTCTCTAAGACTCATACGTTTTACTAATAGATGTTGGGGTGTTGACCTATTTTTATTCATTTTGAGAGGGGTTCTCTGTGCCTCCTGGATTTTGATGCCTGTTTCCTTCCTCACATTAGGGAAGTTCTCTGCTATAATTTGCTCCAATATACCTTCTGCCCCTCTCTCTCTCTCTTTCTTCTTCTTCTGGGATCCCAAATATTCTAATGTTGTTTCGTCTTATCGTATCACTTATCTCTCGAATTCTGCCCTCGTGATCCTGTAGTTGTTTCTCTCTCTTTTTCTCAACCTCTTTATTTTCCATCATTTGCTCTTCTATATCGCTGATTCTTTCTTCTGCCTCATTTATCCGAGCTGTTAGTGCCCCCATTTTATTGCACCTCATTAATAGCATTTTTGATTTCGACTTGGTTAGATTTTAGTTCTTTTATTTCTCCAGAAAGGGTTTCTCTAATAACTTCCACACTTTTTTCAAGCCCAGCTAGTATCTTTAAAGTCATGATTCTGAACTCTAGGTCCAACATCGTACTAATGTCAGTATTGAGTACGTCCCTGGCAGACGGTACTACCTCTTGTTCTTTTTGCTGAGGTGATTTTTTTCGTCTTGTCATTTTGTCCAGAGGAGAACAAATGAATGAGAGAACAGAATGCTAACAGGTTAACAACGTCTCCAGCAAATATACTCTATACAATTCAGAAAAGACCTGAAACCAGGGGACAAGAAAGGGAAAGAAAGAAGAGGAAAAAAAAGGAAAAAGAAAAAGATAGAAACAAACAAAAACAGAATATGATCAAATATGCTCAGGCTAGTGCATAGATCAGTGCCACACACTAGCTTTTGGGCATATTTTGGTCTGTTAGAAGAAAGTGCCTGCTAAAATTTTAAAGGAAGAAAGACTTATATATGTACAAAATAAGGGTTGATAAAATGAAGGGATGGCAGATGACTGTAAAGTTGAAAATTATAAAAGATTTTATAAAAGGAATTGATAAGATAAGAAGTTGTTTTTAAAAAGGAAGAAGATTTAAAAACAAAAAGAAAAAAGAAAAAAAAGAAAAAAAAAGGGAGCGAATGTGATTAGGCAGGAGAATAGAACAAAGCCATACACTAGTGATTTAGGGTATATTTTGATCTGTTAGAAGAAATTGTATCTCAAAATTTTAAAGAGAGAACAACTTATATATATATATGCCAAAAATAAGGGTAACTGCTATGAAGGGATAAAAATATGACTCTAAAAATGAAAAATAAAAAATGTTTTTTTTAAAAAAGGGATTGATAAGATATTGTTTGAAAAAGGGAAAAAGAAAAATTCAAAAAAAACAGTTAAAAAATTAACTTTGAAAAACTAATGAATTATGGTAAAAAAAACCATGAATTCTCTGTGCGGTATTCCCCTAGGGCTGGAGTTCTCCAGTTCTCCTTGATCAGTAAACTTTGTCTTGGCTTGCTGGCTGTTCGTGCTGATCTTCTGGGGGAGGGGCCTTTTGACGTGGTTCCCAAATATCTTTGCCGGAGGCGGAATTGCCCCGCCCTTGTTGGTCTGGGCTAAGCAAGCTGCTCGGGTTTGCTCTCAGGAGCTTTTGTTCCCTGCAAGCTCTCGGTACAGTTTTGGAGGACCAGGGTGAAAATGGTGGCCTCCCAATCTCTGCCTGGAGGAGCTGAGAACTTGGGGCCCCGCTCCTCAGTGTGCCCCCAGAGAAAAGCAGTCATTTCCGTCTCCCCAGTCTCCGGCCGCACTCCGTGCTCATCCGGCCTGTGATCGAGCATTTCTATGTCTGGCACCCGACCCTGTGTGGAGTCTCCAAACCCAGCAGATCCCTGTGGTGCACTTCCACGCCGCTCCTCCCAGGGGAGGAAGGGGAGTCTCCCCGGCTCTGCCCCTTGTTGGGTCCCTGCTGGAGGAGCAGTGGCCCAACTGGGCTGCAGATCACAGTTTATGGCAACCCCGAGCTGAGAGCCTGAGCCTCGGCTCCATCTCTGCAGCCGGCTTCCCCGCTCCAATACCTGGGTGCTCTGCCACACTCAGGCTCCTCCGGGTTTCTGTGACCCCGAGGGTCCTGAGACCACACTGTCCAGCGAGGGTTCCAACCCCCGCTTAGCCACTGGAGCGACGTCCCTCAGCGGAACGGCCTTCTATAAGTTCCAATTTTGGGCTCTGCGTCTCTAGCACTTGCCAGAAGCGGCCGACGGAGGCCGCCTCCTCTGCCGTCTATCCTCCCGAATATCGCCTCGGATTCACTTCTCTGCACGTCCTACCTTCCAGAAAGTGGTCGCTTTTCTGTTCAGAGTGTTGTTACTCTTCTTATCTTCGATCTCCTGTTGATTTCGTAGGTGTTCAGAATGGTTTGATCCCTATTCAGCTGAATTCCTGAGACCAGACGAAATCCAGGTCTCCTACTCCTCCGCCATCTTGCTCCGCCCCTGATTCTTTAGTTTCAAGTGACAGAGTAAATTCAGTTTCTATTACTCCATCTTGGATGGAAACAGGAGTGTTTATTGTCCTGGCTGAGTTTAAAATTGCAAGCCTGTTACTTCTCTACAAGCTAGCATTTGTGGACCTTGAATTTCTTCTCTCCACTCGATTTGAGGAGTTACTGCTTAAATTGGGACTAGCAGGAGGGTTTGTATGCTTCTTTTTAGCCATTTTCTTACTGCGTTGCTCCTTAAGTCATATTTGTAACAAGATGGGGGTGTGCAGTAGTTAATACTTACAGTAATTTTATATCTACCACATTCTATTACTTGTTTCTAGTAGGTCGCAGAAAGAATGGGAAAGATGAATTGATAACCTCGTGGTCTGTTTTCTTTGAGGCAGTATCTGATTTGGCTTAGAAACAGATGGGAAAAGGGGATTTCTCTTAAAGAAAGATGCCCATATCCAGCTTCTAAGACTGTGGTCAGGGCAAAGTGGACTCTTTAAGGATTTTTGGGGTATTATCAGCTAGTGGCAAATATTGTGATAACTATCATGAGTGTTATATATGTTTTTACAGTGATTGCATAGGAAACCATTTACTTTTACCTTTGTCAACCACAACAATGAAAGAACTTAAAGTTTTAAAATGTTCGTACCTGTAAGCCCAATCTTCCTCCAACAATCAAGTTTTAAAAATAATTAGCATTTAACTCAAACATTGAAAACCCTGTCATTACATGTACCTTGAGCAATAACTATAATACAGTTGTTGAAGGCTACTGCCTGAAGTCATGCCCTGATGACACACCATCGTGTTTTCTGTTAGGGCCCAGTGGCCCACAAGGAGATTTTCCAGTGTCATCTCAGGGCAGAGTCTGTTCATTGTCTGAAGCCATCTACTTCTCTCTGGCTGCAGGCCAGTCTTCACTGATAACATTTCCTCTCTAACAGATCATTCTGATTTCATAAAATTCTTTAGAAATTTTCACAAGATTAGGTAGTTTTGTTTAAACCATTTGACATTTTCCTCTGAACATTTAAATTGTTAAGTATCTTTTTTTTGGTTTTTTTTAATTATGTTATGTTAATCACCATACACTACATCATTAGTTTTTGATGTAGTGTTCCATGATTCACTGTTTGCTTATAACACCCAGTGCTCCATGCAGAACATGCCCTCTTTAATACCCATCACCAGGCGAAACCATCCCCCCAGCCCCCTCCCCTCTAGAACCCTCAGTTTGTTTTTCAGAGTCCATAGTCTCTCATGGTTCATCTCCCCCTCCAATTCCCCCCCTTCATTCTTCCCTTCCTGCTATCTTCTTCTTTTATTTTTAACATATAATGTATTATTTGTTTCAGAGGTACAGACCTGTGATTCAACAGTCTTACACAATTCACAGCACTCACCATAGCACATACCCTCCCCAATGTCTATTGCCCAGCCACCCCATCCCTCCCACCCCCACCACTCCAGCAACCCTCAGTTTGTTTCCTGAGATTAAAAATTTCTCAATCAGTGAGGTCATATGATACATGTCTTTCTCTTATTGACTTATTTTGGTCAGCATAATACCCTCCAGTTCCTTCTACGTTGCTGCAAATGGCAAGAATTCATTCCTTTTGATGGCTGCATAATATTCCATTGTGTATATATACACCACTTCTTCTTTATCCATTCATCTGTCAATGGACATCATGGCTCATCCCACACTTTGGCTAATGTGGACATTGCTGCTATAAACGTTGTGGTGCATGTACCCCTTCAGATCCCTACATTTGTATCTTTGGGGTAAATACTCAATAGTGCAATTGCTGGGTCATATGGTAGCTCTATTTTCAATTTTTTGAGGAGCCGCCATACTGTTTGCCAGAGTGGCTGCACCAGCTTGCATTCCCACCAACAGTGTAGGAGGGTTCCCCTTTCTCCACATCCCTGCCAACATCTGTCGTTTCCTGACTTGTTAATTTTAGCCATTCTGACTGGTGTGAGGTGGTATCTCATTGAGGTTTTGATTTGGATTTCCCTGATGCCGAGCGATGTTGAGCACTTTTTCATGTGTCTGTTGGCCATTTGGTGATGTCTTCTTTGGAAAAATGTGTGTTCATGTCTTCTTCCCATTTCTTGATTGGATCATTTGTTCTTTAGGTGTTGAGTTTAATAAGTTCTTTATAGATTTTGGATACTAGCCCTTTATCTGATATGTCATTTGCAAATATCTTCTGCCATTCTGTCAGTTGTCTTTTGGTTTTGTTGACTGTTTCTTTTGCTCTGCAAAAGCTTCTTATCTTGATGAAGTCCCAATAGTTCATTTTTGCTCTTGCTTCCCTTGCCTTTGGTGACGTTTCTAGGAAGAAGTTGCTGTGGCTGAGGTCAAAGACGTTGCTGCCTGTGTTCTCCTTTAGGATGTTGATGGACTCCTGTCTCACATTTAGGTCTTTCAACCATTTTGAGTATATTTTTGTGTGTGGTGTAAGGAAATGGTCCGGTTTTATTCTTCTGCATGTGGCTGTCCAATTTTCCCAACACCATTTGTTGAAAAGACTGTCTTTTTTCCATTGGACATTCTTTCCTGCTTTGCCGAAGATGAGTTGACCATAGAGTTGAGGGTCCATTTCTGGGCTCTTGATTCTGTTCCATTGATCGATGGGTCTGTTTTTGTGCCAGTACCATACTGTCTTGAGGATGACAGCTTTGTAATAGAGCTTGAAGTCCAGAATTATGATGCCGCCAGCTTTGCTTTGCTTTTTCAACATTCCTCTGGCCATTCGGTGTCTCTTCTGGTTCCATACAAGTTTTAGGATTATTTGTTCCATTTCTTTGAAAAAACTGGGTGGTATTTTGATGGGGACTGCATTGAATGTGTGGATTGCTCTAGGTGGCATCGACATCTTCACAGTAATGTTCTTCCAATCCATGAGCATGGAACGTTTTTTCCATTTCTTTGTGTCTTCTTCAGTTTCCTCATGAGTATTTTATAGTTTCTGAGTACAGATTCTTTGCCTCTTTGGTTAGATTTATTCCTAGGTATCTTATGGGTTTGGGGGTAATTGTAAATGCGATCGACTCCTTAATTTCTCTTTCTTCTGTCTTGTTGTTGGTGTATAGGAATGCCACTGATTTCTGTGCATTGATTTTATATCCTGCCACTTTACTGAGTTTTAGCAGTTTTGGGGTGGCGTCTTTTGGGTTTTCCACACAAAGTATCATATCATCTGCAAAGAGTGAGAGTTTGACTTCTTTGCCGATTTGGATGCCATTTATTTCTTTTTTTGTCTGATTGCTGTGCCTAGGACTTCTAAGAGAATGTTGAATAGCAGTGGTGATAGTGGACATCCCTGCTGTGTTCCTGACCTTAGGCAGAAAGCTGTCAGTTTTTCCCCATTGAGAATGATATTTGCTGTGGGTTTTTCATAGATGGCTTTTATGATATTGAGGTAAATACTCTCTATCCTTATGCTCTGAAAGTTTTGGACAAGAAAGGATGCTGTGCTTTGTCAAATGCTTCTTCTGTATCTATTGAGAGGATCATATGATTCTTGTTCTTTCTTTTCTTAATGTATTATACACACTGATTGATTTGCAGATGTTGAACCAACCTGCAGCACTGGGATAAATCCAACTTTGTTGTGGTGAATAATCCTTCTAATGTACTGTTGGATCCTATTTGCTAGTGTTTTGGTGAGGATTTTTGCATCCATGTTCTTCAAGAATATTTGGTCTGTAATTCTCCTTTTTGATGGGGTCTTTGTCTGGTTTGGGGATCAAGGTAATGGTGGCCTCATGGAGCGAGTTTGGAAGTTTTCCTTCCATTTCTATTTTTTTGGAACAGTTTCAGAAGAATAGGTATTAATTCTTCTTGAAATGTTTGGTAGAATTCCCCTGGGAAGTCATCTGGCCTGGGCTTTTGTTTGCTGGGAGATTTTTGATGACTGCTTCAATTTCCTTAGTGGTTATATGTCTGTTCAGGTTTTCTAATTCTTGCTGGTTCAGTTTTGGTAGTTGATACATTTTAGGATTGCAACCATTTCTCCCAGATTATCTAATTTGTTGGCATAGAGTTGCTTATAATATGTTCTTATAATTGTTTGTATTTCTTTGATGTTGGTTGTGATCTCTCCTCTTTGATTCATGATTTTATTTATTTTGGTGCTTTCTCTTTTCTTTTTGATAAGTCTGGCCAGGGGTTTATCGATCTTGTTAATTCTCTCAAAGATCCAGCTCCTAGTTTCGTTGATCTGTTCTACTGTTCTTTTGCTTTCTATTTCATTGATTTCTGCTCTGATCTTTATTATTTCCCTTCTCCTGCTGGGTTTAGGCTTTATTTCCTGTTCTTTCTCCAGCTCCTTTACGTGTAGGGTTAGGTTGTGTATTTGAGACCTTTCTTGATTCTTGAGAAAGGCTTGTATTGCTATATACTTTCCTCTTAGGACAGCCTTTGCTGCATCCCAAAGATTTTGAACAGTTGTGTTTTCATTTTCATTGGTTTCCTTGAATTTTTTTATTTCTTCTTTAATTTTCTGGTTGACCCATTCATTCTTTAGTAGGACGCTTTTTAGCCTCCATGTATTTGAGTTCTTTCTGACTTTCCTCTTGTGATTGTGTTCTAGTTTCAAAGCACTGTGGCCTGAAAATATGCAGGGAATGATCCCAAACTTCTGGTCCTGGTTGAGACCTGATTTGTGACCTACGATGTGATCTATTTTGGGAATGTTCCATGAGCACTAGAGAAGAATGTGTATTCTGTTGCTTTGAGATGGAATGTTCTGAATATATCTGTGAAGTCCATTTCGTCCAGTGTGTCATTTAAAGTCCTTATTTCCTTGTTGATCTTTTGCTTAGGTGACCTGTCCTTTCCAGTCAGGGGGGTGTTAATGTCCCCCACTATTATTGTATTGTTGTTGGTGTTTTTCTTTGCATTTGTTATATATGGCTTATATAGTTGGCTGCTCCCATGTCAGGGGCATAGATATTTACATTTGTTAGATCTTCTTGTTGGATAGACCCTTAAGTAGGATATAGTGTCCTTCTTCATCTCTTAATACAGTCTTTGGTTTAAATTCTAATTTGTCTGATATAAAGATTTCTACCCCAGCTTTCTTTTGGTGTCCATTAGCATGGTAAATGGTTTTCCACCCCCTCACTTTCAATCTGGGGGTGTCTTTGGGTCTAAAATGAGTCTTTTTCAGACAGCATATCAATAGGTCTTGTTTTTTATCCAATCTCATAGCCTGTGTCTTTTGATTTGGGCCTTTAGCCCATTTACATTCAGTAGCTATTGAAAGATATGAATTTAGTGCCACTATATTGTACATAAGGTGACTGTTACTGTATATTGTCTCTATTCCTTTCTGGTCTATGTTACTTTTAGGCTCTTTCTTTGCTTAGAGGAGGCCTTTCAATATTTCTTGTAGGGCTGTTTCGTGTTTGCAAATTCTTTTAGTTTTTGTTTGTCCTGGATGGTTTTTATCTCTTCTTCTATTTTCAATAAGAGCCTAGCTGGATATAGTATTCTTGGCTGCATATTTTTCTCATTTAGTGCTCTGAAGATACCATGCCAGTCCTTTCTGGCCTGCCAGGTCTCTGTGGGTAGATCTGTTGCCAATCTAATGTTTCTACCATTTTAGTTACAGATCTCTTCTCCCGAGCTTCTTTCAGGATTTTCTCTTTGTCTCTGAGACTTGTAAGTTTTACTATTAGATGTTGGGTTGTTGACCTATTTTTATTGATTTTGAGGGGATTTCTCTGTGCCTCCTGGATTTTGATGCCTGTTTCCTTCCCCAAATTAAAGATGTTCTCTGCTCTATTTTGCTCCAATATACCTTCTGCCCCTCTCTCACTTTCTTCTTCTTCTGGGATCCCAATTATTCTAATGTTGTTTTATCTTCTGGTATTACTTATCTCTCAAATTCTGCCCTCGTGATCCAGTAGTTTTTTCTCTCTTTTTCTCAGCTTCTTTATTTTCCATCATTTGTCTTGTATATCATTGATTCTCTCTTCTGCCTCATTTATCCTAGCAGTTAGATCCTACATTTTTGATTGCACCTCATTAATAGCCTTTTTGATTTCGACTTGGTTAGATTTTAGTTCTTTTATTTCTCCCGAAATGTTTTCTCTAATAACTTCCATGTTTTTTTCAAGTCCAGCTATTAACTTTAAAATCATCATTCTGAACTCTAGTTCCAACATCTTACTAATGTCCGTATTGATTAGTTCCCTGGTAGTTGGTACTGCTTGTTGTTCTTTTTGTTGAGGTGATTTTTCCATCTTCTCATTTTGTCCAGAGGAGAATAGATGAATGAGAGAACAAAATTCTAACAGGGTAACAACATCCCCAGAAAATATACACTGAACAAATCAGAAAAGCCCTGAAACCAGGGGAAAAAAAAGGGAAAGAAAGAAAAAAGAAAAAGATAAAGATAAAAACAAACAAAAATTAAAAAAAAAAAGAATATGATCAGATATGATCAGGCTGGTGCATAGCTCAGTGTCACACACTAGTTTTGGGGCGTATTTTGGTCTGTTAGGAGAAAGTGCCTCCCAAAATTTTAAAGGAAGAACAGCTTATATATGTAGAAAAATAAGGGTTTTCATTGAAAAATGAAAAGAGGATTTAAAAAAAAAAGGGGAGAATGTGATTAGGCAGGAGACTAGAACAAAGCCATACACTAGAGATTTAGGGTATATTTTGATCTGTTAGAAGAAACTGTATGGCAAAATTTTAATGAGAGAACAAGTTATATATATATACCAAAAATAAGGGTAACTACTATGAAGGGATAGAATATGACTCTAAAAATGAAAAATAAAAAAGATTTTTTTAAGAAAGGGATAAGATGTTGGTTGAGAAGGGGAAAAAGAAAAATTCAAAAGCCATGAGAGACGGTGGGCTCTGAAAAACAAACTGAGGGTTCTAGAGGGGAGGGGGGATGGGGGAATGGGTTAGCCTGGTGATGGGTATTCAGGAGGGCACGTTCTGAGTGGAGCACTGGGTGTTATGCACAAACAATGAATCATGGAACACTGCATCAAAAACTAATGATGTAATGTATGGTGATTAACATGACAATAAAAAAATATAGTCTTTAAAAAAATTAACTTTGAAAGACTTAAGAATCATGGGATAAAAGCCATGATTTCTATGTGCAGTATTCCCCTAGTGCTGGAGTTCTGCCATTCTCATTGATCGGTAAACTTGGTCTTTGCAGGCTGTTTTTGCTGATCTTCTGGGGGAGGGGCCTGTTGCCATGGTTCCCAAATGCCTTTGCTGGAGGTGGAATTGTTTTGCCCTTTCTGGGTCTGGGCAAAGTAATCTGCTTGCATTTGCTCTCGGGAGCTTTTATTCCCTGCAAGCCCTCTGTACAGCTTTTGGGGATGAGAGTGAAAATGGCAGCCTCTAAATCTCTGCCTGGGAAGAGCCGAGAACTCGGGCCCCCACTCCTCAGTGAGCCTCCTGAGAAAAGCAGTCACTCCCTTCTCCCTGGTCTCCGGCCGCACTCCATGCTCACCTGGCCTGTGACTGAGCATTTCCATCTCTTGCTCATGACCCCATCTGGAGTCTCCAAACCCAGCAGATCCCTGCGGTGCACTTCTGCGCCGTTCCTTCCAGGGGAGGAAGGGGAGTCTCCCTGGCTCTGCCGATTGTTGGGTCCCTGCTGGAAGAGCAGTGGCCTGACTGTGCAGCGGATCATGGTTTATGACAAGCCTGAGCTGAGAGCCAACTCCTCAGCTCCATCTCTGCAGCTGGCTTCCCTGCTCCGATACCTGGGAGCTCTGTCTCACTCATGCACCCCCAGTCTTTCTGTGACCCCGAGGTTCCTGAGACCACACTGTCCCAGCGAGGTTTCCACCCTCCTCTTAGCCACTGAAACGACGTCCCTCAGCGGAGCCACTTCTTAAAGTTCCGATTTTGTGCTCTGCTGCTCTATCAGTTGCCAGAAGTGGCCAACCGAGACCCCCTCCCCCGCCGTCTATCCTCCTGAATATTGCCTCAGATTCACTTCTCCACATGTCCTACTTTCCAGAAAGTGGTTGCTTTTCTGTTCAGAGAGTTGTTGCTATTCTTTTCTTTGATCTCCTGTTGAGTTCGTAGGTGTTCAGAATGGTTTGATCCCTATCCAGCTGAATTCCTGGGACCAGACGAAATCCAGGTCTTCTACTCCACCATCTTGCTCCTCCCCCCGTTCCCTTCTTTTTAACAACACACCCATGTCCCCAACTCAGGACCTACTCAGTTTTAAAGAGTTTAATCTCCATTGTTTTCCATTCCACCATCCCCAAATTTGGTCTTTGACATAACTCAGAACGGCTTAAAAACTGAAATTCTTACTTTTATTTTAAATTCTGACCATAGCATAAGCTTTTGTTTTAGTATTTTTTTTAATTTGAATGCAATTAGCCAAAGTATAGTACATCATTAGTTTTTGATACAATGTTCAATGATTCATTAGTTGAGTATATCACCCAGTGCTCATCTTATCACGTGCCCTCTTTAATGCCCATCACCTAGTTACCCCATCCCCCCACCTCCCTCCCCTCCAGTAACCCTCAGTTTGTTTCCTGGAGTTGAGTCTCTCATGGTTTGTCTCCTTTTATTTCTTCCCATTCAGTTTCCCCACCCCACCCCTATTGTCCTCTGAACTATTCCTTAGGTGCCACATATGAGTGAAACCATGTGATAATTGTGTTTCTCTGATTGACTTATTTCCCTTAAAATTCCCCAACTGTCTTAGGCCTTTCAGAATGTTTTTTTTTTTCCTCTTCACTGCTGTCTATAGAACCTTGGCACCTTTTTAAAAGCAAGATATCTTTCAATGAAATACTTTCTCCTCTTATTATCCCCTTTCTGGTATCTCTTCCCCTTCCCATCACCCAGATTTTTGGCCCTTCAATAAGTTTTTTTCTGTTCTTCTTCTTTTTTTAAATCCAATCATTTTTAATGTGACATCAACATATTTGGCTTCAACCACCATTCCCATGCATTCTTATAATATTTTCCAAATCTATACTTTGGCCTAGACCACATTGCTACTTAGTTCTACATTTGCAGTTTACTTCTGGATATTTGAGGTACATGCTATTCCATCAGACTCTTTAACTTCACATATGCAGTGGCTTTTAAAATAGTCCCAACTGGCCTGGCAGTTTCCCATCCCATCCTTATAGCTATCCACTGTTGCCAGAACCATCTGGATAAAGTCAGCCATGACGCAAAGCCTCTTCTTGTTAAAGTTCTTCACCATGAAAGTCAAACTTCTTTTTCTGGCAACAAATGGTATAATAGTTTTTATAACAACCAACGTTTTTTCAAACATATTTTCCCTTCTTTCTCACATGCCTGCTATATGCCAGTTAAAGACAAAGGCGCTAACGATTTCAGTATCTATTTAGTGATTTCCAGTTTCTTTGAAGTGGCTCCTGCTGTTCTGACTGCCTGAGTTACTCGCTTCTGTTAGCCTCACTTCACAAGGTCACTTTGTCCAATGAGCTTTCACTGCAAACCACAATAAACTCTACAACACATGTGTAATTTTAATAGAACATGTTACTTTCAACTCTTGTCTACTTAGACATGTACATCTTATTTTCTTCACTGTAGGAGTCTCACAGGCAATTCATCTAATTTGTTCTTACCTTCCCCCTTGGTACAATGCTTGTTCGTAGTGGGGCCATAACAAATTTTGATTGAATTTAATTAAATTTTGCCTGATAACTTCCTAGCCAGTCTTTTATGGTGCTCTTCATTCTTTCTTGCAGATCCAGGCTTCCATATGTTATAATTTATTAATAGTGTGAAAACTTTCTTTCAGTATTTCTTACAGTGAAAATATGCTGCAGATGAATTCTTTCAGATTTTGTCTGGCTGAAGATATATTTATTTCCCTTTGATTTTTAGAGGATATTTTTCCAGGTACAGAATTATAGATTAATATTTTTTTCTTTCAGTATTTAAAAAAATCTTGTATCATTGTTTTCTCATCTGTGTTATTCCTTATGATGAATCAGTCATCATTTCCTTCTTTATATATCTTTATTTGACTGCTGTTAAGATTTTATTCTTTACTGACTACTCAGCAGTTTGATAAGGACATGTCATGATAGAGTTTTCTTTATATTTATGATTCTTGGTGTTAGATGGCTCACTTAGATCTGTGATTTGATATCTTTAATCAGTTTTAGAAAATTCTTGACTCTTCAAATTTTTTCATCCCAATGTCTCTTTTTCTGGGAATCCAATTCTATACATTTTTTCTTCATAAATCATTAGATGTAATTGGGCTGCCTGTGTATTCAAAAAAACTACAGTCAAGGCTCTATTAACTATCTAGGGTATCATGGCTATAGGGGAGTGAACCACAGTACTGAGGGCAGGCTCCTATCCTCACACCGTACTCACTCTTTATCTCAATATCTAAGTTTATTCCTGTCATGGTACTCAGCACTATCAAAATACCTGGTTTATTATTAGTTTGCTTGTTTCCTATCTGTTTAACTCACTATGATTTAAAGTCTATGAAAGTAGGAGTTTTATGTCTTGACTATAGGCTATTCTCAGCCCCTAGGACTCTATCTAGTTCAGTAATTACCTACTGATTATTTGTTGAGTGAATGAAGAACACTAAGTAGGAAGGCAAGGATAGGATTTACCATATTTTCTTAGAAAGGACAATATTAAAACATAAATATTAATAAAACCCATTAATTGTAATACTGAAATGTTGAGTTATAAAAGTAGATTGGAAAGTGAAAGCAATTTGAAATAGTAAAAATATTTTGTATTATTAATGCTTAATTTGTTGTAATAGAATCACAGGATCACAGATGGCTTTTGACTTCATATTAGTGGAATCATCTAGCATTTGTCCTTTTGTAATTGGTTTATTTCATTTAACATGTTATCAAGGTTCATCCATACTCTAGCGTATGACAGAATTTCCTTCTTTTCTAGGGATGAGTAATAGTCCATTGTATTTGTGGACACATTTTCTCTATCCATTCATATACTGATTGACCGGTTAGTTCCACCTCTTGGCTATTGTGATTTCAGAAATTTTTAACTTTAATGCAGTCCCATTTATCCATCTTTGCCTTTGTTCTTTGGGCTTTTGATGTCATACCCAAGAAATCATTGCCAAATCCAATATCATGAATATGTTCCCATTTAGTTTTAGGAGTTTTCTAGGAGTCTTATGGTTTTAGGTATTATGTTAAGATCTTTGATACATTTTGAGCTAATTTCTCCATATGGGATAAGGTAAGGCTGTAGCTTCATTTTTTTTTTCACATAGATATACAATTTTTCCAACATCATTTGTTGAAGAGACTGTCTTTTCCTCATTATGTAGTTTTAGCACTCTTGTCAAAAATCATTAGGCCACGTACACAAGGGTTTATTTTTGGTTTTCTATTCTGTTTCATTGGTTTATATATCTGTCTTTATGCCACACAGACTTGGTTACTGTTGCTTTGTAGTATGTTTAAAGATATGTGAGACTGTTAACTTGAGCGTTTTCCTTTTTAAGACTGTTATGGTCTTTAAGGTCCCTTGAGATTCAGTATGGAGGTTAGAATGGGATTTTCTATTTCTGCCAAAAATGTCATTGATATTTTGGGTAGTATTGACATCTTAAAAATATTAAGTCTTCCAGTCCATGAACACAAGATGTCTTCCATTTACTGGTGTCTTCTTTAGCTTCTATTATCAATGTTTTATAGTTTTCAGTGTACAAGTTCTTTGCTCCTTTGGTTGAATTTATTCCTAAGTATTTTATTCTTTTTGATGCTACTGTAACTGGAACTGTTTTTTAAATTTCTTTTTCGGATTGTTCATTGTTAGTGTATAGAAAACCAACTGATTTTTGTGATTTTATATCCTGCAACTTTGATAAATCTGTGTGTGTGTGTGTGTGTGTGTGTGTGTGTGTGTGTGTGTAGAATCTTTAGAGTTTTCATCTTATAAGATAATGTTTAATTTTTCTTCTTCCTTTACATTTGGGTGCCTTTTATTTCTTTGTATTATAAGCAGTGGGCTTTTTATGTATGGCCTTTATTATATTAAGATAATTTCTCTCTGTTGCTAGTTTGTTGAATTTTTTTATCATGAAAAGGTATTAAATTTTGTCACATGCTTTTTGTGAATCAATTGAGATTATCATACATTTTTTTCTTTCTTTTTTTTTAAAGATTTTATTTATTTATTTGACAGAGAGAGACACAGCGAGAGAGGGAATACAAGCAGTGGGAGTGGGAGAGGGAGAAGCAGGCTTCCTGCGGAGCAGGGAGCCCGATGTGGGGCTCGATCCCAGGACCTGGGATCATGACCTGAGCCGAAGGCAGACACTTAACGACTGAGCCACCCAGGCGCCCCTCATACATTTTTTTCTTAATTTGTTAATTTTTGTGTGTGTGTATGTGTGTGTGTATATGTATATATGTGTGTATGTGTATATATATATATATATATATATATATATATATATATATATATATATGTTGATTTTCATATGTTGAACTAACTTGCATTCCAGGAGTAAATCCCACTTGGTCATGGTGTACAGTCCTTTTAATTTGCTGTTTCTATTTGCTAGTATTTTTTTGAGAAATTTTTATCAGACTTCAGAGATACTGGTCTGTACTTTCCTTGTAGTGTCTTTGTCTAGCTTTAGTATTAGAGTAATGATAGCAGCCTCGCAGAATGAGCTTGGAGCTCTATTATTTTTTATGATTCAGTCTTGGTAGGTTGTATGTTTATTCCAGGTTATTCAATTTGTTGGTGTATAATTATTGTTAGTCTATTATAACCCCTTTTATTTCTGTGACATCAGTTGTAGGTCCCCTCTTTCAATTATAATTTTAGTTATTTGAGTTTTCTCTCCTTTACTCTTAGTGTAGCTAAGATGTTGTCAATTTGGTGGATTATTTTGAAGAATCAATTCCTGCTTTTGTTTATTTTTTCTGTTGTTTTTCTATTCTTTATTATATTTAACTTGTCTACAATTATTATTTTCTTCTATCTGCTAACTTTTGGTTTAGTTTTTCTTTTTCAGTTCCTTGAGATGCAAAGTTAAGTTATTGATTTAAGATCCTTCTTCTTCTTCTTCTTCTTCTTCTTCTTCTTCTTCATCTTCTTTTCTTCCTATCTTGCAAGTGTTTACTGGTATAAAGTTCCCCCTTACTACTACTTTCTCTGCATCTCATAAGTTTTGATATGTTGTGTTTTTGTTTTCATTTGCTCCCAGATACTTTTAAATTCCTGTGATTTCTTCTTTGACCCATTGGTTATTTAAGAGTGAGTTGTTTAATTCCCACATATGTGTTTAATTCCCCCTTCTCATAGTGATTCCTAGTTTCATTACATCATAGTCAGAGAAAATAGTTCGCATGTATGGTTTCAATATTCTTAAAATTAAGACTTGTTTTGTGGCCTAACATGTAGTCAGTCTTAAAGAATGTTCCATCACATTTGAAAATAGTGTATGTTTCTGCTGTTGTTGTATGGAGTGTTTCGCATTTATGTGTTAGGTACAATTGGTCTATAGTGTCGTCAGATTTCCTGGTTCCTTATTGATCTTCTGCCTGGTTGTTATATCCATAACTGAAAGTGGGGTGCTGAATCTTTTACTAATAATGTGTTGCTGTCTATTTTTTCCTTCAGTTCTGCCATATTTACTTTATATATTTGGCAGCTCTAACAGTTGCATATATTTTTATATTTTTCTGGTAAATTGGCCTTTTTGTCATTCTATAATGACATTCTCTGTTGTGATATTTTTGGTCTTAAAGTTTCTTTTGTCTGATATACATATGGCCCCTCCTGCTCTTTTGGGTTCCCATTTACATGGAATAAGGTTTTCATCCTTCACTTTTAGCTGATGTGTGTCCTTAGATCTAGGGTGAATTCTTGTAAACAGCAAGTTGGATCTTGTTTTGTAAAACATTGAGCCAATTTCTATTTGTGTCTTTTAATTGAGGTATTTAATCCATTTACTTTTTTCTTTTTTTTTTGAGAAGGAGGAAGAGAGAGAGAGGGAAAGAGAGAGAAAGCATGAGTGAGCAGGGAAGGGGCAGAGGGAGAGAGAGAATCTTAAGCAGGGTCCACACAGGGCTCAGTCTCACAATTCTGAGATCATGATCTGAGCCGAAATCAAGAGTCAGGTGCTTAATCTACTGAGCCACCCAAGGTGCCATAATCCATTTAATTTTGAAGTGATTATTGATATGGAGGGACTTTTATTGCCATTTTAGTGTTTTCTGTATGTCTTACACCTTTTTGTCCTATTCCTCTTGCTGCATTATTTTATTTTCATTTATTTTTTGTAGTGACATATTTTGATTACATTCTCACTTCCTTTAGTTATATTTATAGGATATATTCTTTGTGGTTCCTATTATATTAAACATCTTAAAGTTATAATAATCTATGTTAAACTGATAACAACTTCAATTGCATATAAAAACTCTACTTCTTTATATCACTCTAACCCCTGAAAACTTTATGCTTTTGATGACCCAAATTACTTATATTTTTTTATTTTATTATGTTATGTTAATCACCGTACATTACATCAGTAGTTTTTCATGTAGCGTTCCATGATTCATTGTTTGCATATAACACCCAGTGCTCCATTCAGTATATGCCCTCTTTAATACCCATCACCAAGCTGGCCCACCCTGACACCCTCCTCCCCTCTAGAACAGTCAGTTTGTTTCTCAGAGTCCATAGTCTCCCAAGGTTCATCTCCCCCTCTGATTACCCCCCTTAATTTTTCCCTTCCTGCTATCGTCTTCTTCCTCTTCTTCTTCTTTTTTTTTTTACATATAATGTATTATTTGTTTCAGAACTACAGGTCTGTGATTCAACAGTCTTACACAATTCACAGCATTCACCATAGCACATACAATGTAATGTCTATGACCCAGCCACCCCATCCCTCCCCACCCTCACCTCTCCAGCAAACCTCAGTTTGTTTCCTGAGATTAAGAATTCCTCGTATCAGTGAGATCATATGATACATGTCTTTCACTGACTGACTTATTTCGCTCAGCATAATACCCTCCAGTTCCATCCACGTCATTGAAAATGGCAAGATTTCATTCCTTTTGATGGATGCATAATATTCCATTGTATATATATACCACTTCTTCTTTACCCATTCATCTGTCGATGGACATCTTGGCTCTTTCCATACTTTGGGTATTGTGGACATTGCTGCTATAAACATCGGGATGCACGTAACCCATAGGATCCCTACATTTGTATCTTTGGGGTAAATACCCAATAGTGCAATTGCTGGGTCATATGGTAGCTCTATATTCAATTTTTTGAGGAACCTCCATACTGTTTTCCAGAGTGGCTGCACCAGCTTGCATTCCCACCAACAGTGTAGGAGGGTTCCCCTTTCTCCGCATCCCCGCCAACATCTGTCATTTCCTGACTTGTTAATTTTAGCCATGCTGACTGTTGTGAGGTGGTATCTCATTGAGGTTTTGATTTGGATTTCCCTGATGCCGAGCGATGTTGAGCACTTTTTCATGTGTCTGTTGGCCATTTGGATGTCTTCTTTGGAAAAATGTGTGTTCTTGTCTTCTTCCCATTTCTTAATTGAATCATTTGTTCTTTGGGTGTTGAGTTTGATAAGTTCTTTAGAGATTTTGGATACTAGCCCTTTAACTGATATGTCATTTACAAATATCTTCTCCCATTCTGTCACTTGTCTTTTGGTTTTGTTGACTGTTTCTTTTGCTCTGCAAAAGCTTCTTATCTTGATGAAATCCCAAAAGTTCATTTTTGCCCTTGCTTCCCTTGCCTTTGGCGATGTTTCTAGGAAGAAGTTGCTGTGGCTGAGGTTGAAGAGGTTGCTGCCTGTTTTCTCCTTTAGGATGTTGATGGACTCCTGTCTAACATTTAGGCCTTTCAACCATTTCAGTCTATTTTTGAGTGTGGTGTAAGGAACTGGTCCAGTTTCATTCTTCTGCATGTGGCTGCCCAATTTTCCCAACACCATTTGTTGAAGAGACTGTCTTTTTGCCATTGGACATTCTTTCCTGCTTTGTCAAAGTTTAGTTGACCATAGAGTTGAGGGGCCATTTCTGGGCCCTCTATTCTGTTCCATTAATCTATGTGTCTGTTTTTGTGCCACTACCATACTGTCTTGATGATGACAGCTTTGTAATAGATCTTGAAGTCCGGAATTGTGATGCCGCCAGCTTTGCTTTTCTTTTTCAATTTTCCTCTGGCTATTCAGGGTCTTTTCTGGTTCCATACAAATTTTAGGATTATTTGTTCCATTTCTTTGAAAAAAGTAGATGGTATTTTGTTGGGGATTGCATTGAATGTGTAGATTGCTCTAGGTGATACTGACATCTTCACAATATTTGTTCTTCCAATCCATGAGCATGGAACGTTTTTCCATTTCTTTGTGTCTTCTTCAGTTTCTTTCATGAGTATTTTATACTTTTCTGAATACAGGTTCTTTGCCTCTTTGGTTAGATTTATTCCTAGTTATTTTATGGTTTTGGGTGCAATTGTAAATGGGATCGACTCCTTAATTTCTCTCTCTTCTCTCTTGTTGGTGTATAGGAATGCCACTGATTTCTGTCCATTGATTTTATATCCTGCCACTTGACTGAATTCTTGTATGAGTTCTAGCAGTTTTGGGGTTGAGTCTTTGGGTTTTCTACATAAAGTATCATATCATCCGTATGGAGTGAGAGTTTGAGTTCTTCTTTGCTGATTTGGATGCCTTTTATTTCTTTTTGTTGTCTGATTGCTGTGGTTAGGACTTCTAATACTATGTTGAATAGCAGTGGTGATAGTCAACATCCTGCCACATTTCTGACCTTAGGGGGAAAGCTTTCAGTTTTTCCCCATTAAGAATGATGTTCCGTGTGGGCATTTCATAGATGGCTTGAAGAATATTGAGATATGTACCCTCTATCCCTATACTCTAAAGAGTTTTGATCAAGAAAGGATGCTGTACTTTGTCAAATGATTTTCTGCATCTATTGAGAGGACCATATGGTTCTTGTTCTTTCTTTTATTAATGTATTGTATCACATTGATTGATTTGCACATGTTGAACTAACCTTTATTCTGAGAGATAAATCCCACTTGGTCGTGGTGAATAATCCTTTTAATGTACTGTTGGATCCTATTGGCTAGTATTTTGGTGAGAATGTTTGCATCCATGTTCATCAAGGATATTAGTGTGTAATTCTCCATTTTGATGGGGTCTTTGTCTGGTTTGGGGATCAAGGTAATGGTGGCCTCATAAAACAAGTATGGAAGTTTTCCTTCCATTTCTATTTTTTGTAACAGTTTCAGAAGAGTAGGTATTAATTCTTCTTGAAATGTTTGGTAAAATTCCCCTGGGAAGCCTTCTGGCCCTGTCCCTGTTTGTTGGGATATTTTTGACGACTGCTTCAATTTCCTTAGTGGTTATAGGTCTGTTCAGGTTTTCTATTTCTTGCTGGTTCAGTTTTGGTAGTTGATACATTTTAGGATTGCATCCATTTCTCCCAGATTATCTAATTTGCTGGCATAGAGATGCTTATAATATGTTCTTATATTTGTTTGTATTTCTTTGGTGTTGGTTGTGATCTCTCCTTTCATTCATGATTTTATTTATTTGGGTGCTTTCTCTTTTCTTTTTGATAAGTCTCGCCAGGGGTTTATCGATCTTGTTAATTCTCTCAAAGAAAGAGTTCCTAGTTTCTTTGATCTGTTCTACTGTTCTTTTGGTTTCTATTTCATTGATTTCTGCTCTGATCTTTATTATTTCTCTTCTCCTGCTGGGTTTAGGCTTTATTTGCTGTTTTTTCTCCAGCTCCTTTAGGTGTAGGGTTAGGTTGTGTATTTGAGACCTTTCTTGATTCTTGAGAAAGGCTTGTATTGCTATATACTTTCCTCTTAGGACTGCCTTTGCTGCATCCCAAAGGTTTTGAACAGTTGTGGTTTCATTTTCATTTGTTTCCATGAATTTTTTTATTTCTTCTTTAAATTCCTGGTTGACCCATTCATTCTTTAGTAGGATGCTCTTTAGCCTCCATGAATTTGAGTTCTTTCTGACTTTCTTCTTGTGATTGAGTTCTAGTTTCAAAGCATTGTGGTCTGAAAGTATGCAGGGAATGATCCCAGTCTTTTGGTACTGGTTGAGGCCTGATTTGTGACCTAGGATGTGATCAATTCTGGAGAATGTTCCATGGGCACTAGAGAAGAATGTGTATTCTGTTGCTTTGGGATGGAATGTTCTGAATATATCTGTGAAGACCATTTGGTCCAGTGTGTCATTTAAAGTCTTTATTTCCGTGTTGATCTTTTGCTTAGATGACCTGTCCATTTCAGTGATGGAGGTGTTAAAGTCCCCCACTATTATTGTATTGTTGTCAATGTGTTTCTTTGCTTTTGTTATTAATTGGCTTATATTATTGGCTCTTCCCATGTTAGGGCATAGATATTTACATTTGTTAGATCTTCTTGTTGGATGGACCCTTTAGGTATGATATAGTGTCCTTCCTCATCTCTTGTTATAGTCTTTGGTATAAAATCTAATTTGTCTGATTTAAGGATTGCCACCCCAGCTTTCTTTTGGTGTCCATTAGCATGGTAAATATTTTCCCACCCCTCACTTTCAATCTGAGAGTTTCTTTGGGTCTTAAATGAGTCTCTTGCAGACAGCATATCAATGGGTCTTGTCTTTTTATCCAATCTGAGACTGTGTCTTTTTTTTTAAGATTTTATTTATTTATTTGACTGAGAGATTCACAGTGACAGAGGGAACACAAGCAGGGGGAAGTGGGAGAGGGAGAAACATGCTTCCCACTCAGCAGGGAGCCCGATGTGGGATTCAATCCCAGGACCCTGGGACCACGACCTGAGCTGAAGGCAGACACTTAATGACTGAGCCACCCAGGTGCCCTAGACTGTGTCTTTTGACTGGGGAATTTAGCTCATTTACATTCAGAGTAACTATTGAAAGATATGCATTTAGTGCTATTATATTGTCTATAAGGTGACTGTTACTGTGTATTGTCTGTGTTCCTTTCTGGTCTATGTTACTTTTAGGTTCTGTCTTTGTTTAGAGGACCCCTTTCAATAATTCTTGTAGAGCTGGTTTCGTGTTTGCAAATTCCTTTAGTTTTTGTTTGTCCTGGAAGCTTTTTATCTCTCCTTCTATTTTCAATAAGAGCCTAACTGGATATAGTATTCTTGGCTGCATATTTTTCTCATTTAGTGCTTTGAAGATATCATGCCAGTCCTTTCTGGCCTGCCAGATCTCTGTGGATAGGTCTGTTGCCAATCTAATTAATGTTTCTACCATTTTAGGTTACATATCTCTTCTCCGAGCTGCTTTCAGGATTTCCTTTTTGTCTCTGAAACTCGTAAGTTTTACTATTAGATGTCTGGGTGTTGACGTATTTTTATTGATTTTGGGGGTTCTCTGTGCCTCCTGGAGTTTGATGCCTGTTTCCTTCCCCACATTAGAGAAGTTCTCTGCTCTAATTTGCTCCAATATACCTTCTGCCCCTCTCTCTCTTTCCTCTTCTTCTGGGATCCCAATTATTCTAATATTGTTTCATCTTATGGTATCACTTATCTCTCGAATTCTGCCCTCGTGATCCAGTAGTTGTTTATCTCTCTTTTTCCTCTTTCTTTATTTTCCATCATTTGATCTTCTATATCATTAATTCTCTCTTCTGTCTCATTTATCCTAGCAGTTAGAGCCTCCATTTTTCACTCTACCTCATTAATAGCCTTTTTGATTTCAACTTAGTTAGATTTTAGTTCTTTTATTTCTCCAGAAAGGGTTTCTCTAATATCTTCCGTGCTTTTTTCAAGCCCCGCTAGTATCTTTAAAATCATGATTCTGAACTCTAGTCCAACATTTCCTAATGTCCATATTGATTAGGTCCCTCGCAGTTGGTACTGCCTCTTGTTCTTTTTTTTTGAGGTGATTTTTTTTCTGTCTTGTCATTTTGTCCAGAGGAGAATAGATGAATGAGAGATCAAAATGCTAACAGGGTAACAATGACCTCAGAAAAATATACACTAAAATCAGAAGAGACCTGAAACCGGGAGAAAGGAAAGACAAATAAAAAAGGAAAAAGAAGGAAAAAGAAAAGGATAAAAAACAAACAAAGAAACAAAAAAAGAGAATATGATCAAATATGATCAGGCTGTGCATAGATCAGTGCCACACACTAGCTTTTGGGCATATTTTGATCTGTTAGAAGAAAATGTCTCCCAAAATTTTAAAGAAAGAAAAGCTTATGTATGTACAAAAATAAGGGTAAATATGATGAAGGGATGGAATATGACTGTAAAGATGAAAATTATAAAAGATTTTACAAAAGGAATTTGTAAGATAAGAAGTTGGTTGAAAAAAGAAAGAGGATTTAAAAAAAAAGAGAGAGAATGTGATCAGGCAGGCGACTAGAACAAAGCTATACACTAGAGATTTAGGGTATATTTTGGTCTGTTAGAAGAAACTGTATCCCAAAATTTTAAAGAGTGAACATCATATATATATATATATATATATACCAAAAATAAGATTAACTAGTATGAAGGGATAGAACATGACCTTAAAAATGAAAATAGAAAAGATTTTTTTAAAAAAAATGATTGATTAGATGTTGGTTGAAAAAGGGAAAAAGAAAAATTAAAAAAAATTTTAAAAATTAACCTTGAAAGACTAAGAATCATGGGAAAAAAGCTATGAATTCTATGTGCAGTATTCCCCTAGTGCTGGAGTTCTTCCATTCTCATTGATCAGTAAACTTGTCTTGGCTGGCTGTTCTTGCTGATCTGGGGGAGGGGCCTGTTGCCGTGGTTCCCAAATGTCTTTGCTGGAGGTGAAATTGCCCTGCCCTTTTCAGTCTGCGCTAAGTAATCTGCTCAGGTTTGCTCTCGGGAGCTTTTGTTTCCTGCAAGCTTTCCATACAGCTTTGGGAGATGAGAGTGAAGATGGTGGCCTCCCAATCTCCGCCCCAGAGGAGCTGAGAACCCAGGGCCTTACTCCTCAGTGCACCCCCAGAAAAAAGCAGTCAATCCCTCCCAACTCCCCAGTCTCTGGCCGCACTTCGTGCTCACCCGGCCTGCGACTGAGTGTTTCTATCTCTGGCACATGACTTCATGTGGAGTCTCCAAACCCAGCAGATTCCTGCAGTGCTCTCCTGCACTGCTCTTCCTGGGGAGAAGAAGGGGAGTGTCCCCGGATCTGCCCCTTGTTCGATCCCTGCTGGAAGAGCAGTGGCCTGACTGCGCGGCCGATCACGGTTTATGGCAACCCCAAACTGAGAGCCCACTCCTCGGCTCTGTCTCTGCAGCCGGCTTCCCCGCTCTGATACCTGGGAGCTCTGCTGCACTCAGGCACCCCTGGTCTTTCTGTGATCTAGAGGGTCCTGAGACCACTCTGTCCCAGCGAGGGTTTCAACCCCGCTTAGCCACTGGAGCGACATCCCTCAGCAGAGCCAACTTCTAAAATTTACGATTTTGTGCTCTGGTGCTCTATCACTTGCCGGTAGCTGGCTGATGGAGGCCCCCTCCCCTGCCGTCTATCTTCCCGAATATTGCCTCAGATTCACTTCTCCACAGATCCTACCTTCCAGAAAGCGGTCGCTTCTCTGTTCAGAGAGTTGCTGCCATTCTTTTCTTTGATCTCCTGTTGAGTTCATAGGTGTTCAGAATGGTTTGATCCCTATCTAGCTGAATTCCTGGATCTAGACGAAATTTAGGTCTCCTACTCCTCCACCATCTTGCTCCTCCCACCCCAATTTACTTATTTTTATATAGTGTATTCAATACATAGATTTGTAGTTACTTTCTATACTTTAAAAAAAAATCTCTATTATATTTAAAAGTGATTTATGTATGTACATTACAATACTACAGGATTATATACTTATTTTTATACTTTTACCAGGTAATTTTATGTTTTTGTATAGTGCTGTGTTTCTATTTATTATCTTTTTGCTTCAGCTTGCCTTCAGTATTTCTTGTAGGGCAAATCTAGTGGTGATGAACTTCCTCAGCTTTTGTTTAGCTGGGAAAGTCTTAATTTCTCCTTAATTTTTGAAAGACAGTTTTGCCAGACATAGTATTCTTGGTTGTCAGTTTTATCTTTCAGCACTTTGATTATATCATCCCATTACCATAGAGCCATGAAAGTTTATGCTGAGAAATCCAATGATGATCTAATAGGAGCTCCCTTATATGTGATGAGTCACTTTTCTGTTTTCAAGATTCTTTGTGATTTTTGAATTTGATTATGATGTGTCTCTGTGTAGATCTCTTAAGATTATCCTACTTGGGGTTTCTTGAGTTTCTTAAATTTGTGTGTCCATTTATCTCGTCCAAATTAGGACATTTTGGACCATAATTTCTTCAAATAAGCTCTGTACTTTTCTTTGTTTCTTTTCCTTCTGGAACTCCCATGGGCATATGTTGTTCTGCTTGATGGTATCTCATAAATTCCTTAAGCTATCTTCATTTTTCTTCATTTTTTTTTGTTTGTTCCTCCAGTTTGGTAATTTTTAATGTCCTATCTTTGAGATTACTGATTCTTTCTTCTGCTTGGTCAAGTCTGTTCCTGTGTCCCTCAAGTGAATTTTTTCAATTCAGTTATTGTAATTTTCAGCCCAAAAAATTCTGTTTGGTTTTTCTTCATGATTTCTGTATCTTTGATATTCTCATTTTGCTCATGTATCATTTTCTTTATTTCATTTATTTGTCTATCTGTGCTCTCTTTTCATTCATTGAGCATCCTTATGGTGGTTATTTTGAGTTCTTTGGTAATTAATATATTTCTGTTTCATTTCCTGGAGATTTAATATGTTTCTTTGATCGAACCCTGTTTCTCTTGTTATCTTCTGTGGGATGTAGGCATTTGAAAAATCAGTCACTTCTCCCAGTCTTTGTGGTGTGGTTTCATACAGGGAAGTTTTCACCAATTTTCCTGCCTAGGGATTCCAGCAACTTCTCAAACTTTGCCTGAGGATGCAGTCTTCTTGGGCTTTTTTTGGTAATAGAAGTGAAGAGGTTTGCCAGTACTACTCTGGTGCTCCCCCTGGTGTCTGACTATGGTACTGAGGCCTCTCCAGTCATGTAGCAAGCTAAACTGGAGCTCTTCTTAATGTCTTTGTTGGGTACTGCAGATTTTGCTGATTGACCAAACCATATTAATGGCTCTTGTTCTCAGTAGTCCCCAACCTGGTACCCACTTCCTGTGAGTGCTTAAATTCAGGCAAGACAGAAAATAGCCTCTGGGGCAGTTCTCCCAATAGTCAAAATGTTGAATGTATGTTCAACCCTTTTTTTCCCTCCCCAGGGTGAAGTTGGGAAATGGGAGCTTTGTCTTGATATTTTCCTTCAGTGTTAGGGGAAGAGACCCTGATAAGTGTGTGCCATGAATTTTCCTGCTGGGCTTCCATGCGGCTGGCTTCAAATTCACCTGGGGTGCAGGGACCTCTTAACTGGCTTCTGGATTTCTCACAAAGGCAGTTAGTAGTTGGGTTCTTTGTGGGGGTAGGAGGATCTGGGACTTCCTATTCACCCATCTTGCTGGTATTACCCTGTTATGCATTTTAAAGTACAGTAAGATTTGTCACATACCAGGCCTCTCATACCATTCTCAATCTTATTGTTTAAAAATGTAATGCATTCGTTTTTCATATCTGCTATGGGCTAAAAATTCTTTTGGTGAATATAGTTTGATATTCCCAGTTAGGTAGCACCACAAGGTGCTATCATGAAGAACATTGTTAAAATGTATCTTTCCTGTTAATAGCCAATTATATTCATGCTTGGAGGAAAATTTACTTTAAACACTCAGTTTACAGATGTAGAAAATGAGCCTCAGAGAATTTAAATTATTTTCACAAGGTCATGTGTCTACTTCAGAGTCGAATTTATAAGATTATTAGACTTTGTGGAGGCCTTTCTAAATTCCTTTATCTTCTTATCACCAAACTCTTTTAAGAGGTGGAAATTTGGGGCGCTTGGGTGGCTCAGCCATTAAGCGTCTGCCTTCGGCTCAGGTCATGATCCCGGAGTCCTGGGATCGAGCCCTGCATCGGGCTCCCTGCTCAGCGGGGGACCTGCTTCTCCCTCTCCCACTCACCCTACTTGTGTTCCCTCTCTCGCTGTGTCTCTCTCTGTCAAATAAATAAAATCTTAAAAAAAAAAGAGGTGGAAATTTATATACCCATTGGAGTTCTGAAGTTGTGGTTCTGAACTTTAGCACTAGTGCTCTTTTCATTCTTTTGAGAATATGAATTCTCAGGCTATCTACCTCAGTAATACATTTTTATCCAAGTGCATACAAAAGCAGAATCTCACTGTTTGCCTTCTTTCATATTACTTATCAGGTGTGACCCGGGTCTGAGGTGAGGACATCTGTATCTTTATCTTTTAACTTGGCCCACTTGAGATCACATACTTAAAGAAAGATTGAGAAAGAAGTAAGGCTTTGGAGTTGGCGTCTATAGTTCTGGGATTAGTGGAGGTGGGATTAGCTGTAAACCTTATAAGGGAATGCCAGAACCAAGGTAACTGGCCCAGTAAGAACCCCAACAGAGCTGAAATGGGACCCACAATAGTGCTCTCAATGCTCCAGTACTAACCTGTGTCAAACATTTCTGCATGGACTTAAGTTTTGAGAAAACTGTGATACTAACCAAGGTTGCCCATTCTAGGTACCTCTTTTCCCCAAATCCCTTCACCCATCCCCCCATAACCTAGTATTCTCCTAGCTAGAGAAAAGCATTTGAAAACACATCTCTGCTGAGATGGTATAGATGGACTTAATGTAAGCCTCAGAGGCAGTATTTGCATTTTAAGAAGAGCCTGGAAAGATTATTTACAATGATGATGGTGGTGGTGATGGTAGTAGTGGTGATAAACTGAAGTCATTTTTTAAAAGATTTTATTTGTTTATTTGAGAGAGAGCGAGAGCACAAAGAGGGGGAGAAGCAAAGGGAGAGGGAGAAGCAGGCTCCCCGATGAGCAGGGAGCCCTAGAGGGCTCGATTCCAGGACCCTGGAATCATGACCTGAGCCAAAGACAGAAGCTTAACCAACTGAGTCACCTAGATGCCCCCCCCCAATGAAGTCATTGTTATCCAGAATTCTTTTAAGCCTCATTATCAAAGTTAAGATTTTGCTCCAGTGAGGCTGTAGAATCCTGGATAAGTCACCTCCTCAACCATGTTTTTAACTGCCCATCTTTCAAATGGGAATGAAATATTACATATTGATTAGATGTAAATGCTTATTACAGTGCAGTTTAATTTATATTAATACTTTTATCTATGGGCATCAACAGGAGGGGAGGCAAAACTTAAATGGAAGTTGGCGATGGAGTGGGGAGTCAGTCTACCTAATGCATCATCTTCCTCAGTGTACTCTTACTTCAGGTAAAGGAAGGGGGCAATAAATTGGAGGGTCCCAGAGCAGATGAATCCCCACTTTTTCCCCAAAGGCAGCAAAGATTAGAAAGGAGGTTATCAGCTATAGGAAGAGCCCTACTGTTTAACCCTCATGAGCATGAGTTGTATTGTTTATTTTTCTCTCTTTTTAAAATTCATTTGCTGATATTTAAATATTTCTGTCAGTATACTTAAACTTCTCATGATAAAATAGAATTTAAGTGACCAGGTGACTTTTAAACATAAATATTAGTGGAAAGGCAACAAATGCAAGATTTTGGCATTCTTTTCTGTATGTAACTCCAGGGGTCCCAGCAGCCATAGCAAACATTTACTGAGCACCTACTACTTATTTCACAATGGTTTAACCACCATCTGAGCCCCCACCATGATTTAGGTTCTATTATCATCTCATTTTGCACATAGTGGGATTGAGGCACAGAGATGTTAAGACACTTTTCAGGATTACAGAACTGGTAAATGGCAGGGCTGCTCCGGACAGCCTGGCAGCAGGCTCTATTGTCTGTGTTGCCTCACTTAGCACATTTACTCAGTGTCCTTTGGGGTCGCCATTCCTCCTCCCTCTTGCTGCCAATCTGGGACCAGCTCATGAAGGATTGCCTTCTGTGAAGAGCTATAATCACCTGGAACTTTCCCTTACTCTGCACTTTCTATCCCTGTCAACCCTTACTGGCCCTATATTCCATCTATTCTAATCTGTGTTTCTATCATTGCCTATTTCTTGCTTGTTTATGAATGAATATAAATGGTTTATTTGCTTTCCCAATGCCACTCTCAGCTTTTTTCCCTCCCAGGGAGTTAATGTAATTTCCATTATAACAGATGCCTATTTCCAGGAGTATCCTTGTCTTGGACAATCTTTTATCAGCTCTTGACTATTGGTCTTGACTACTTGGCTACTTGCGTCAATCTGTGGTTGTCATCAGGTTCCAGGGGACATTTAAAAATTATTCTTCCTGTTGCAGTTTGCAATCTCATGTGAACAACTTAACATGTAAGAGCCATTTAAATATAATAAAACCACAATTTTCGGGAACCATAATTATCCAGTAATCAATGAGTACCTACTGTGTGCCAGGAACCGTGGCAGATGCTGTGGGAAGGGGTGAAACTGAGTCACCTGTAGATCCCTCTCTCCTAGGGCTAGTCCTCATTGGGAATGGTAAGGGATGTTCATGACCTAAAAGTAGCAAGTGACCTAACAATATGGAGATTCAGAGAAAGGCTATACATCTTTTTCTCTCAGTTACTACATGTAAAATAATTTTTCCTAACAGACCCCAGGCACTTATTCAAACTTTGTATGAGACTATCTTTTGTAAAAGATATTAATCAAATGACTTGAGAAAAACCAAATGATTATTAATGTGGGTCCTTGTGGTTTTGAGGCCTGCCACTTCAACATGCTGGGAATTTTGTGTAAATCTTTACCTCATTCCATCTGGGATGGATTTCTGGGATGGATTCCTGCTCTTCTACCTCCAGAGGAATTGACACCGACTCACCCAGAGTCCCATGAGTCCACATTGCACCAAGCATAACTCCTCTGTTTTCTACTGTCTTTTTAATTTTCTCCACCAATTTTTCTTAAGTAAAATATGCTATCATAATTCTATGGTTTTAGGGAGAAATGGGGTGCCTGGGTGGCTCAGTTGGTTAAGCGTCTAACTCTTGATCTCGGCTCAGGTTATGATTTCAGGATTGTGAGATCCAACCCTGCATCTTGCCCATGCTGGGTATGGATGTCCTTAAGATTCTCTCTCCCTCTCCCCCTGCTTCTCCCTACGACCCCTCCCCCCAGCTCACTCTCTCTCTCTCCTCTGCCCTCCAAATGAGAGGAACTTCTGGGGGTTTTGAGAAGCCAGCTCAATACACCTTTCCATTTCATCTTAGGAAAATTAGAAGATATGGAATCTGATCAGCCGGTCTGCCCCTTATCTTGCTATAAGAGAAGCTCAGAGCTGACCTTATTTTGAGGCACAATGACATATTTGATTCATTGGATGACATTGGTGTTCACCTCTGGGGGCCCAGGACCAGAGCAGTAACCACCAAATTGGATGATATTGGTGCTCACCCCTGGGGCCCAGGACCAGAACAGTAACCACCAAATTTGGCAGAAAAATGAAAGATGTTTGTTAAGATTTATATGTAACTGGGAAGCAGTAAGCTGGTGGCAGATTATACAGAAATGTTTTTATTACCTGTTTGATTCAGGTTTGGCATTTTAGACACCTGCTAGGAAGTAACATTTATGATACATCAGTGGGGCCCCTTAACAGATGCTTGTTGGGAATTTTGGAAATGAAATTTATTTTTCTTTTCACAAGAGGGGCTGAATTTGTCTAATAGGAATCTTATATTATATTAGATGTGGTTTTGGATGTCAAACATAAAAAAATAGACTTTCTTGCATCGAAACAATTTATTTACTTTTTATCATAACAGGATTTCTTTTGTGTCCACAGTAAAAAAGACAAAGAATTTGTTAACCTCCAGGCTTTAAGGAGCAAAATTCATCCATGTGCCCTTAGGTCCATCAGTAGACAGACCCACCCAAGAACTATACTCTTCCCGCAACAAGGTCACTCTGATAGGTGCCATTTCTTGTCTGTGCATCTGGGTCATCTCCTCAGCTCCTGACTGATAATTCTACGATGCTTGTTCTAAGATGAAGAAGCCTCTGGTTGAGTGGGGAAAACTAACCAGGCAGGTATGTGCATAGGTTTTATGAGAGAGGCAAGTAGAAGTGCAGTCTACATTACTGCCCTTTGGGCCACATATCATTCTTTGTTTTTTTATTGTTATGTTAATCACCATATATTACATCATTAGTTTTTGATGTAGTGTTCCATGATTCATTGTTTGCATATAACTCCCAGTGCTCCATGCAGAATGTGCCTTCTTTAATACCCATCACCAGGCTAACGCATCCCCTCACCCCCCTCCCCATAAAATCCTCAGTCTGTTTTTCAGAGTCCATCGTCTCCCATGGTTCATCTGCCCCTCCAATTTCCCCCCCTTCATTCTACCCCTCCTGCTATTTTCTTCTTCTTCTATTTTTCTTAACATATATTGCATTATTTGATTCAGAGGTACAGATCTGTGATTCAACAGTCTTGCACAATTCACAGTGCTCACCATAGCACATACCCTCCCCAATGTCTATCACCAGCCACCCCATCCCTCCCACCCCATCCCCATGCCAGCAACCCTCAGTTTGTTTCCTAAGATTAAGAATTCCTCATATCAGTAAGGTCATTGACTTATTCCACTTAGCATAACACCCTACAGTTCCATCCATGTCCTTGCAAATGGCAAGATCCCATTCCTTTTGCTGGCTGCATAATATTCCATTGTATATATATACCACTTCTTCTTTATCTGTTCATCTATCGATGGACATTTTGGCTTTTTCCACAGTTTGGCTATTGTGGACATTGCTGCTATAAACATCGGGGTACACGTACCCCTTCGGATCCCTACATTTGTATCTTTGGGGTAAATACCCAGTAGTGCAATTGCTGGATCGTATGGTAGCTCTATTTTCAACTGTTTGAGGAACCTCCATACTGTTTTCCAGAGGGGTTGCACCAGCTTACATTCCCACCAACAGTGTAGGAGGGTTCCCCTTTCTCCGCAACCCCCCCAAATCTGTCATTTCCTGACTTGTTAATTTTAGCCATTGTGACTGGTGTGAGGTGGTATCTCATTGAGGTTTTGATTTGGATTTCCCTGATGCCGAGCGATGCTGAGCACTTTTTCATGTGTCTGTTGGCCATTTGGGTGTCTTCTTTGGAAAAATGTCTGTTCATGCCTTCTGCCCATTTCTTGATTGGATCATTTGTTCTTTGGGTGTTGAGTTTGAGAAGTTCTTTAGAGATTTTGGATACTAGCCCTTTACCTGATATGTCATTTACAAATATCTTCTCCCATTATGACGGTTGTCTTTTGATTTTGTGGACTGTTTTTTTTGCTCTGCAAAAGCTTCTTATCTTGCTGAAATCCCAACAGTTCATTTTTGCCCTTGCTTCCCTTGCCTTGGCGATGTTTCTAGGAAGAAGTTGCTGTCACGGAGGTCGAAGAGGTTGCTGCCAGTGTTCTCCTTTAGGATTTGAATGGGCTCTTGTCTCACATTTAGATCTTTCAAACATTTTGAGTCTATTTTTGTGAGTGGTGTAAGGAAATGGTCCAGTTTCATTCTTCTGCATATGGCTGTCCAATTTTCCCAACACCATTTGTTGAAGAGACTGTCTTTTTTCCATTGGACATTCTTTCCTGCTTTGTCGAAGATGAGTTGACCATAGAGTTGAGGGTCCACTTCTGGGCCTTCTATTCTGTTCCACTGATCTATGTGTCTGTTTTTGTGCCAATACCATACTGTCTTGATGATGACAGCTTTGTAATAGAGCTGGAAGTCCAGAATTGGGATGCCACCAGCTTTGCTTTTCTTTTTCAACATTCCTCTGGCTATTCGGGGTCTTTTCTGGTTCCATACAAATTTTAGGATTATTTGTTCCATTTCTTTGAAAAAAGTGGATGGTATTTGGATGGGGATTGCATTGAATGTGTAGATTGCTCTAGGTAGCATTGACATCTTCACAATAATGTTCTTCCAATCCATGAGCATGGAACGTTTTTCCATTTCTTTGTGTCTTCTTCAATATCTTTCATGAGTATTTTATTGTTTTCTAAGCACAGATCCTTTGCCTCTTTGGTTAGATTTATTCCTAGCTATCTTATGGTTTTGGGTGCAATTCTAAATGGGATCGACTCCTTAAATTCTCTCTCTTCTGTCTTGTTGTTGGTGTATAAGAATGCCACTGAATTCTGTGCATTGATTTTATATCCTGCCATTTTACTAAATTACTGTATGAGATCTAGCAGTATTGGGGTGGAGTCTTTTGGGTTTTCCACATAAAGTATCATATCATCTGCAAACAGTGAGAGTTTGACTACTTCTTTGCAGAATTGGATGCCTTTGATTTATTTTGTTGTCTGATTGCTGTGGCTAGGGCTTCTAATACTATGCTGAATAGCAGTGGTGAGAGTGGACATCCCTGCCACGTTCCTGACCTTAGGGGGAAAGCTCTCAGTTTTTCCCCATTGACATTGATATTTGCTGTAGGATTTACGTAGATGGCTTTTCTAATATTGAGGTATGTACCCTCTATCCCTATACTCTGAAGAGCTTTGATCAAGAAAGGATTCTGTACTTTGTCAAATGCTTTCTCTGCATGGATTGAGAGGATCATATGGTTCCTGTTCTTTCTTTTCTCAATGTATTTTATCACATTGATTGATTTGCGGATGTTGAACCAACCTTGCAGCCCAGGGATGAGTCCCACTATATCATGGTGAATAATCCTTTTAAAGTACTGTTGGATTCTATTGGCTAATATTTTGGTGAGGATTTTTGCATCCATGTTCATCAAGGATATTGGTCTGTAATTCTCCATTTTGATGAGATCTTTGTCTGGTTTGGGGATCAGGGTAATGGTGGCCTCATAAAACGAGTATGGAAGGTTTCCTTCCATTTCTATTTTTTGGAACAGTTTCAGAAGAATAGGTATTAATTCTTCTTGAAATGTGTGGTAGAATTCCCCTGGGAAGCCATCTGGCCCTGGGCCTTTGTTTTTGGGAGATTTTTGATGACTGCTTCAATTTCCTTAGTGGTTATAGGTCTGTTCAGGTTTTCTATTTCTTGCTGGTTCAATTTTGGTAGTGATACATCTCTAGGAATGCACCTATTTCTTCCAGGTTATCTAATTTGCTGGCATAGAGTTGCTCATAATATGTTCTTACAATTGTTTGTATTTCTTTGGTGTTGGTTGTGATCTCTCTTCTTTCATTCATGATTTTATATATTTGGGTACTTTCTCTTTCCTTTTGATAAGTCTGGCCAGGGGTTTATTAATCTTGTTAATTCTTTCACAAAACCAGCTCCTAGTTTCATTGATCTGTTTTACTGTTCTTTTGGTTTCTATTTCATTGATTTCTGCTCTGATCTTTATTATTTCTCTTTCATGCTGGGTTTAGGCTTTATTTCCTGTTTTTTCTCTAGCATCTTTAGGTGTAGGGTTTGGCTGTGTATTTGAGACCTTTCTTGATTCTTGAGAAAGGCTTGTATTGCTATATACTTTCCTCTTAGGACTGCCTTTGCTGCATCCCAAAAATTTTGAACAGTTGTGTTTTCATTTTCATTGGTTTCCATGAATTTTTTAAATTCTTCTTTAATTTCCTGGTTGACCCATTCATTCTTTAGTAGGATGCTCTTTAGCCTCCATGTATTTGAGTTCTTTCCGACTTTCCTCTTGTGATTGAGTTCTAGTTTCAAAGCATTGTAGTCTGAAAATATGCAGGGAATGATCTCAGTCTTTTGGTACCGGTTGAGACCTGATTTGTGACCTAGGATGTGATCTATTCTGGAGAATATTCCATGGGCACTAGAGAAGAATGTGTATTCTGTTGCTTTGGGATGGAATGTTCTGAATATGTCTGTGAAGTCCATTTGGTCCCGTGTGTCACTTAAAGTCTTTATTTCCTTGTTGATCTTTTGCTTAGATGATCTGTTCATTTCAGTCAGTGGGGTATTAAAGTCCCCCAGTATTATTGTATTGTTGTCAATGTGTTTCTTTGCTTATGTTATTAATTGCCTTATATAATTGGCTGCTCCCATGTTAGGGGCATAGATATTTACAACTGTTAGATCTTCTTGTTGGATAGACCCTTTAAGTAGGATACCGTGTCCTTCCTCATCTCTTATTACAGTCTTTGGTTTAAAATTTAATTTGTCTGATATAAGGATTGCCACCCCAGCTTTCTTTTGGTGTCCATTAGCATGGTAAATGGTTTTCCACCCCCTCACTTTCAATCTGGGGGTTTCTTTGGGTCTAAAATGAGTCTCTTGCAGACAGCATATTGATGGGTCTTCTTTTTTTGTCCAATCTGATAGCCTGTGTCTTTTGATTTGGGCATTTAGCCCATGTACATTCTGGGCAACTATTGAAGGATATGAATTTAGTGCCATTGTATTGCCTGGAAGGTGACTGTGACTGTATATTGTCTGTGTTCCCTTCTGATCTATGCTGCTAAGGCTTTCTCTTTGCTTAGAGGACCCCTTTCAATATTTCTTGTAGGGCTGGTTTCATGTTTGCAAATTCCTTTAGCTTTTGTTTGTCCTGGAAGCTTTTCATTTCTCCTTCTATTTTCAATAAGAGCCTAACTGGATATAGTATTCTTGGCTGCATATTTTTCTTGTTTAGTGCTCTGAAGATATCATGCCAGTCCTTTCTGGCCTGCCAGGTCTCTGTGGATAGGTCTGTTGCCAATCTAATGTTTCTACCATTATAGGTTACAGATCTCTTCTCCAAGCTGCTTTCAGGATTTTCTCTTTGTCTCTGAGTCTCGTAAGTTTTACTATTAGATATCGGGGTATTGACCTATTTTTATTGATTTTGAGGGGGCTTCTCTGTACCTCCTGGATTTTGATGCCTGTTTCCTTCCCCAAATTAGGGAAGTTCTCTATTATAATTTGCTCCAATATACCTTCTGCCCCTCTCTCTCTTTCTTCTTCTGGGATCCCAATTATTCTAACGTTGTTTTGTCTCATGGTATCACTTATCTCTCAGATTCTTCCCTCGTGATCCAGTAGTTGTTCATCTCTCTTTTTCTCAGGTTCTTTATTTTCCACCATTTGGTCTTCTATATTGCTGATTCTCTCTTCTGCCTCATTTATCCTAGCAGTTAGTGCCCCCATTTTTTTTTTTTTTGCACCTCATTAATAGCCTTTTTGATTTCGACTTGGTTAGATTTTAGTTCTTTTATTTCTCCAGAAAGGGTTTCTTTAATTAACTTCCATGCTTTTTTCAAGCCTAGCTAGTATCTTTAAAATCATGATTCTGAACTCTAGGTCTGACATTGTACTAATGTCTGTGTTGAGTAGGTCCCTGGCAGACAGTACTACCTCTTGTTTTCTTTGTTGAGGTGATTTTTTCCGTCTTGTCATTTTGTCCAGAGGAGAATAGAAAATGAGAGAACAAAATGCTAACAAGGTAAAATGTCCCCAGAAAATATGCTCTAAACAAATCAGAAAAGACCTGAAACCAGGGGAAAAGAAAGGGAAAGAAATAAAAAAGAAAGAGAAAAAGGAAAAAGATAAAAACAAACAATAACAGAACAAAACAAAAAAAAACAGAATATGATAAAATATGATCAGGCTGGTGTATAGATCAGTGCCACACACTAGATTTTGGGTGTATTTTGGTCTGTTAGAAGAAAGTGCCTCCCAAAATTTTAAAGAAAGAAAGACTTATATATGTACAAAATAAGGGTTGATGATATGATGAAGGGATGGAATATGACTATAAAGATGAAAATTATAAAAAAAATTTATAAAAGGATTTGATAAGTTGTTTGAAAAAAGAAAGAGGAGGGTTTACAAAAAAAAAGGTGGGGGGAGAGAATGTGATCAGGTAGGAGACTAAAACAAAGCCATACACTAGAGATTTAGTGTATATTTTGATCTGTTAGAAGAAACTGTATATCAAAATTTTAAAGAGAAAACAACTTATATATATATGCCAAAAATAAGGGTAACTACTATGAAGGGATAGAATATGACTCTAAAAATGAAAAATAAAAATTTTTTTTTTATAAAGAGATTGATAGGGGCTCCTGGGTGGCTCAGTCGTTAAGCGTCTGCCTTCAGCTTAGGTCATGGTCACAGGGTCCTGGGATCGAGCCCCACATCAGGCTCCCTGCTCAGCGGGGAGCCTGCTTCTCCCTCTCCCACTCCCCCTGCTTGTGTTCCCTCTCTCGCTGTGTCTCTCTCTGTGTCAAATAAATAAATAAAATCTTTAAAAAAAATAAAAAATAAAAAGGGATTGATAAGATGTTGTTTGAGAAAAGGAAAAAGAAAAATTCATAAAAAAACAATTAACTTTGAAAAACTAAAGAATCATGGTGAAAAAGCCATGAATTCTATGTGCAGTATTCCCCTAGTGCTGGAGTTCTGCCATTTTCATTGATGGTGAACATGGTCTTGGCTGGCTGTTCTTGCTGATCTTCTGGGGGAGGGGCCTGTTGCTGTGGTTCCGAAATGTCTTTGCCGGAGGCGGAATTGCCCCGCCCTTGTCGTCTGGGCTAAGTAATCTGCTGGGGTTTGCTCTCGGGATCTTTTGTTCCCTGTAAGCTTTCAGTACAGCGAAGGAGGGTGAAAATGGCAGCCTCCCACTCTCCACCCTGGAGGAGCCAAGAACTCGGGGCCCCACTCCTCATGTGCCCCCAGAGAAAAGCAGTCAATCACTCCCATCTCCCCGGTCTCTGGCCACACTCTATGCTCACCGAGCCTGTGACCGAGCATTTCTATCTCTGGCACCCGACTCGGTGTGGAGTCTCCAAACCAGCAGATCCCTTCGGTGTGTTCCTGTGCTGCTCCTTCCAAGTGAGGAAGGGGAGTCTCCCCGGATCTGCCGCTTGTTGGGTCCCTGCTGGAGGAGCAGTGGCCTGACCGTGCCGTGGATCACAGTTTATGGTAACCCCGAGCTGAGAGCCTGCTCCTCGGCTCCGTCTCTGCAGCCAGCTTCCCCACTCCGATACCTGGGAGCTGTGCCGCACTCAGGCACCCCTGGTCTTTCTGTGACTCTGAGGGTCCTGAGACCACACTGTCCCGCGAGGGTTCCACCTCCTGCTTAGCCACTGGAGCGACGTCCCTCAGCGGAGCTGAGGTTCCGATTTTGTGCTCCACTGCTCTATCACTTGGCAGAAGTGGCCAACGGAGGCCTCCTCCACTGTCTATCCTCCCGAATATCACCTCGGATTCACTTCTCCACACATCCTACCTTCCAGAAAGTGGTCGCCTTTCTGTTCAGAGAGTTGTTGCTATTCTTTTCTTCCATCTCCTGTTGAGTTCAGGTGTTCAAGATGGTTTGATCCCTATCCAGCTGAATTCCTGAGACCAGACGAAATCCAGGTTCCTACTCCTCCGCCATCTTGCTCCGCCTATCTGGGCCACATATCTTTCAAGGGAATGAATGTGGTTGATGCCTGTCACAGCTAACCCAGTGCATCTTTGCCACATTCCTTTATGCTTCACAGTTTATGAGTTTGTGATTCTTCTCAGACATACTCATTCCGAACTTAAAGGTAATAATGACATCCAAATAGGTAAGATAGAATTCAAATGAAGAATTGAAAAGTGAATATATTTTTGTGTGACACGTATGGGACCCAGTATCATCAGCCCTATTTTATACTTTTTTTCAATTGAATCTGCCTCCTTTCACTCAGAAAATCACATCCCCTCCCCCCTCTCTCCCCATTTCTAGCTTCTTTACCTCTGTGTAACTCTTCATCCTTCTACCAACTATCCAGAGCTTAATCTTTTTTTTATTGTGGTAAGATATACATAACATAAAATTTACTATCTTGGCCACTTTTAAGTGTACAGTTCAGTGCTATTGTATGCATTCACATTGTTTGCAACCATCACCACCCACCACTCATCTCCAGAACTCTTTTCATCTTGCAGGGCTTTAACTCTGCACCCATTAAACACTAACTCCTCACTCCTCCCTTTCCCAGCCCTTGGCAACCACCATTCTGCTTTCTCTCTCTGTGAATTTTACTACTCCAAGTACCTCATAGAAGTTGACTTACAAAGTATGTGTCTTTTTTGACTGAAGTATTTCATTTATTATAATATCCTCAAGGTTCATCGATGTTGTAACATGTGTCATTGTATTGTATATATGTATACATAAACACACATGGATATTTTAATTTTACATTTCATATTTATAATTTGAATCTTATGATGTTTTGATATCTTAAAAACTTCTTGATTGAGGACAGACTGCTCCTCTGGGGCTAGCCAATTCTTAGAGATAGCAAAGGGCCTAGCCAGGAAGGAGTATACCTTTGGTATGCAGGCAAACCAGTCCAGAGCTGTAGTCGCTCTTTTTGGCCCTTACACTACAAGAAGCAATATTCTTCTGCCTTAATCATCCCAGGACCACTAGAAACCACTGGAATTATTCAAACTAGCCAATATTAGTTGTTTATCCTGCCTTGCTGTGTCTCTCCCATGGAAACCTCATTTATGATCGTGGCATAAGTGCCTTCTCCCTCTACCTTGCCCTGGCTTCTGCCTCCTGACCACTCTGGTGTCTTTCTCATGTGGACCTGCAAGTCATATGTCCAGTCTCTAGGACTTGTGAATATAATAAACTTTGTTATTCTGAGCCTTTTCTCTTGTAGCTACATGTGACTAACCATCACATAAAAGAATATAAAACAGTCAGAATCTCCATCCTTTTTATATCCGAACTATATTCCATATAAATATGCTACATTTGGTTTATCCATTTCTCCCTCTATGGGCACTGGGTTGCTTCTACCTGTTGTTTTTTGTGCATAATGGTGCTATGAATATGGGTGTACAAATATATGTCTGGTTTTAATTCCTTTGGGTCTATCGCCAGAAGTGGAATTACTGGGTCATGTAATTATATGTTTAATTTTTTTTGAAGAGTGCCATACTGTTTTCTACAGTGGCTGTATCATTTTACATTCCTACCATGTGCAAGAGTTTCAGTTTCTCCACATCCTTGCCACCACTTGTTATTTTCTGTTTTGTTGTTTTTCATGGACATGAAGTGGTATCATAATGGAGGTGAAGTGGTATCTCATTGTGGTTTTGATTTGCACTTCCCTAATGACTGGTGCTGTTGAGCATCTTTTCATGTGCTTAATGGTCATTTGTATATCTTTGAAGAAATGTCTAAGTTCTTTGTCCATTTTTAAATCAGGTTTTTTTTTTGCTTATTTATTGTTGAGTTGCAGGAGTTCTTTCTCTGTTGTGGATTAACCACATATCAGATATGTGATTTGCAAATGTTCTCCCCCATTCTGTGGGTTGCCTTTCCACTCTGTTGACTGTGTCTGATATACAGAAGTTTTTAATTTTGATATAGTCTAATATATTTATTTATTTTTTGTTGCCTGTGCTTTTGGTGTTCATATCCAAGAAATCATTGTCAACTCTAGTGTCATGAAGTTTTCCCCCATGTTTTCTTTTAAGAGTTTTGTAGTTTCTGGTTTTACCTTTCGGTCTTTGATCCATTGCATGTGGATATCCAGTCTAACCAACACTATTTGTTGAAGAAACTGTCCTTTTCACATTTGAATGGTCTGGGCTCCCTTGTCAAAGATCATTTGTCAGGGCCTAATTTTGAGTCTTTGAATTATAAACCATGAGCCACCTGTGGCCAGGCTCTTTCCTGGGTGTCACTGTCAGAGCCAATTTCTTAAAAGCTCCTTTTACTTTAGCATGATGCTTCTTAAAAGAGCATTTGCTTAAAACAGTTAATTTTCCCCTGGTTTTGTGTGCACATGTGTGCATCCGTGTGTGTGTGTGTGTGTGTGTGTGTTTATTCCAAACCGTTATCCCTTAAAACCTTTATTGCACTATTGCACTTAATACTCATTTGGCACTTCCCACTTCAAGTTAAGGTTTTATGTCTGTAGGTCTTTTTTAATTTAATGAGAGTAAGAGCTCTGGAAGCCTAAACTCTAATACCATAAAACAACCAGAAAAGTCTCTTGCAAAAAAGTAGGTTCTCAACTGACTGACTTAACCAGGCTTTTGAATGACATCACCAAAGGTTATTGCGGTGTCTGGGGACAGAAAACTTGCTGAATCCATTGAAGTTGAAGAAAGATGCTACTTACTATTTATAGTAGTTAACAAATCTGTCTAAAATGAAGAGCAGTCCTTTTAGGAAATGTAAGCACTATATACATAATACATAGAATTGTGTTGGGGTGTTTTCCAAAATGCCAACAGCTCTTTGAAGCCAATATGACTTGGTTGTCCTGACAGATGTTAGAGTGGTTGGCTCAAATTCATAATCATTGTTTTCATTTTCATGGAGGTCTGGAAAATGTGGCTCAGGCAACAGACTGCTGGGTATGCAATTTAATGAGATTGTGAGCTCAGAAGTACCCCTCATAGTTCGGAAAGTAGAGTGTGGAAGTCCATTTGTGAATGATTGGTTATTTAGCAAAACTGAGGGAAGCTTATCGAAATAATTGCGGATACAAACACTCTTGTATCTGAAATGATTTGTTTTATATGCAAAGGTTCAGAGTCTTTCTCCTTTTCCTCTGGGGAAGAAATATTCTGAAATTGGTGCTGTGATTCACTTTATCAGTTGCTAAGTTCAAAGAAAAGAACCTCCTTCTTTTCAGAGGGCATGAACCCCTGACTCAGAGGTTGGCCGGCTCTGCAATCTCATTATTGGTTTTCTTTAAGGGGAAATGAGCCAATTTTACCTCTGATGCACAATGTTGGATTACAATCTCTCATCTATACATTCTATGCCCTCGTAGTTGAAATTGTAATTCCTTGACTTACAAAAGTGTTATTTATTTTTTAACTATAGGATTTTAAATCTGTGATACGTGTATGTGTCTTTAGGTTTTCCAATAACAATAATCAGTATTCCTTATTCTTCTCTGATGCATACACTCTCCAATCTTTGCTTTGAGTCACGTTGCTTTAGAACAATTAAGAAGTCGGGTGATGGATAAGGGACTGGAGCTGTATCTGATATTACTCACTGGGGATTTGGCTTTATAGAAAACGTTGACATTAAGTTGCTTATGCAGTGTCTTTTACCATTTAACATTTATTGTCTTATATTTTCTTTGCCATATAATCAGCTTAACAAATATTGCAGGATATCTTTACAGTCATCTATTCCTGGCAACTTGCAATGTATAAATGTCCTGTTTTCCAAGAATTTGTTAAATACCAGTAAGAATCTCTAATCCTTTGAGAATTTTAAAAAAGGAAGAGAGGCAGGGTTTGAATTGCAACTACAAGGCAAATCCAAAAAAAAAAAAAAATCCACCACTTTTCCACATACCCATGAGGTGTCAGTGCATGAGTCAAAGGAAGTTGAATACTGCTTTCCTCAGTCTCTCTGGCACAAGGTGTTAACACACGTGTATTTTTCTCCACAGTAAAACCGACTGTAATTGACGTTGACATCTATGTTAACAGCATTGGTCCTGTTTCATCAATAAACATGGTAAGAAGCTCTTTTCTGATTTGAAGACCTTTATATCAGTTCTTACTTACATTCTTGTCATGAGTTTCTGTTCAAGATTTATCATGCAGGCTTAAACTCACAATGGACTTCTTAAATCTATAGCAGCGATTGGTAGTTTAAATATTGAAAATGATTTTAAAAAATCAAGGAGTGGAGTTTGTGACCCTAGTAGTGAGACATGGCTCTAGTGTTTAAAAGGCATCTCATCCAAACCTTCTCCACACACATATTTAATGCACATAGATTTTCGGATAAGATTATTTGCAATTAGGCAATCATTGGCTATATCTGATTTCATTAATATTAAGGATAAATATAAATGACAGCTTTTTAACTTTTGGTTCGGTTTTTCAAGACCCCAAAGAGCTGCCTTTTAGTGTTTCTTAGGAAAGGATCTGAGATTACCCAGTTTATACTTTGCTCTTCAGTTTGAACTCGGGGGGTAAATAAACTGCCTTATTTTTATTTGTTTATTTATTTTTGGCAGGAGAAAGTATGGCATCAAGTATATGATTTTCCTGAGTAGGGTATTTTCACAGATTTAGAAGCAAAATGAGCTCCAGAAGTAACTGCAGTGTGAAAGAAGGCCTTCCCTGTAAAAAGTGCTTAGCTATGAAGAAAGTGTTGAAATGCTGGAATACATTAGTATAAAAGTGTCCCATGAGGTGTTGCAGGCCGTGATGTGGCTCCCTGAGAGGCGTATGCAGGGTTCCAAGAGCACACATTGGCATTTGTGGACCCAGTGATGGCAGAAACTCTTGTATGCTGGGGGGCTTCTTTGTATTTTACTGCTGCACACTGGCTCCTGGATTTGGGAGAGGTGAGGCTGAGGGTGGGGAATTGCCAAAATGCTGACTTAGATGTTGTCTTTTCATTGCAATGTTCTGTAGATAGAAATAATCTCTCCAGAATTAGTAGCAAAATCAGTTCTTTTCATTGCCAGATATTAAAAGTGTTTATCTTTTCTCTGATGATATAAAATTTTCTATGTAGGGGTAAAATTATATTTATGGGTGACTCACATAAAAAAAAAAACATGTTATCCATAAATTGGGGATGTGGCACTGGCAAAGAAGTGAAATGAATAAAAGAGAATTCAGTTCACACAGCCTATGTGTTGCTGATTGTAAAATGTAAATTGTAAATGTAATATTCCCTTTCCTTGCTATATAATTATTCAGTTGACCGCGTAAAGACTATCACCACTTCTTAGTTCATTTGTTTCTTATTCTGGAGTTTTATTTTCTTACATCAGTTCCACATTATTCATCACCCTATGTCTAACATTAATTTATATCTAACACTAAAAAAGAAGTGCCTCCACAGAGATATAGTTACAAAATTATTTTAGAAACAGGTGCTTGCATTTATATATCTTAGGGAATTTCATGAACTCCTGTAGCTTTGATACCTACTCAGTGCCCAGGATTAAGCTTTGCTATTGGAATTGATAGAAATTTCTGCCTGGAAGTCATAGGCTTCACAGGAGGAGGCTAAGTAAGTGATAGTCACCCACGGAGTGATAAGGACTCTGCTAATGGGCAAGCCCCCTCTTGGGAAAGCTGGTAACATTTGGAGTAGATTTCTCTGATGAGGTCTCAATCTGAAACTTGATCAATAGGCAGGTGTTTGCCAAGTGGGACAGCATGGGGAAGTCCTCAGTAGCAGTCAGGAACACAGGTGTGTGACCTGATGGAAGGAATGGGGGGGGACTAGTGTGTTGTTTGAAAAGCCAAGGGAATGGGGTGTGGCTAGACAGCACTTTGGACCTGCCTGGGACTGAGGCCCTGAAGCCTTTATGAAGAGTTGGGCTTCATCCTTGGGCAGACCTTGGCATTTGGAAGTGTGCAGACCCACTTCCATCTAAGATATGTATGGGTCAAATTTTGTGAAATTGGTTTGTATCTAGCAAAGATCTCTATTCAGACCCCTTCCTCCAGGGAAGAGAGAGCACGCGCAATTACATGGCATAGAACTGACAGTGAAAAAAAAAGAAGATAGCAGGAGGGAAAGAATGAAGGGGGGGGAGATCCGAGGGGGAGATGAACCATGAGAGACAATGGACTCTGAAAAACAAACTGAGGGTTCTAGAGGGGAGGGGGTGGGAGGATGGGTTAGCCTGATGATGGGTATTAAAGAGGGCAAGTTCTGGGTGTTATACGCAAACAATGAATCATGGAACACTACATCAAAAACTAATGTGTGATGTATGGTGATTAACATAACATAATCATAAAAAAAGAACATCATTATTTAAAATAATTTACTCTGATCCCTTCATCAAGAGGGGATGGATGATCTTAAATGGTCTGAGATGTTGTAAGACCTGAGAAAAATACATGAGCATCAAAACCATATATGTTCTGTGGCAGACACACCAAAATACTGCTGTTAGATTTTTAATAAGTGAGATTGAGTAGAAAGCTTTTCCAGTTAACCTCCCATTTGAAAAAATAGCTTGAATATCTTGAAAATTCATTTGGTTCAGTTTTTCTTTCTTTCTAGGCGTTATCTACTGCAGTGAAAGGGGAGGCCAATAAATGTTGGTTGCCTTTTATTGATGAAAGTGAAGCAAGTATCTAGACAACAGTGGGCAAGCTGAACAATAGGAAATGCATTGCTTTGGAAATAGTGACATGTTTACAGACCGTTCTCAGCAGAACTAGAGTTGTCTAAGCTGTCCCCCTGTCTGCTTCCAAGAGGAATATTAATGTACTACTAACATACGTCAGCTAAGCAAAGCATAAAGGGTAGGCAAAGTTTTGATAGATAGATAGATAGGCAAAGGCTTGTTTTATAGATAGATCAATTGATCAATCTAGGTATACACAGGTACATTTAGATATTCAATTCCTATGTTTCTGGGGTGAATTTCTCTATTTCCATCTTTGTTCATTCAGTAAACATTTGACATACGACTACTGTGTGTCATGCATGGTGCTGGGTGCAGGTTAAGACAAAGATGAGTGGGAGGAGCAAGTCCAGATTCATAAACAAACCATCATGCTACATAGGGGGCCAGAGCAAAGATAGATTCAATGCCAAGTGTCCCCAAAGGGGATTATTCCATAGCCCTGAGGGGTGTTTCAAGAGGCTCATGAATCAAAAGCTTCTGAATTGCTTTTTTTAAAATTTATATATTTATTTTTTAAAAAGACTTATTTTTTTAGAGCAGTTTTAGGTTCACAGCAAAATTTAGAGGAAGGTACAGAGATTTTTCCATATAACCCCTGTCTTCACACATGCGCAGCCTTACCCCATATGAACACCACCTCCCCTCAACCAGAGTGGTACATTTGTTACAATCGGTGAACCTATATGTTGACTTCTTTATCAGTCAAATATCCTAGTTTACATCAGGGTTCACTCTTGGTGGTGTACATCGGTGGATTTGGACAAATGTGTGAGGATGTGTCCACCATTATAGGATCATACAGAATAGTTTTACTGCCCTAAAAACCCTGTTTGTCAGTTGCTTCTTGAAGGATGAGTATTTCTAACCTTTGTGCTCCAAACTTGAAAACGTCCAAACTTCGAAATTCTGCTTGGAAGTCAAAAGGATAAAGGGGTTCTTCTCACATTGCTGAAATCATCACATACATCCACTCTGTAACACCAAATAATGTAGTTTCAAAAGAATGTAAAGTGCTTCAAAGTGGACCTCATGAGAAGTAGAAGCAATTTAAAAGTAGAGAGTTGATGGTGTAAGTGGGTATTGGGAATTGGGTCAGCAATAATAATAAAAAGAAGAATATGAGAGAGACCAAAGCAATCAAATTAAATAATCTATTATGGGGGAAAAAAGTACAATTTAGAGATGTATGTGGGATTTAACATATACATTTTTATTGGGGTTTTGACTGTGATGCTAAAGCCTGATAAAATTATGGCTTCCTCCCACCAAATATTCATTTAACAACCAAGGAAAGAGAGAAAACAATTATTTCTACTCCTTTTTCCTCTCTTCCCTCCCACTTTTCTGTTTCTTCTATTGATACTATTAATACTTAAGATTTAGTTTCAGATATTCTCTCCGCTAAATAAAAATGAAGTTGCATTTCAGTCTGTTGTTTAATAGACTGATTCTCATTGTCTTGTTTATCCTGGAGTTGTTTATGATTTTTCTAGTTATTGAGAAGATTAGAAATGGTTCACACATGTTGAGGAGAATCTTTTTTTACAATCTTTAATCACATTCTCTGTCTTTGTCACTACAGGATATCTAAATGTGCACAATTTTTTAATTAAAAAATTTATTTATTTGAGAGAGAGCAAGAGAGAGAGCACAAGGGGGGTGGGGAGTGGCAGACGGAGAGGGAGAAGCAGACACCCTGCTGAGCAGGGAGCCCTATGCGGAACTTGATCCCAGGACCCTGGGATCATGACCTGAGCTGAAGGCAGATGCTTAACTGACTGAGTCACCCAGGTGCCCCTAAATGTGCACAATTCTTAATAGAAATTGTGCATCATTTATTTCAAGACTGGGAATCTGAAGATCAGGAGAGCTTGCACATTTATTTTTGAGAGTGATCACCATAAGCAACATTTTAGGAAAGGAAAAAAGAAAACTAATGCTTTGATACCTATTCTGTGGTATCGACCTCATCTCCTTTGATCTTCACAAGGTCATGGTAGAGAAGATACTGCTCTTTTCCACGTACTGTGTTTGTAATGAGTATGTGAAGCTCTTGAAGATGGAGATCCCGGAGCAATGGTTCCAACTATGACCAACTGCACTTCTGTAGTCAATATCAAAATACAGCTGCAGCACTTACGGAGTTTCAGCTTTAATTTGGAAGTTGAGATGATAAAGGCTCAGAGTGAGTGTAATGTTAGAATTGTTTTCCTTTTTTTAAAAAAAATAATAGACTTTATTTTTTTAGAGCAGCTTTAAAAATATTTTCTCAGCTTTGTTGAGATACAATTGACATAAAACAGTGTATAAGTTTATGGTTTACAGCTTGGCAATCGGATATATGTACACTGCAAAATGATTACCACAATAAGGTTAGTTAACACCTCTATTACCCCACATAGTTACTCCCCCTTTTTTGTGATGAGAACTCTTAAGATCTAAGCAACTTTCAAGTATATAATATAATACAATATTATTAACTATACTCAGCATGCTGTATGTTAGATTCCCAGAACTTACTCATCTTGATGCTGCAGGTTTGTACCATTTGAGCAACATCTCTCCATTTCCCCCACTCCCAGCCCCTGACAGCCACGATTCTACTGTTTCTATGATTTCTGTTTCTTTAGATTCCACATATAAGAATATCATACAGTATTTGTCATTCTCTGACTCACATAATGTAGCATAATTTTAAATTTACAAAAATTGGGCAGAAATCACAGAGAGTTCCCATATGGGCCTACACACACACACACACACACACACACACACACACACACACACACACGCCCCTTTTCCTATCATTAACATCTCATTAGTATGGTACATTTGTTACAATTGATGAAAGAATATTGATATATTATTATTAGCTGAAGTCTGTAGTTTTTATTAAGGTTCACTTTTGGTGTTGTACGTTCTATGGGTTTTCACCAATGTGTGATGACATGTATCCACCATTGTTGTATCACATAAAAATATTTTCACTGCACTATCAATCCTCTGTGCTCTACCTGCTCATCCCTATGCTGTAACCTCCAGCAACTACCGATCTTTTTACTGTCTCCATCAGTTGCCTTTTCCAGAAAGTCATACAGTTGGAATCCTAGAGAATGTAGCTCTCTCAGCCTGGCTTTTATTTTTTGCCTTTATTTTTAAGAGAACTGGTACTGAGTCATCTGAGGAAATCCAAGACACATAGTGATTGAGTCAATGTGATGTGACTATACTAGCTGGTTGTGATGACGTGTTACCTAGAAATGAAGGGGGCCTCTGTACAGGTCTTGAGGACAGGTCACACATCACCAGAATATGCTCCATGCCTAAAATTATAAAACTTGTGGGAGGACATGCAGCCAGGAGGGGAAGGTGGGGAATGTGGGCTTGTAAAGCTTGTTGTGACATCTGTGAACCTCATCCCACCTCCTCTTGCTGTTGGCTGAAGTTTTAAGAGGTGAAGTCAGGTGATCACGTGGAATCATGGAAGCCCAGAAGGGAGGAAGGTAAATTCCATTACAGAAAGATCTGTTATTACTACAGGTTGCCCATTGCTTCATAAAACTTTTCTGAAGGCATCTAAGCTCAGGAAAGTCCAAAGGAAGGGAAGGATGCAGTGCCCTGGAGGCGCCCTTGTTTTGGTTTTCTTTGCATTTATCCTGCTCACAATTCATAGCAGTTTTGCATCTGTACTTTGATACCTTTCATCAGTTTTTTTAAAAATCTTGGCCATTATTTCTTAAAATCTGGTTTCTGCACCATTCTTTCTCCCTCTTCACTCTCTAATACTCCAATCACATGCATGTTAAATGTTTCCCCCACATTCCACTTGTCCCGTATGCTTGTGGCCTTTTTGACATCCCTTTGGTCCATGCTTCCGTCAGTGGAAAAGCTTCCAGCCTACCTTTCAGCAAATCGTCACTCCTCATCGGTGTCCAGTTATCTCTGAAAGCCATTTGTTGAGTTCTTAATTTCAACTCTAAAATTTTAATTTGGTTGTTTCTAAGTTAGTTCTCTGGTGAAATTCTCCATCTTGCAATCTGTTTCCTTGAACACATTAATCATTAAATGTGGCTGATAGCTGCAGGATCTGGCTATCCATGGCACCAGTTTTATTGACTGTTTTGTTAATTGGCCCCATTTTCCTGGTGTGCCTGATAATTTTGATTATGTGCAGAAACTTGTGGAGGCTTCAGGTGATGTTCCCTCTCATGTCTGGACATCACAGCTGGTATGGTCTGGTCTTCAGTCTTACCAAGGCACAGTTGGGCTCTGTTTCTCTCCTACTCCAGGGCATAGCTCCCCAGGGGTCCCAATTGAGGTCCTGGGATGCTTCCCAGGGCCCCCCCAAAAAGATTCTAAACTCTAGTTTTTATATTTTTGGCACAAGAAAATAGCTGACAATTCTGCTCTTCTTTTTAAGCTGTTTTTATGACTGCTTTTTAACTTTTCTATGAGGTCTAATCAGTAAATGTATTGAGGGCAAATGAGTGTTGTATGGCTCACTTCCCCATCATTTATCTTCTCTGAAATCTTAGCCTCTTGTATATACCATATATACAAAGGAATATTACTCAACCATGAGAAAGAATGAATACCCACCATTTGTATCGACATGGATGGAACTGGAGGGGATTATGCTAAGTGAAGTAAGTCAAGCAGAGAAAGACAATTATCATATGGTTTCACTCATATGTGGAACATAAGGAATAGTGCAGAGGACCACAGGGAAAGGGAGGGAAAACTCAATGGGCAGAAATCAGAGAGGGAGACAAATCATGAGAGACTCTGGAATCTGGGAACCAAATTGGGGGATATAGAAGGGAGGGGGTTGGGGAGGATGGGGTTACCGGGTGATGGATCTTAAGGAGGGCACATGTAGTGATGAGCACTGGGTGTTATACGGAACTAATGAATCATTGAACACTACATCAAAAAGCAATGATGTACGATATGCTGGCTAATTGAATGTAATAATTAAAAATAAATAGATAAATAAATAAATAAAGACTTTTTCAACCTGAGATCCAGCAAGCCTCATTCTGTAGCAGGTGCCCACTTGACTGTGAGTCCTGAAGCCAACACCCACATCTCTTTTTGGTTCCCCTAGTATTTAGTCCAGATGCCCTGATAAGTATGTGTCAAATGAATAAAAGGACAAAAATCATTTTCACCCTCTGTTTCTCCACATACATACCCATTAGTATATCTTTATGTGTGAAAACATACATCCTTCACACCATACACTTTGCCATGTCATTAGGTTACAATTTTATTAGTTAATAGACTAACTTCTCTTTAGCAATATTAGCTAACACTTTTCCAGTACTTCCACATTGCAAGAAATTAATCCTGACAATAAACCTATGAAGGATATTAATATCATCACCCAAGCTATGGCTAATGGAGCTAAAGCTTAGAATCCTCATGTTCCATCTCAAAGGCTGTCCATCTGAAAGATGGCAGAACAATCACTCACCCTTTGAAGTAAAAAGGAAATCAGTGTGAGCTATCCTAACAGGCACATCTTAAATGTAAAACCTGCATTTTAAGTTTATACCATATGTCTTATTTCTTTGTCCTCTTGTGTCTTGGAACTTTTTACCATTTTATACAAAATGTTATTAGAGATATTACCTGGTAGGATGGGGCATTCATGTGCATTGTGTGAATGTATGTGAATTTTTCAGTGACTTAAGAACAGTGAAATATCTGTAATGATAATAAAACATCTGTCCTTTGTTAGTGGTGATCTTGCATACAAACTCCTTTAAATGTATGAGTAAGTTTCTTATTTTTTTCTCTTGAACTTTTCCATTTCTGTTGCATATTTCATAATTAATATCTGTCCTTCTTCACAATATGGGCTCCATGATGTACCTCTGAAAAGAGCATCTTCTTTTTGTTGTATATAAAAACCATTTTCTGAAAGGGTGGGCCATTGAATTGGGACTCATTATTAAAGAATCTGAAGAAGCTCTTGCATCTTACCTTGATTAAGTGCCCACAAGTCTTCACACAGGTCCAGCTTGCCTAGAGGCAGGAAATAGCACTCAGTTTGTTGTGGCCTTATTTTGCACCTATGGCAGGATCAGAAGGACAGGCGTGTTGTGCTGAGGTGTTGCTACAGGTGGCAGGGTACAATTATTGGCTCCTAAGGTGGTTGGTCACATGTATCTTTCAGAGAAGTCCTTCCTGTAGGATTGTGGAGGATGACAGTAGGGGCTAACAAGACTGAGTTAGGGAGATCTCTGAGGATTGCTATGCAAGTCTAGGGTGAGAAATATGAGTCCTGAACCTGAATAGTGGTGGTAGGATATAGAGGTGAGTGTGGACCTGAGAAATGTAAATTCCGAGACATGATGATTGGCCTCATGTAGGTATTAAAGAATGGCAGAAGTCAGGGTGACTCACAGTCTAACAGAGTTCGTTAATACAATAAATATTACTGAGCACCCACTATGTGCCAGATGCTGAGACAGGTAATGGGACACAATGTTTGTGTAATAAACTGCAAAAGGCCACAGTGTTTACGCAAGTTCAATTCCTATAGCATAAAACATTGAACAAACACAAGCACTATGGCTTCAATTTGTGGGCAGATCCACAAAGAAGTTAAACACATGGATGTGACCACACACTCAAGGTTTCCTTTTATGAGAGTGGAGAGAGCTAGATATGCTTGCTTATTGATGCCAGATCACAGTGGGGGCTTTGTAGAACACAGTAAGGTGTTTGGACCTTATTCTAGGTTCAGGAGGAAACCTATGGAAGTTACTAAACAGGTAAATTATGTAGCTTATCTTTCAGAACTACTAGTGCTGTACCCTGACTATGCAAAGGGTTGAAAGGCCAGCTTTACCCTTGTCACCCAGTTCCCTGGAGGCAGCATATAGCATCTACAAATCTTGTTAATGAGGCCTGTGATGGCCTAATTGTATCTCCCCTGTCAGGTCCCCCCTACTGAAATTCATTATTGAAGTCTTTTCCCCAAGTACATCAGAATGTGACCTTATTTGGAAATAGAGTCATTGTAAGTGTAACTAGTTACTAAAGTAGGGTGGGCCCTAATCCAACAAGACTAGTGTTCTTATAAAAAGAAAATTTGGACACAGGCATGCACATAAGGAGAACACCATGTGAAGATGAGGGTAGTGATCTATAAGCCAAGGAATGCCAAAGATGGCCAGCAAGCCCCCAGCAGCTAGGAGAAAGGCCAGGAATAAGGTCTCCTTCACAGGCCTCTGAAGGAATTGACCCCAATGCCACCTTGATCTTGGGCTTCCACCCTCCAGAACTGTGAGATGCCCCATTCTGTTGTTTGAGCCACCCAGGTTGTGGTACTTTATTGTGGCAGCCCTAGCAGGGTAAGACAGGGCCCATCCCATATTTTTCAGGTTCTGGTCATTTATAAGAGGTTGTCACTTTCCATGTGACACTGACTTGCTGCTTCAAGGAGGCTGTAGTTCCCCCACTACACTACCCCTTTCTCAGGACTCAGCATCACAAACAGGGATGACTGACAGGTCAGTGGAAGCAGGCGTAGCTTCCCTCTTTGTATAGCTACTCCCCTAGCCAGGTTGTATTTCATATTATATTACTGGTCTGGGACAGTCCTAGGAAGTAAGAATTATTGTTCCACTTAATAATGAAGAGCACAAGACCCACCCACAGAGAATAAGTAGAAGGAGGACTTGAAGGCAAGGCTGGTTCTAGAGGTGTGAATGGTGCTTCCTGAATCTCCCATTCTGAGAAACAAAGCTGTTCACTGGTTCTGCAAGAGCCATAGCTGGGAGCTGTGACCATTCTTCAGCTCACCAGCAATGAGACTTCCTAAGTGGGCAAGGAGGGTGTCAGGGTGGGTCACTGGACATGACCCATGGCTGTGAGGGATTATACAGAAGGGAGAATCGCAGTCCACCCCCCACCCCACCTCGCCAGGATGGCACCCACTGGTGTCAGCCCCTCATGGCCAGTGTGCCCCATTTCACACTTGGAGTGAGATCTGCAGGGGTTGTGAATCCCAAGGTCAACATGAACATCATATATTATGGCACCCGTATCATTGCTGTGGCCAGGACACCTCCACATAAGTGATAACCACTTATTTTTACATCTCTCTTTCCCATGAGACTCAGAAGTCCCCCAGAGCATGGATTTGTGTGTCTGTCATCCCCTGACTAGCACAGATGCAGGACTCAGAGAAAACTTGCATTCGGTGGGTGGGGTGGTGTGGATGAATGATAGAATGAATGAAGCACTCTGAGAACAGAATTGTGGGGGTAATATTTAGGGATGTGCATTCTGGAGCCAAGACCTTTAGCATCTAGTTCACTAACAAACCCTAGCATCTGCATGATGTCAGGCACAGAACACTAAATACTGGTGTTGACTGGAAGTCACACCTTTATCCTTTGAATCTAGGTTTAAGAGGCCCCGAGTTGTAGGCTGCTTGCTCATCCTTGTGCCTCTTACAGTACCTGCCGTGATGCTGGTCATGTATGGGTCTATGTTAGGTGGGTATGTGTGTGCCGAGCCTCACTGACCCAATTGGAAGGAGAGAATCAACAACACCTGTGTTGGGAAAATGGGAAGAAATGCGTTCGCCTGTGGCTCTCTCCAGGTACTACTCAGTCAGTTTAAACTACTAGAATGATTTGGATTCTTGGAAAAAATGCTGCAATTCGAAACCATGTCAGTCAAATACCATTTTCCTGAAAGTCACAATGCTATGACTAGGGGTTATTTCCCCACTAAAGCATCTGATGTTCTGATAATTTTTGTTTCATAAAAATAACCACAAACATCATTTCAAATCAGCTACAATGGAAGTAACTTACATTGTGCAGTCAGGAATTTCCTGAAGTTTGTAGAAACCACCTGGAATATTATGAATAACATAGCACTGTGCTCAGGGCTTCACTCAGTTGTGACATTCTAGACCCAGGCCTTACCACTCCCCAGGCCCAGACATTTCCTGTGCGGTGAGGCTAACAGAATGGCCTGGACAGTAGAAGCTTCATGAAACCTGTTGATAACTTTCCCACTTTGGAGCGACTGCCATGCTCTCCCCAGTATCAATCAGGGTGTGGGGGGTATGAGCAGTGCAGTGTGGATAGTCAGGAGTGCTTGGAGCTTGGCCCTCCCAAGGGCAGATCACTGGTGCAAAGGGAGCAGGAAATGTCCAGAGAAAGAGGAAAATGTGTGCATATGTTCTCTTCCTCATTTGTGAAGAATAAGGGGATGAGCAAGAGAGGCTGACCTTTGGAGAAGATGCCATGCTTTCCCCCTGTGTTTCTAGGACTGCACATGACAACAGAGAACACCTTGTTTGCTTGCGGGCTGTCAGCCACTCACACACCCCGACACAGATCCAGGCTCCAGCAGCAGTTGTCTGGCCTCTTTTGTCCCAGCTCATTTTCCTCCCGTCCAGGCTAGCCGTGGCAGGAGCGCTTCATGGGCTCCCTTAGCCACCTCCTGTCCTTTTCCCTCCCCCATTCACGGCTCTCCTTCTGCTCCCTCGAACTTTGCTCCAGGAACTATTTTCTTTGATTGTATCTTTGATCTCTTCTGCTCTCTCTTCAGGCTCCCACCTGTTTTCTCTGGGCTACTTCAGTTTCCTGACTGGCTTTCCTGTGTACAGTATTCTTTCTCTCCCATGTCACCTTCACACAGGTGCCCCAAGCTGTCTTCCTGGAGGTGGAACTCAGTTCACTGCTCCTCTGTTGGAACACCTTGTGCGGGTCCCAGGTGTCTGTGGAATAAAGGCTCCCCAGCCAGCACCATGGGTCTTGTACAGTTTGCCTCTAGCCTCTTTCAGCCTCACTACCCACTGCAGTCCCAGAAACATGATACGTTAGGCATGCTGAACTAGCAGTGTTACCCCCAATTTCCCATTCCTAGCTCAGGCCTCTGCTCATCCTGTTCCTCTCCTGGAATGACTGTCCGGTTTTTCTTTCCATAAAGATCACATTCACTCGTCAAGGCTCGAACACTCTGAAGACACCTCACCACTGCCATTCAGTGGGTTCCTTTTTTGCTTCTACTAGTGCAGTAAAAAAAAAAAGCAAACACAAAAATCCTCAATTGTGGCACTCACCACGTGCTTCTTCATATTCCTACTAGGGGAATATATGTCTGACCCCTAACATTTTTAACTGCTTCAGGAGTTCAGTTCTTGGGAACTGGTTTTGTCTGGTTGTTTTTGTCTCTTACTGTCATTTTCCAGGGTTCTGTGCACATAGAAGAGGATTAATAAATGTGTACAGGTTTGTGAAATTCAGTTGTAAGAAAATAATCAAGTGGGAAGGATGTAATAAATAGTAAGAATTAATTCAACTTTGAAATTAAAGAGAAGTTATTTTTAAATATAGGTGTCTTATTCAAGACTAGTCCTGAGAAACTCCCATTGTGGAGTTCCCTTACACTTACATAGCCACTTACCTAAGAGAATCTGCTTCTAGTTGTACCTTTTCAGGAAGTTCTTCCTTATTTAGACACTTTCATCCCCCTTTGAGCTTCTGCCATCCTCACATGGTTCAACTTGGTTCTCATGTCCTTGCTGACTCTGCCAAGTCTTTCCTTTGGTCGTACAGCTGCCCCACTGTGCATGTCCCCGCACTTGGTGTTGCCCCGCAGCTTACAGCAGCAGAACAGAGCCGGGCCAGTTAGGAAGAGGTGCATGTCCCAGGCAGGTTGGGAGTCCAGATTATCCACCACTGGATAACTCATTTGCTGAGTTCACTGCTCTTAGGCTGACAGGCAGGCACCTAGGGCTAGGAAGATCCTGAGACACACTCCAGTCTGCATAAACCACATTGCCCACTCTTTCTTTGTCCACCCAAGAATGCCTGAAATCTTGCAAGAGGATAGAACTGGAATGAAGCAAACGGCTGGGCCTTGGAGGCAAGCAGGTTGTACCTCCACTCCCAGAGGGCAGAGCCGGCTGCTCCCAGGTCACTGAAGGGCCCAGTGGAAACCAAGGTGCTGGGGCAATGTTGGGGAGAAGAAACATTCATGAAGTGTCCTTTTTGATCTCTTCTAGAGTAAATGTCCTACAGTTTCATGAGCCTATGACACAAAGGGGAAATTCTATAATACTGAAAAAAACTCTTTTAAAATTTCCTACCAACAATTAATTGTGTCAATGATTTGCAATCACTCACCTTTTGTTTCTAGACTCTAATCTGGCCATCCTTCTCTTTCACAATATTGAAGTCTAAAGATAGATTCATCCTTGGAGCTATGCAAGGAAATGAAAATGAATTATCAAAGAAAGCAGTAAAATTCTGTTTTCCTTTCTTTTCTTTTGGCTTCAAAGTTACAAGTTAGAGATTTCAAGAAAGACATTTGAATGAGGAAAGCAATTAAAGTTTAAGCTTTTAAAAGGAATTTACATGAGATTAAAAAAAAAGTGACCCTGTGAATTCAGTTTCCCTTTCTTCCTCCTTCTGGAATTGTCCAGTCTTCTCTGAATAACTCAGTTTTGATGAAATTGACCAGCAAGACCCCTTCTCTATGAGGAGTGGACCTTTCTATCAGGTGCACTGACAGGTGAAACCTCTTCCAGCATCCAGTATTTAAGGAGCATCTGTAGACTCTATTTGCTGAAAATCTCTCTGTCTAGCAGTGCTGGGCAGACTAAAAGCCACAGAAGAGAGAGACGTTAGATGCTCTATGCACTGTACACAGTGTTCCTTATTTGGAAAATTATATGATTTGAACATCTTGTGAGTTTTTTTTAGCCTAAGCTGTAGACATGATTTCTGACTTCTTCCTAGATCTTGTATGGCTATCTGGTAACTACTCCTCACTCAGCAGATTCTTAACTGAACACCCTTACTTGTCAATCCAAACTTCTGCTTCTTGGTTTCCATACTGTTAGCAACATACTCATTTGCAAAATCAGCCAGTCAAAACAAATGGGCCAAGTCAGAATCATCTTTGATCTTGTGTCTTTTACTTTTTCAAATATGTCTTGTCACCAGGTATGCTGCATAGGTGATGCTACCAGCATGAAGTCAGAACTCTAAACTTATCTCTGCATCCATAGGAAGACACAGTGAGAGGAAAAGTGCTGTCAGTCCAAGCACTTAGGTCACTGCAGTCCCTGGTAGAGCTCTCATGGTCCATAAAGTGGTATAAGAAGTCCTCAAATAGGTCTTCATATTCATGAAGGAAGGGTGACATCCTCCAAAAACAGCCCTGTTCTACATGCAAGGCAGGTCTCCTGTTTTGGGTCTTATTTTGTGGTGTGTGATTTCTTTAGAGGAAACTGAGGCAGAGAGCCAAAACTGACCTCGAGGTTCTTGGAGACCAGATCTGTATGGGAGGATGCAGCACCCTGGTGGCCTAGTTTGATGCAAAGGACTGCCCTGGTGGATCCCCTCTGCATCCCCACTCTCGCTATTGATAGAAAACCTCATTCTTTATTGATTTTTCACCTGACCTAGAGAATTTCAACAGAGTAGCTATATAACCTCCCCAGCCACACACACTATTTTCCAAATTCTTACACAGAATCAAAATATGTAAAATGAGTGGATGTTGGAGCTTCTCTGAGGCAAGTAGGAAGAGAGAGCCTGGAGCCATGCCACTTGTACCCTCCCACCACCTCAGGGAGCCACCTGCCTCCTGGGGCCCATAGAACCTTTCTGAAAATCCCTCACCTAGAATGCTGCAGCTCCCTCCTGCTGCTTCTGACTCTGGCTGCTTCCTTTTCTCTCCTTCCTGGACATGGCTGCCATGTCCTATGCATCCTCCAGAATGTGCAAAGTAAGCTGGCCAGCCCTTCTGCTGAAAAGCTTTTGAGGAAGCCTCATTGCTCTTTCATGTGGTTGTGTGATTATAGCTGGTTCCCCTTTCCTGGGTACCATTCCTGGCTCCCTGCCTTCCCTTCCACCTGCTGGCACATCACCAAGTGTTGCTGGTATGATACTGCAGGAGTCTCCCCAGCCTGGAGGCTCCCAGCCACTCCTCAAGACTGCTTGTTCACATTCTTTCAATGTGAACAATGCTTCCGGCCTCAGCTCCAAACTCCTTGCCATGGACGTCAGGCTCTCCACAAGATTCGTGGGACTTTGTCCCTTGGCTGGCGCCATTGCTTCCACCAAGAATGCTCTCAGCCTTTCTCTTTGCCTGTATAACTCTCTCTCTCTCTCTTTTTTTTTTTTTTTTTGAAGTGTAATCGCCATTTTTTTTTTTTTTTTTCCTGGAGAACAGCTTTTCTTCAGTCCTTAAGGACTTAGGTCTGTATAACTCTTACTGTTCTTCTCCTCCCAGGCAATCTGCTATCATTCCAGGCTGGGCAGGAGACTCTTTCCGGAGTGATCACAAAGCCTGGTACAGACGTGTGTTAGACACTTAGCAGATATCACTGTTGCCTTTCTCTCTGTAGGTTTGTGTGCTGTACTTAGTGACAAGCCTTTAAGGGTGGGGTCCTACATTTGCAGGGCTCAATGGCTGGCCCTGAGCAGATGCTCAGTAACTATCTTTTACTCTGCCTGAAACTGATTACCTTGTATATGCTTCTTCCACTGTCTGAAAGCTCTTCCTTGCCCAGACAAATGATTTCCATCTTTTCAGCTCAACTCCAGCATCTATCACTTCTTTAGTAATGCTTTCTTCAGCAAAGCCCAGGAGGAATTGTTGATTGAATTGAATTTGGTGGGCCACTTCATTTTTCTTAAACTCAGAAAAACACCACATTTTTTCCCCCTGTTGCTTGGATATAAATATGCATTTGTCCATCAGTATGTATTTCTCCATCAGGTCAGGAGTATACAGTTAAGTATGGGTGGCTACCTATTGCTGCATAACCTATTATCCTAACAGTGACTTAAAATGGCATATTTCTTGTCTCACAGTTTATATGGTCAGAAATCTAGGCACAGTTGGCTGGCATCTCTGCTCCAAGATCTCTCACAGGCTGCAGATAAGGCCAGACCTACAGACATGTCAAGGTTTGACTGGAGTTGGGGGGAGGATCCATTTCTGGCCTCACTCATGTGGCTGTTCGCAGGACTTGGTTCTTCATGGGTTGTTGAACTCAGGGTCTCAGTTCCTTGCTGGCCTTTGCTGGAGCCTCTCTCAGTTCTTGCCATATCAGCCTCTCTGCAGGGCAGCTGGTTTTATTAGAGAGAGGCCAGAGAGAGTGAGGAAGAAAGGAAGGAAGGAAGGAAGGAAGGAAGGAAGGAAGGATTGGGAGGAGAGAGAGGAGGTGTGTAAGAGGCAAGTTTTTATCATCTAATTTGGATGTGATACCCTATCACTTCTGCCATATTCTGTTCATTGGGAGCATACCATTAGGTCCAACCCACAGAATAGGTGGGGATATCCTCAAGGGCTGGAATGCCAGGAGGAGGGGGTATTTAGGAGCCATTTTAGAAGCTGATGACCACACACCTGCTTTGTGACAGTCACTCTGCTGGTTTTCTCCAGCCATGAAACTCCCTCTGCTGTGCTTTGAGCCACTGTGCACTTGGAACTGCAAACCAAAACTAGACATAGCCTCTGAAATCAAGGTTATAAAACCTAGAAGGTTTAGTAGTCATGAATTCACATAATCACTGAAACAGATTATTATACAAGTTGAGGTGAGTTATTTGGAGAAATGGAGTGAGCAACTTTGAAGCGATGTTATGATGGAGCTTGACCTAGATCAGAGATCATCAGAGGATTCCTCAAGGAACTCATGAGATCTGAAGAGATGAGTTGAAGCTAACCAGGGGAGCAGGTGGTGGGAGGCCTGGGGTGGGCATTGGGGCATCCTGAATAGGAAGGAACAGTAGGCACAAAGCGCTCATGCTGTGTGCTGCATGGCACATCCCAGACGCTCAAAGAAGAGCAAAACATCTCACTGGCTCTGACCAGGAGAACAGACTTGAGAAAGTTGCTACCTTATGCTCCATCCTTATTGGTTTGCACTCAGCCCAATACTTCATCCATTTCCTTTTTCTGGAGTGCACCTAGCCTCTACCATGAGATAAACTATTTGGAATGAATGAAGTGATATATGCTTTGGTGACAATCACTTTAAACAGCTTCTGGCTAGAGCACAAAACCATAAATCTGCTGAAATTGCTGGGTATCAAGGGACGTCAGCCATCACACTACTTTGCTTTATCAAAAGCAGATGTGTGTTCAGTGAAAGAGGGAATGGAACTAGCATCTACTGAGTTCCCAATACCCACCAAACAATTTACCCAAATTATCTCATTTAGTCCTCACAGAGCCTCATGAAGTCAGTATGACCAGAAGCTTTTCAGAGATGGAACCAAGTGCAGTTAGACCCTGGCCTGAGACCCATGCCCACGTCTGTCCACCCCAGGGGCAGTGTGCCCTCTGCAGGGTGGCTTTCCCTCACTTTGCAGCTATCCCTATCCCTACCAACAGGCCAATTAATCCTAAGTATACAGAGAAACCCTGCCTAACTTTGGAGCACAGTTTCAATTTCTTCATCTGCAAATGGTGATGTTAATTATGTTTGCTGTGTCAGCACACGGGGGTGGATGTTAGCTTGACTTGAGAACTCTGGAAAGTTCAGAGCTCAGAATGATGACAGCATGCCCTGAGTCCTTATATTCTTCTTAAATTATTTCTTCTTCTTCAGTGTCTCTCTGGCCTGTTCCTGTTTTCTCCACCAGTGTGAAAACAGCCACGAAACTTACTCTGCTGTGCTTCGAGCCACTGTGCTCTTGGAACTGCAAACCAAAGACTGACAAGGAGATGGGGTGTGTATAAAGATGGGGAAGACCTACCACACATCTTTATACACATGCTGTTTCCTCATCAGTCTTTGGTTTGCAGTTCTGTGTTATAGGAGAAGGCTTATCCTCCATACTTCTTTTGCTCTTTAATACATTGATAGGAAATTCTCTGAACTCCAGTTTCAGAGTCACCTCATGTTCATGTTTCATTGCTCTCCAATATGGGAGGCATGGTTTTTGGAGGTCAGAAAGTAGGCACGTGCTTTTATAATGTTATTCCAGTCTTGGAATAGAAGAAAACATTCATTATACTTTTGTCTTCCAGCCTTCTTTTGGAGGTAAAATATCATCAGGCACATCTGCAGCTCATAAATGCTTAGAATAGTATGATGTCTTCAGGACGAATTATACCTAAACAACTGTTAATCATGGCTATGCCTCTGTGTCTTTCTTGTTTTATATGTTTTATTATTTATTTAAAATCTTTCTTCAGTGACTTCTCTATAATACTCTGAGATGGCTACAGACACCATAAGATAATGTCTTCAGTGGGACCATATGGTATCAGTTGCTTACTCAGCTAGTTGCATAATTGTTCAGGCTAGCTTGCCTTCCAGAGATAAACCACCAAACATTCATTTAAAATCCAGCATATTGGGCATTGTTAGGCTGTGTTCTGAAGGAACATTCTGGTCGAGTGTCTGTATACTCACTGAGACTTTCCAGTCTTGTACTTCTTATATCACCAGCATTATTGAGGAATAAAAAGTCCAGGGGTGCACACTTATGTAAAGGATACAAGGCACCCTCACAGGCCATCATAATTATCTGCAGACTCAGTGAAGAAAAATGAGGCCCAGTGCCTTCATTACTATAGTTCTCAGTACTGGCTGTCATTCTGATGAATGGCCTGGCTTAGAGGGAGCCCCAAGGTCATATCATAATTAATTATACAACTCAGATACATTTTCATGATTCTTGGTTCTCATATGTTTGTTGCATGAGAAAACACTTAGCTAAAGGACAAAGGTGGTTCCATTTGTAGCAACATTCTATGTATTGAATACGGAAAAGGGAATTTTCAATACTTGAAACATATTTGGCCATACAGAGTTTTAAGTTTTTCAAATGTATACTTCATAAGCATCTTTAAAAACCATTTTCAGCTACAGAGGGTCATGGCTAGGCTCTGTCTTAAAAGAAACGAGCTGGAAATACTATTGGATTTGCTATTGGGCTGCTACCGACTTTGCTGATCTGGAAGAGGAAGTGTGAATCTATTTGTGGGCCAAAAATGGAGTCAAGATGGATTGTCTCAGCCCAGGAGACAAAACTTAATTGTATAGTTTATCTTTATTTAGATCTATTAGGTTTTAATCAGAGGCCATTTTGCTAAATGTTTTGAACCTGGGTAAGACTTTAATTTGCGAAACAACTGAATTACAGAAAATTAGAGACTCAGGTGAGTGGGGATCCAAGCAAATGAATTAAGGACAGCTCATTTATATTTAGTAAAGTGATGACACAAACAGGGTTATTACTTTGTGTGAGAGGGGTGAGGTGACACCCTAGGAAGAGCAGAGTGAGGCTCCATCTTGGCGGGGAGGGTCTGCTGCAGCCTGGGAGGAGGCTTTAGCAAAAGACCTGCAGATGACCGCCCAAGCGCTGCATCCCTGCTGCCCCTGGAGGTAGAACTTAAGCCTCTCAGGTGCGCATTACTCTGCTGAGGGCCTGGATACCCAGCCTCTTTCTCCCTTCCCGAGAGTGGTCACTGACATGGTTTCAGAGCCAGCCTACCCTCTGATCCAGAGCCTTCAGCATTGGACCAGGTGGACATCAGAATCTCTGGGGAAACCTCATAAACTCCAAGTGCGAGGCCCATAGCAGACCTCATGAGCAGATGCCTAAACAGGTATTTGTTTAGAAAGGCCACAGGGAGGTAATCTGGCCCCAGCAGTGGAGTTTTCTGGGAATGTGCCCTGGAGAACAGAGGAACCTGCAGGCTCAGGAGAGTCCAAGTGAGTGCAGCCCCTCCATGAGGACCTCAGGCAGGGCTGCCAGAGTCTCACTGTTTGTGTTCCTCCACCCAGTCCCATGGTAGTAAACATGTGGATTTTAGCTATTTGAGAAAAAGATGGGGGTTTCAGTCTCCTGAGACGGCCATTCATGCTAATATAAAATCATGAAATCATAATGTCGATTGGCTTCCTGAGAGCTGGCATTGTAATTCTCTTTAAAAGGAAGACATCTTCCTTTTAAATGACCATCTAACTGTCACCTTGAATTTATATCTTCCCCCAAGATGTGGGGTGTTCATTACTGTGACTGTGATGTGACTTATGTGCTGTCCAGGGAGTGGTACCACTGGCCTCAGACTCCTCCAGGAAGGCAAAGCTCAGGGCTGGGATTAGCTCAGAGCCCCAGGCTCCTCCAGGATCTCCCCTGACCCTCTGCTGTGCCTAAACCTGGTAAATCCGACCTTGGGACTTGGTCCTTCTCTCTGCCCCATACCCGCACAAGGTTTGTATCTCACCCCCTGAAGATCTTGATTAAGTGGTCTATTTCCCCCATCTGTCTCCTTCTCTGTTTCACTTCATGAGTCTTGGGGTTCTTCTGGTATAGTCAGTCCCTGACTTTCCTCCATGACCCTCAGGGCCCCTGCACCCACTGCTCACCATAACCTGGGCTCTGTACGCCTTTGTGGGGCACACAACCTGTTGGAGGAAGTCTGTACTCAGACACTAGAGGAAGAATGCAGAAGTCAGAGACTGATGAGAAATGCTGAGCTGCCTTCACAGGGCAGCTGCAGGGGTGAGTGCCCTATGCAGGCACACGGTGCCCTGTGTGAGTTTAATGTTCTTGTGTTACCACCTTCAAAATTTTTATAATTTTGACCAAGGAGCCCTGTGTTTTATTTTGTACTGGTCCCCGCAAATTATGGAGGCAGCCCATCTTCCAGTGAATCTCTACCTTCAAGTAGTAGGTTTGTTTCACCTGTCATGGTTACAAGGCCCATAATCCCACAAATTAGAGCATTACCTGTGCAAGCTACAATTTCAAAATCAATCATACAATTCCAAATCTTCTAGAAAGACCTGCTAGCCATTGGCTATTCACACTGTGTATTAGTGTCTTCCAATTTTTAATCTTACAGTTTCTAATTTGCAGCTCATTTCCTTCCTAGGAGCCTTACAAATCACTCACCTGAGTTGGGGAACGACTATAATAGTTTAGAGTCACACATGTGGGTGGTTGGGATACCCACACAGTGCACTGCAGAAATGTAGAGGAGAGCAATTGTCAGTCATGGAGTAAGACAAATCAGGGCTCATATGTTCTAACTCCCAGTGTTTGAATATCGTGGTTCTTATCTCCATATTTGAAAAGTGGACACAATAAAGCATCTATCAAATGAATTTATAATTATACCAGATATCACACGTAAATATGTATAATTAATTCATTAACGAGTAATTACTCCCTCAAAGTAAAGTAAATAAAAAGGATGAATGAAATGTGCAGATTGCTAGAACTCAGGAGAGTTGGGTGTGTGGGAGTTTTAGTTGGGAGGATGGGGGGAATGTGGGAGGATGTGACAAGGCCAGGGGTCCAGGAATGACCGTATCCAGGATGCATGTGCCCTCCCTGAGCCTCTGTTTTGTATTTGTTAAACCTGTTATAGACTGGTCAATTGTTAGTTAATGAGATAATTATGTCAAACACTTGCAATGCTCTCTGATATATGTTGAATAAGACCTATTATAAGTGAGTTCCTCTCTCTTGTTCTGAGATGGGACTTTTCAAAAGCAGAGATGAAGCAAGAGTCTTTTGGTGGAGGAAGATGGTTTAAATGTAATTTGTGGTACATCTGTCCCTTCTAATACCTGTGTATATTGCAGATTCTTAAGTGAGATTTAGTTTCTATAATAGGCATGAACTCAAATAGCATCCATTTATGCTTGGATAACACACAAGGAGATTAGCTTTAGAAAGAAAACTACACTATTTTATTTCTGTATGAAAGAGTGAATTTGCATTGGACTGTTTCCTTCTCCTTATGCTCTTGCATGGGAAGCTCTGTCAGCCCCTTAGATCAGCAGTGTTGACTTCACATGACGTTCCACCCCGTCCCCTGGAGCAGGAGCAGATTCAGCTATAACATAAGCCCCAAGAGCTCCAGCCAGCATCAGCAGGCTCCCCCCCAATCTGGGCAATGATGGCACACTGGTTTGTCTACCCATCTCCTTAGAGGGGATGCATCCTTCCATCCTCCTGCCATTCTTAGAATAAAGTACCATTTTAGAGTGGATCTTAGGAGGATGTATGGATTTTACTATCAGTAAAACTGTTACTAGCCAAAGACAGCAAGATTTCCTCAGATAAGTAAACAAAGTTATGTAGATGCTGCTGAGTTTAGACTCTAAGATTCAGACTTCCTAGTGTTGGTTATTTTCATACTTAATGTGTTTTATTTCCAAACTGATGACAATGCATTTTTAAAAGGTTTGTCTATTTAATTGTAATATTTTATCAACTATTTGTTCATTTTAATAAATTATAAACTAATAATTTATAATTATAGTGAAATTGTAATCTACCATAGTAATAAAATACTACTACTGATTAATAAATTATGTATTATAATGTTGCTAATAGCTGTATATAAGTAGCTTGCTTACAATATAATATTTAATATAGTGATTCTGCTCTTCTAAGTTTGGTAGTTTCTTAATTCATTTGAGAAGGTTAAGACACTTGTCCACTATGTAGGATGAAAGGAAAATGATTCAAATATCGTTCAATGTCTATTTTAAGCTGTTGGTAATCTCTAGCATATAAATACTGCACAAAGTCTAGGTGTAACCAGATGCGTTTAGGCAGTAGGATGTAATCCACAAATTTTGTACACTTATCGTATGCCCATAGTGCATTTTTTTCATACCTATCACCTAAATTCTATGGGCTTGCATTCCAAAGCTAAGAAATCTAGACAAGCTACAACTTTTGATTCCCTTGACTTTAATCATTTTAGGTAGTGATTAGACCTGCATCCTTTATTCTTAGATTTGCTTGTAGTTGTAAAGATTTTATTTGTCAGAGAGAGAGAGCAAGAGAGAGAGAGAGCACAAGCATGGGGAGCAGCAGGCAGAGGGAGAGGCAGGCTCCCTGCTGAGCAAGGAGGCTGATGTGGGACTCGATCCCAGGACCTTGGGATCATGACCTGAGCCAGAGGCAGATGCTTAACTGACTGAGCCACCCAGGCATCCCATACTTATGGTTTTGGGACTTCAGAATAAATCTCTTTATTTTTGTCAGGGTTCTGCAGAGAAACAGAATCAATAGGTTATATATATATATATATATATTTTTTTTTTTTTTTTTTTTTTTTTAATTTTGAGAGAGAGCGATATGGATGTGAGCCAATCCTCCAGATTGGCTCACATGATTATGGAGGCTGAGAAGTCCTATAATCTGCCATCTGTAAACTGCAGGTCCAGGAAAGCTGGTGGTGTAGTTCCAGTATAAATTTGAGAACACAGAACATCAAGTCTCAAGGCAGAAGATGGATGTCCAGTTTAAGAAGAGAGTAAATTCACCCTTCTGATGCATTTTTGTTCTATTCAGGCTCTCAATGAATTAGATTGTGTCCACCTGCTTTGGTGAGGGTGGATCTTCTTTACTCAGCCTACTGATTCAAATGATAATCTTTTATGGAAACACCCTCACAGACACACCCAGAAATAATGTTTTACCAGCCATCTGGGCATCCCAGGCAAATTGGTATGTAAAATTAAGCAACCCAGTGTTTTATTGATTTTATTTTTTATTGAGGCCATATCCTCCAAAAGTACATCCAAAATACAAACCATAGTGAAATGGCAATTATTTTTTTTATAATGAATTAAGAAAAATGTTGTTCTCTTGATTAATATCTGCCATTTAGCTGTATTTCTTTTTCTGACAGAAGGGAAAGCCACGTAAATGTCACGTCTGGTAGGAACAAAGTTTTATTCCCTAGTATTCTCAGGGAATAAAAGGAAACTCCTGAGATGGACCACTCTTGCTCTTTGTTTCCTGGGGCAGTGGGTTACTTTGATCACGATACCTCTAGCTGTTTTGAGAGGAGGTTTCTCACTTCCTTGCCTCTTCGGCAGAGCAGATTATAAGGAAAGACTGAGCCCTTAGACCAGATTATGAGGAAGGACTTAGCCCTCAGGCTCTGGAGCCTCAGAATGTGGCACTTGAGGAAGGGAGAAAAACTCACCATTCTGTGGTCCAACTATGGAGGATAAAAGCCTGGTTAATCATAGAAAATCCCAAGTGTGTGACACATCTCTTCTGTGGTAACCCCTTAATGAATCATGTCAGTAGCCCCTGATGTCTCCATATAGCAGACCATATACTTTTTACTGCTTCCAGAACACAAGAAATCTAATATCAACAAGTGAACGGAACAGAAAATTTAGCAAACAGATTAACCACTAATTAAAAAAATGTAATATACGGTTTTGTTAATAGTTTTTAAAATCTAAATAAAATGGACAATTTGTAGGGAAGATAAATTGTAAAATCTAGACCCAAGAGGTAAGCAAATAACTTTAGGAAAAATTGTACAAGTTGTCAAAGAATTTTCTCCAAAAAAGATATCAGAGCCAAATTTATGTTTTTCAGATTTTCTCAGAATTAGTAGTCTCAGAACTATAAAACTTGACTGAGCATTACAAGGAGGGTGAAAACACACCCTCCTTGTAATAAAATATTTATTTTGTAATGACTTTCCTATGACTACTCTGATCTTAATTCAGAAAGCTAGTGAAGGACAACAAAGTGCTGCACATCTGTAGTATATAATGAATTTAGATCAATCTCAACACAAAAGGCAACGCTTGCAAAGAAAACTCTGTATTACATTGAAAGGACCTTCTGCAGATCCCAGGACTGCTTGACAGGTTGTAAGGTGGTTCTGCATCAGAGAAGATGCAGCTGTGCAAATGTCGCAGCTGTAACATGAAGGAAATGCTTGTAATCATTGAGATTGACTACAAAAACCCAAGTGATAAATACTGTTCCTTTCTATGGTGACCCTGAGACAGACCCCTTGTAGGATGATTGTCAGCCTTAAAGCAAGAGTATCAAACCTGGACATGAAGCTGGTCAAGGTTTGGTAAATTACAGCCCATGGGCCAAATGGGGTCAAGACGTGTTTTTTTCTTTTTCTTTTTCTTTTATTTTTTCTCTCTTCTCCTCCTCCGCCTCTTCCTCCTCCTCCTCCTCCCCTCTTCTAAGCTAAGAAAGGTCTTTACATTTTTAAGGGATTAAAAAAAAAAAACAGCAGTAGCAATACCACCAACAAAGCCCCCAAAACAAAAGAAGGATGTGTGATAGATTCTGTGTCCTGCAAGCCTGAAATTTTTGATCTCTGGATCTTTACAGTTTTATGACACCTTCTCTAGCAATATCCTTACCTTTCTGCCTTTATAATATAACTTTTTTTTGGATGTTAAGATCAATCAATACAAAAAGTAACATGAACTATTAGGTGAATAATTGGGGGAAATTTGTGCTAAAATTATTACTTGCTGATGACATGATTATATATTTAGGAAACCAAAAGAAGACAATGGAAAAGTTAGATGAGAGAGATTTTTAAAGGTTTGAGAACAAAGATGAAAGCATTCTTAAAAGTCAGTAAGGAAAAATAAACCACCATCACACCAGAAGTACTGGGGAAAATAATTTTTAAATATTTACAAAATATTTTAAATTTAAAATAAAACTTTACAAAAGAAGAATCATGAATAGAAAATACAGATACAAAACAATTTTTAAATCAGTAATCAAAGGAAATGACTCATTAAACAAATGTGTATTGCCTGCCTTCTCTGGGTCAGGCATTGTTTTAGGTGCTGAAATAAAATTTAACACCAAAACTCACCCTGGGAATTAGCAAGATGTTCTCAAAGGTGATAACATAGTGCTGTAAAGGACTGTGGGGAGAGGTGAGATGTGTCATCCAGTGTTGGTGGGAGAATAATACTGGGGTTTATGGGGAGCAATTCTGAGAAGCCCCCACATGGAAGTGCATCATGTCACATCTGCTAGGACATTATGTATGGGCCAAATGGGAACCCCTAAGCCCCACCACGGAAGCATCTACTGCAAACAGAAAACAAATATATATGCAAGATGGGAGAGGTGGGCAGATAGGTTGTTTTCATTGGATTTGTAATATTTATTCTGTAATGAATAAAACTCAATTATACAGTGGATTTTCAAGAATGGTTCTAGCATATTATTCTGGATTCCTTTACTGACTCCTCCTAAGTCCTAAAATTTTGATCAGGAAAAAGCAACAGTAGGTCACCCAGTTCCTATATATACAAGTGCTTGAACCTTCCTCAAAGAAATATGTCATAAGAATGTAGACCGTTTCTCCCACTTTCCAGACTCTGTACTTTTCTTTGCTTAAAGTGTTGAAATATGAAGACAGAGTCTAGAGTAGACAGTGCTCTTCCATATCCATTGTCCTGATGGAAAAATAAAACCCTCCAGCAAGACCCTGCTGTTTTGAAGCATTCAGTATTTGTCCTCCCTCTCCCCCGCCTTTTTTCATCAGATTTTTCTGATGAAAACACCTGTTTTCATCAGATTTTTCTGATGAAAACACCACTGGTGTTTTTTGCAAGGGCAGTTCTTCCTTCCTACTTGTGGACATGAGCTGATCTGTGAGGAGAACTTCTGTACCCTGCGGTCACTGAGAACTTCCATAAAGACATTTTCTAATTGGGTCTTTTGCACAAAACCAGTTAGGACAAGTGATCAGGCAAAGATTTTATGAGACTAAATAATTTCTATTCTTGTCGTTCCAGTGGAGAATGTTTTTTGAATCTAATTAACAAGAAGTCTTCAACTCCTATGGTTACTTAGGCTTTGGGTTTCTAGGAGAGAATGGCAAATAAATAACTAGGATTCTCAGATTTATTAAAACAAAATAATTCCAGAGGATATGTCATGGAATCATTTGAGGTTTGCTCAACTGTCTGTGCCTTATACATCTAAAGGGCAGCACAGTCCTGAAGGATGCATCTATACTGTCTCAAAAGATTGAGGGCACTGGTGATGGGGAAAGTGAGTCTTGCTCTCCAGGTTATCCTTAGTGCTCCCTTTGGGCATGGCCTTCATGCCATTTCTATGTAAAAATGTGGTATTGTTTTAAAGGGATTTTACCATGTACTCATTCTTTGGAAACTTACAATACTGGTTGGTAGGTGTAAGACAATATAGTCCCAGATATTTGCCATTTAATCCAAACACAGAAAAGCCAAGTTTACTTGCCTAAAAGTCCCAGAGACAAAGAAATAAAAAAGAAGTTCCCACATATGTCCAGAATGAAACTCATTACATCTAGCCCTACTGTAGTGCCAGGAGGCCTTTCCTCTGCCCTGTGCTGTCAGGTTTGTTGCATGACGTGAGAGCTCAACCGGGAAGCTATTTACTCACATTCACGGTGAATCTTAGGGATATTTCTCAAAGTTGAAGAAACATGCAGATTCTTACAAACAGTTGGATGGCAAGGCCAGACTTTTGTTGAAGAGTGTGCTTATCTGTTGCATCTCCAAAGACAGTCTTTGATCTTAAAGTTTTATCTTATTGAATTCACATGATAGCTCACAATGATAAGACATCAGATCACACAGATCTTCAATATGCCAGAAGAGAACAAGAGAGATGCTGATTTCTGCTAGGAAGTCTAGGTATCCAGCTTTACCCTGCCTCTGAGAATGAAGTGGAGGGTGTTGAGAGTCCATACCCAGCTCTCCCCATAGAGCTGTTCTCTGTTCAGTGGGATTACATAATCTGACCTGATAACTACAGATAAGGGTAAAGATTTTTATGTATCCTTTTCCTTTTAAGCTTTAGATGCACGCTTTGGAGTGAAAATACTCAGCAGAGATCTGAATCATTTGATTTCTCAATTTGACTAAGTTCTGAAACATCTATTGAACAGGAAGTGAGTTATGCTATGCTCTCCCAGAAGTCACAGTATGTCTGAATTTGGGAAATAAATTTATGAATCCCCCAAATTTCTGGCTACATATCCATTTCTGGTCAATTGTTTTGATCTGTTGCTATCTGTCAAAGTATTTTTTTTAAAAAATCAAATTGCTGTAAAGGAAGCTAAGAGCCATGATCTCATATCTAATCAGAGTAACTGTAGAGATGTGCTGTCTGATTGTATCCGTGTAGATATGAAGGCTAATTTAGTCTGTTAGATTCCAGTATGTTCATTGACTTATTCTCAAGTGATAAGTGATTAGCACTAAGTATGTAACTATGCATTTTGTATGAAATAAAATTGCTTCTTAACTGCTTTTGTATTGCTACAGTATGTAACCCCCTCCCCAGCTTTATTGAGATATAAATTGACACATAACATTGTGTAAGTTTATTGTGTACCACCATAGTGTTAGCTACCACTTCCATCCCATCACATAGTTACAATTTAATGCATTTTTGAAAAGCTCTTAAACTAAATGCAACCACTGTCACCAATAAATCATTTGTGAAGCCTACACACAAATTTTGGATCCCATGGCCAATATTAAAATAAAGTTAGACTGTGATTTGTTGGATAGGGAGCACTAAGCTGCTGTAACAAGAGACTCCAAGTAATTCAGTGATCTGAAGAGAATAGAAGTTTCTCGTGTAGGAATTCGGAGGTGAACATTTCAGGCTGATAGGTTGCTCTGGCCCCTCAGTCATTCCAGGAAGCAGGCTGATAGAGCATGCTCCTTTTCATTTCCAGCATGTGACTACAGAGCTTAGGGGTACTCTCTACTTCTGTTTGTCCACATTTCTCTTGGGAAGATATAAGTCCCAGAGCTACAACCAGCTGCAAGGGAGTCTATGAAATAGGATCCTTTCTATCAGACAGCTCCAACCTGCAACCCCACCAAATAGAACATTGGGAGCTTTTGGTGGGCAAATAGCAGTCTTCGCTACTACATTAGTCTCTACAAGTTACATGAAGAGTATGTTGGCCTGTAATTTCTAAATTGCTATTGGTAACCATGATAATTTCAACCTTTATTCTAATTTGAAAATATGGTTCAATAAACAAGGAATGAGAATGTATTTCCAAATTAAGTCTTTATCACTATTTTGTAACAATTTCTAAACCCATATTCTCAATAGTGTTTCTTTTGCTGTCCTCACTCATGGTGGCATTGTCCCCACCATGTAGTGATGGCGCACAGGGCGGCTCACCTGGCAGAAACGAGCCCCTTTCATTTCCTCCTTGGCAACATGTACCACAGTTGTCAGAAATAGAAATATAAATATGTCTGATTATTTTCAGACCATCTGGATCTATTTCAAAAAGTGATATTAACAGGGCATATGACAAACAAACTCCTCTTTGGCTCTACTTGAAGAGGTTTAGCTATGTGTTTATTCTCATGACCAGTCCCAAAGAGAAGGCTAAAATTGTATCTACAGCCAACCAATACCAACTGCATTTCTCTCACCCTGTCAAGAAACCTGAAGAAGTTTGGCAAATATCCTTTTTCATTTCCAGCTTAGATGTTCAAGAGAGAAGACATGCGTTCCAAGACTATAGTCTTAAGACAGTGTGAAGGTAAATTATGCAAAGTAAAAGGATTTGCAACCATATGCAATCTTTCACCTACCTGATGATAATGCCCCTATGGTCTCTGTAAAAAGACACAGTTAGATTATTGAACCACCAGGTGGCACCACAGAGAGTGTAAATTTCTGCACCAATCACCAGGGTGTGGAAAGGTTTGCTCTATGCTTAAGTATCTGTTATTTCTAGCATCAAAACTTGGTCTTTCTTATGTGCAGTCAAAGCTTATTGGAGAAAGAACCATGTTCCCCTTCTAGTTTATTTCCCTAAATTATGTATGAACAGATAGTGTCCTATTAACTATAATCTTTTATCAGTGTTCTAAAATTAAATGCTAGAATATAGACAATGCATTTACTGTTCATTGTGGTTATAAACCAAGAGACGAAGAACAGTGGAAACTACAGACTTTTAAAACGTATACTTTAATTTGTATGCATGAAGGAGAATTTAAAATCCAGTTTTATTGTTTTTTTTTTTTTAATTTCCAGTATTGAACCACTTGTGGTCATGAATTTTCATGAGAGGAGAACTTAAGACTATTGGAATCTTTCAAACATAAGCCCTCTTCTGTTTGTCTCCAGAAGGGGCAGGCAGGGTGGTTACCTATTTGAACTCATCCCATGGTCTGGCAATGCACTTCCTGACCGGCTGACCAGGCCCCCTGGGCAGGGCTGAAGCTCTCCTTCGCAGGTTCTACAAAGTCATGGCATGTTGCTCTGGAAACTCTCTTTGGCAAACAGCTGGTAGTCCCACAGCTACTTAGACCTAACGGACTGTGTCATGGCCACATGTTGCAAAACAGTCCCTGCCCAGAAGGACTCAATTCAACCTCAGAAGGTCCTTGAGAATTCAAGAATGTTAACAGATCCATGCATTAACATGCAAAGCAATTCAATGAATCCTGTGGAATTACTGTGTTTCGTGTTAGGTGGAGGGAGGAGGATACAGAGATCATTCCTGATGAGTGCCTGCCCCCGAAGGAGCAACAGGTGATGAGAACACAGGAGTCCATGCTAAGTACCAGCTGTGGGGGTGGAAGGAAGGAGTAACCTTGGCCTTCTGCCCACTGCACTCTGCCAGTCTCATTGATTACTCTTTGTGCTTGAAAACAGGTGAATTTGATAGCCCCAAACTCCCTCCTCTCAGTAAAGGGGCTGATGCCGTAGGTCTGTTTTTTTAATATTTCTCTCTTCAGCTCTTCTGACATGTAGCAGTTCCAACTATAGTTCCATTGTTCCTCCTGTGGGGTGCTAATAGTATTTTGATTTTCTAGGGAAGCCACCAAATGCCATTAAATATTCTGTAGTTTATGCTAAGCGAAATAAGTCAATTAGAGAAAGACGTGTATCATATGATCTCACTGATATGAAGAATTCTTAATCTCAGGAAACAAATTGAGGGTTGCTGGAGAATGGGCGGTGGGAGGGATGGGGTGGCTGGGTGATGGAGATTGGGGAGGGTATATGCTATGGTGAGCGCTGTGAATTGTGTAAGACTGTTGAATCACAGACCTGTTCCTCTGAAACAAATAATACATCATATGTTAAGAAAAAAAAAAAAGATAGCAGGAAAGGAAAAATGAAGGGGGGGAAATTGGAGGGAGAGACAAACCGTAAGAGACTATGGACTCCAAGAAACAAACTGAGGGTTCTAGAGGGGAGGGGGTGGGAGGATGGGTTAGCCTGGTGATGGGTATTAAGGAGGGCATGTATTGCATGGAGCACTGGGTGTTATACGCAAACAATGAATCATGGAACACTACATCAAAAACTAATGGTGTAATGTATAGTGATGAACATAACAATAAAAATAAATAAATAAAATATTCTGTAGTTTACTTAATGAGGCGATGCGCAGTGCCTCGCTCAATATGATTCAAATGAGTGAAGCCCTACCTCAAGCATTTCAAGTTTAATAGATGAGAAGGTCACAGTACAAAGTTGGAATCTATTAGGGATGAGGGAATTTGCTCTCATGTGTTTAATATTTTCTTCTCCCAATAAAGGCAGATAATACTTGGAAAAGTGTGTCTGTGCTGGCAGAAAATGAAAGGTCACTTTATGGAGATGGTATTGTGTACATCTAATGATAATGGGAGATTTGACCAAACATATATTCTTATATTGCTGATGCAATGAACTCCATAGTTTCATGGATCTCTCAAGGAAGCCCTGAATGGGTCATCACAAGAAACACCACCCTGTTTGGTCTCATGCCTTATACTGAACTGGCTGGATTCTCAACTCTGGCCATCTAACTAATTAGGGTTTTTAATAAGTCTATGATAACAAAACAATGTTCCATTGAACTAACTAGTCATTTTTTGTTATTAAAATTAAGCATCGTATTTTACCATTTAATTCAAAAACAAACTGTTGGGCTGCATAAAAAACTGTTTAGATTATGATCACAACTCTCCCAGGCTTAATCCTTGTGCTTATTAGTCGTGTTCTTACACACCTGTCAGACGCAACCAAGGATTTATGATCAGTACCAGTTTCAAAGAAAATGCTCAGATTGATTTATGGAACCAGTCTCCCTATCTTTTATCTTCCTGACTCTCCCCTCTCAACAACAACAACAAAAAAAAAAGAAGAAGAAGAAAAAGAAAGAAAGAGAGGAAGGAAGGAAGGAAGGAAGGAAGAAAAAGAAAGAAAGGAAGGAAGGAAGGAAGGAAGGAAGGAAGGAAGGAAGGAAGGAAGGAAGGAAGAAAGAAAGAAAGAAAGAAAGAAAGAAAGAAAGAAAGAAAGAAAGAAAGAAAGAAAGAAAGAAAGAAAGAAAGAAAGAAAGAAAAGAAAGAAAGAGAAAGAAAGAAAGAAAGAAAAAAAAAAGAAAAAGGAAAGAAGAGTGTTTCCCCTGACGACTGAAACTCCAGCTCTGACCCCAGCTTAGTCGATGACCTTGAGTAAATTGCTTTCCAGCAGCAAGCCTGGTTTTAAAAAGTAACTCAGACCAGGTAGAAGCCTTAGCATCAGCGTCCCTTCCCTGGGTAGAAAATGTCCCTGACAGGATCACCTGCCTTCTGCGTCAGCATTTTCCATGCTTGAACAATTTGAATTAAAAGAAAATTCTTCTCATGACGCTAAAATCTGCCTATTTTACTTCTATATACTGGTCCTGTATTTTGCTGCCTGGAATCTTACAGAATAATTCTAACCAACCATCCACAAGCTACCTTTGAAACATTGGGAGGCAACCGCCTTATTCTCAGTGTTCTTGTGCCTCATGCATATCCTCAGCTTCCCCAGACTATGGTGCTACAAGTGGAGTTTCTGACCTGACCACACCACTGCGTTGTCTGGATATTCATGAGTTTGTCTCAGAGCTGCGACCTCTAGATTAAGTTTCTTCTGTAGATAGAGCTGACTAGCACAGAGTCACTAGAGAAGAAAAACAGCTCAGTGCACTGACTGTTTTGTGTGCGTGTTCAGATGGGTGCCCATGAGCGAACGCAGCCACTTGAAAAGACTGGGAATACTTCAGTCTTTAGCTCGAGAGCAGGAATAGATATTTTGACTATACTTGGTGAATAGTTCAGACAGATATTTTGTACTCATTTGTAGGTCCTGTGAGGACCAGATAGGTTCAGTTAATATTTACTAATTAGTGCTCAATTAATGTTTACTGAATTGAGAAGCATTTTTTTAAATTAAAAGTAAACCCTAAAAGAGAAATTTAACAAATTAGTTTCTCTGGAGATTATTATTTTATTTATAAAATAAGTGGATTTAGCTAAAATATATCTGACATCCCCTTCACTTCTTATATTTGCTGGTGATTTGCAAATAAAAGGAATTCATATATTATAGTTCAGTCTCCTAAGAAGTCAATTTTGCACTGCAAAAATGCAAACGTCATTACTCTTTCTTCCCCCAGTGAGGGACAAGCTCAAAGGATGAAATGTATACTTTGCATTACTCACTTGCCTAAGCCTGGCTAAGTTGTTGCAAGGCAAAGGCAAAGTTGGAACCATGGCAAAAGTGGAAACTTAAAAAAGAACTTTTGCATTTAAATGTTGTCAGTGTCTATGTCACAGCAGTGACAGCATATTAATATCTTAAGGTATATTTTTTCAGATGGGAAATGCAGATATTCATTCAGGTGGCTTTGGGAAGCCTTGTGCAGTGTTTAGAAAACCAATCAGTGGGATAGCCATGCAGCCCAGCAGCATTGCCTTCTTTTTAATGAGTATGGAGTTGACAAATGGACAGTCCCCCATGCCTGACCTCAGGAGATTCAGGCTGATCTGAAAGTGGGGAAATGTGCTGGTGTGGACTGGCTGCCCTGCCTGTTCACTTTCTTTGTGTCCTTTCTCATTTGCATCCTTTTCCCCCTGATGGGCATAATTTCAGGGTTGAGCCCCCACTGCTGTCTAGAGACAAAAAGCCATTTTGGCCGGTAAGAGTACCTGTTTGTCCCTAATCAGAGAAATGACCAACCAAGTTACAGTCTCTGGAGAAGCTGTAAATCATTTTAATGTGTTTACTTGAAGATGCAAGTATTGATTTGGGTTTCAGGAGAGAAAAATGGAAAGGGTCAGGTCCATGGAGTGGGGTGGACGGATGAGATATACAGAAGGCAAATGGCTTCTAAACAGGTGGACAAAGGTGATCATCAAAAAACCTAGTGTTCACTAGGGTGAGTTGCAGGAAGAAAATGGCCATTGTAAGTCTCACTATAGTTATAAAAGTGAAAATTTTTACAGATGAAGTAAACTTTACTTGACCATCAAGTTTGAGGGCCCCAGCCAGGCACGGCAATGTGGTTACACATCCTGGATTCTCTGGACTCTTTAAAGCTGGTAAATTGACACAGCTTTTCTTACCCTTCCTCTTAATCCATGAATCCCGCTGTTTGCAGGAACTCTAGTCTCACTGCTTCTTGGAGGAAAGGAACATTTCATTTTCTGGCTTTTGCCTGTCTTGGTGGGGCAGTCAAGGTGACCAGCTGGTCCATAGCTGAGTGAAGACTCAGGTCGGCAGTGTCCTTTGGCCCCACCGTTTCAGAAATCATGCTGAATAATAGGGAACATTGCTGCCCAGTTCTTTTGATTATCCTCAATTCACTCCTCCTCACCTTCACTAGGGGTTCAAAGCACTTAAAGAATGAGTGGAGCATGTGGTTAACAGGGGGCTTCATTTTGGCTCTTCTCATCATGGCAGAATGTTCAAGGGCAATTCCAGACATGATCACCTTTGCATACCACCTTGGTATGCAAATTTATTAATATCTTAAGGTATATTTTTGCAATATTATACAATTTTCTAACCATAAAGGACTAGTTATTGATGGTGCATTAAAAATCAGTCCTCATCCCACCTTCATTTCATTCATAAATTTTATCCTTTTTTAATCCTTTTTTAAATCAATGTAAAGTCAATACACTAAATTTAAACAGTTAAACTTGATTCTTCAAAGAGTCACCAGAGGTGACCGCCCATAACAGAGGCTTACGTTGTCATCTCTCCCAAGAAGGCCTACGTGCCATATCATATAGGGTAAGCTCCCCCATGGTTTCTTTTTGGCACTGTGTTGTTTACTCTGTGTTTTATGGTGCCTACCCTCTCTACTGGTAATGCTCTTGAGGAAAGCTTCAGTTAGCTGTTTACCTTGCACTTAGCAAAAATGGTAATGAATGGATTAGTGAATGGATCAAAGCAATTCACTGAACAAATTAATGCATGGATTTGATTCTTCTCTTATTTGTACAAAAAATTCTTAAGTAGGTCTTTGCTATTGTCTCTGGACTGGGACTTTCAGCTAACACATAGTAGGAATTGGATTCGTCAAAAACTTGCTCCTAGACATATGTCTATATTTCTGAAAATTTGAAATGATATGAAGTTGTTTCATTATTATAGGAAGAATTGGAGGCAGAATTCCAGGAATGTGTGAGTTTTCCTCTGGTTGGTCGGTGGTAAGGACACAGGAAGTCAGGGGCTGTCTTTTCTGCATGTCCCCTGAAAACTGCAGTAGGACAGATGGGTCTCTGTTCCTCCCACTAGTGACATCCCATGGGTGTAGACCAGTAGTTTTACAAGGAATTTGGGAGCCAACTCAAATTATGTTTATGTGCTTTTTGTTATTTTGATAAAAGATGTGTGGTATAAGATTTTTGTTTCCAGAGAGGTAACAGGAAAAGAGAAGAGGACGAAACACAATTTTGCTGTCTGCTGAGCAGCAATCAGGCAGTCGCTGGAGCCAAAATACAGCCTGATAGATCATAGCACTTTACAAGCTTCTTTTTGAGAAACAATAGAAAAACAACCCAAGCATATTTTCAGCTTTTATCTCCACTGGAATCCTCTGTAGGGAATTGAACTAGACAGCTACAACATTGTGTGAACTTCTTTTTTCATATAGACAAAATCCTGGCCAATTTAGACATGTCAACTTGGATTTATACTTTTAAAGGGAAGAGTATTCTCTGCGGGAAGGTGGCATTTACTTCCTGTGTACATTCCCAGAAAATGACTAATTTTGCATGATCATACTTCTACAATGTTTCTCAGTGATAGCTGAAATAAATGAACTAAAGTGACAATGGCTGTTTGCAAGGATTAAAAATTGGGTTTCTGGAAAAATGATATTTCAGGCTTCCCTGAAATTTACCCCCTCTTTTTTTCCTAACCCTTGATAGAACTAGGAACCCTTAATATATAGATGTTCACACAAAACTTGCTTAATACTAACTGTATCTTTTGAGCATCAAAGATCTCATCAGTTTAATTTATCCTGTCTTTTTCTACATATCCTTGAAATCATGGTGGTCTTTTATTCTGTATCTTTAGCTTATAGAGGTAGAGTGTTGCTTGAACTTTGCAGCTAAGTGGTCTGAAAGACCAGTGGGCTCAAACCCTAGACAAGAGAAAGCACCTCACTAACATTTGGAACAATTGGGACTGATTGTGATGAGATGTTAACAGTTCTTTTTCTAATGCTACAATTCAAATATTTCTGTAAGAAAAAGAAAAGCACCATCAAAATGCAAGCACTTAAAAGTAGACCCCAGGCCAATTGAGGGATTTCAGAAATGACTGGTGTTGTCCATAGTTGCATGGAAACACTTCAAGTTTTTGGAAAATTTTAAAATAGTTTTCAGTCTGAACCTCACTCAATGTTAAGCACTCAACTAACTTTTAAGTAACTTTTCTTAAATACTGTAATGTTTTCCTCAGAGCATTAAAGAAAAAAACCCTTTATAATTTACTATTTGTTGAAAAGGTGTCTTTTTCCTTTCTGCTACTCTTTTTTTTAACCAAAATTCACTGATCATGAATGTTTGTAAAATTGAATTTCAAATGCAAAATACTTAACTCATTTTAAGCTAAATTTTGTTACTGATTCACTTGTAAATCGTCATTGCAATGAATTTTTTCATAAAAAAACCCTTATTACTCTCTGGAAAATGCAATGGAACAAATTTTTGTAAAATAATGGAAAAATCTTTTAACCTCAAAGCAGTTTTACAGAGTTGGCAGGCTAGCTATCACAGATAGAGGAGTGGCTAGGATGGTGGGGAGAGGCTTGGACTTGATCAGGGTTCAGGAGGCCCCACATGGATCACATTTCCTGGATTCCCACTCAAGTTCATTTTGGAAAATAGCATCATTTTAATTTGCATGCTTCCAGAAAAATCTCTCTTGATTTTATCCTGTTAAATTCTTTATTCCAAGTTCTAAGGGTGAAGAAATTTATCATTTTTATTTATAATATTGTATAGCTAAACTTATGTGCCAAAATGTTGGGGAAGAGTTTTCAAGAGTGAGAGGGACTAAGTAAAAAAATAAATATGCAAAAACTTCAGTGTGCACATGACTCTCGGGAATGTGAAGGGCTAATTTGCAAACTTCTCCCAAGAGAAATGAAAGCACTGATGTATACATAAATGAAATATTCCTACTTTTTTAAATTCCATAAACACATTAAAATGTTACAACCTGAACCACCTTCCTCGCTACAGCTCCCCTTTCCCAATCAAAGAAGCATTTTATAGTATGTTATGCTTCGGTCTGGCCAAATGAGAAGATCTAAGGCTTAGTGAAGACAGGACATGGTTGGAAGTTGGATGGACCTGGATTCATCTAGATAAAAGCAACAAAAAAGCATTTCAGCTATTTGCATGTTACTGACATCTCGTTTCTGTGTTTTATTCAAAGCTGGTGGAGCAGGGTTATGCGTAGGTGAGGGTTCCTATGTCCTGATTCACATGTCCCTGCCTGTGTCTATTTGAGGTTCTTTCTTTCCTTTTTCTTTTATGATATATTGTGGAGGAAGCTGATGTTGTGTTGCCAGCTGAGGGCTCATGGCTACCCCTTTCCAGAGAACATTCCATGCTGAAAGGAGCCACTCTATATAGGAAGTTTTGTATCACTCTCCCAGGACAGCAGTGACTGACAACGGCTACAAGATGCTGGCCCTTTTGCCACAGGTGGAATAATTCTATAATATGGTCCATCCTCCCCTATGGGGCCAGTCTGCTTCCAGCTAAGACGTCCTCTTTGCTTGGCTTTTTTCTCCTGCCCTATTCTGCTTCCCTCACTCTCCTGCTCCTGAGATCACTCCCCTAGATTATCACCTGCCCAAGACCCCCATTTCAGCCTCCACTTTCAGGGAGCCTGACCCAAGACAGGACTTCCCAGGAACTTTGGCGCCTAGAACCCTAGATCTGTTGAAGTTGTTCTCCTTTCCAAGCCTAGCCTCCAGCCTTCCCCTTCATTCTGTAAACTGTTCAGTATCCTTCACTAATCTCTTTTCTGCTCTTAGTTAGAGACTGTGCATATTGTTTGCAACCACAGAGCTCTAACAGATTGATGCCTGTATCTATCATGAGGGTCAGGTCAGGAGAGAGAAGCTGTATAGTACTTTGAATGGGGAAAGTTTAATATAAAGAATTACTAACTGTAACAGAGGATTGGAGTGAAGAGGGGCCGGCTAATAAGAAGTAAAGAGAACACTGAAAAATACAGGAATAAAAGGATAAAAGGAGATAGACACCCAAGGAGGTGGCCCCAGGGGATAAGATGCAGAATTGTTGGAGGGACTGCGGCCGTGGCTCACCGGGTGACAGAGAAGTCAGTGTGGTCCTGCACCAGTGGAACTTGTCAGAAACCCACCCACCAAGTTATGGGAAAATCTCTTTACTGGGAGGTGTCCAATTAGGGAGTCACTGCACTATAAAATCACCCAAGGTGGGTGCTGGGGAAGCTCCTGGCCCTGGGAGCTATTAACTGCTGTACAATGAGGAGGTAGCTGTGAGAGGAGCTGCCCATACTGCAGGAGCTGGGCACTGGGGAAATGGTATGCTGCAGGAGCCTAGAACTGGAAAAGCCACATGTGCTGGGAGAGCCAAGCCTTGGAGACACCACCGTGTTGCAGGAGGTGGATGCTGGAGAAGCAGCACACACTGCAGGAACCTGCTCAGAAAGTTCCAGAACCAAGAAGCAAACCCTTGGCAGTGTCTCTACAGCATCCCCTGCTGACAGAACTTACTGCCAGTTGGCCGATAAAACGTATTCATATAGGGTCCAAGTCTATTTCCATGAATTGGCGATGAAGGGCAAACTCAGAGCTGAGAGGTAGTTAATTGATAAATGGCACAATGTCCTATTTCCTCATGGGATGACCTGGCAGGAACTCTTTCCTAGTCCGGTGGGATAGGGAGTGTCCGATAAATAAGCGGTGTAATTGAAGGGCAAGGTATTGAAGGGGATGAATTGTTAACACTTTCAAAAAGAAAGTGAAAACCATTTACCTTGGAACTGTAATAAGAGTATTTTATTTAATCAGAGCTCCCTAATCTCTCACTTTCTAGGCTCTCTGTGTCTTCTGAGATAGATAACACCTATGGATCTGAGTGCCACATTCCTCTGTTTTCCAGCAAGCACACCAGCTCAAGCATTATTGCAGAAACTCCTCACTTTAAATAGGACATTGTTTTCCACCCCCGGCAAATGGGACTGCAAATTCCAAGGCAAATAAATGACTGAAGGGAGGCACATACGCTGTGGATAGAATAATTTTGCTTCTGTTCCTGTTCTTGCAAGCTTGCAGTCCTGCATCTTGGACGTCACAGAAATAGCTAAATGGATACAGTGTGCCCTTGAACCATGCATCTTCTCTTAGAACTCTTAAGCATATTGATGCTTTTTCACAATGTATAATACTTTTGGACTTGTGATTTTCCCAAGGTCGAGTATCAATTTGGGATGAAACACTTTACTACGTAGACATTCATGACTTAGTGGAGAGATCATTGCACCCAGAGGCAGGCTACTACCCTCCATACACAGCTGGGTCATTGTGAAAAGCCACTCCAGGTCTCCTGTTTTCATTGCTGCATCCATAAAATGAATGAGTTGCACTGAAAGGCTCTAAAATATCATGTATTTTACAGTTCTACTGTGTATCAAAGAACTAAATTCTGTTAGAAAGCCTAGTGCAGGAATCACACTGTACACACACAAAACCGTCTCTGCCCTTTCTCTCCTCTCCGTATATATGTGTGTGCCTGAGTGGGTTTATATGCATCCATATGAGGGGAAGACTGGCAGGATATAGACTAAAATGTTAATTATAGTTATTCTAGGAGGTAGGATTTTGGATGACTTAAATTTCTTTCTTTATACCTTACTAAGTCTTCCAAATGTTACACAATCTGAATGCACCACAGTCGTAATCAGGAAAAGTAGATCTTATTTAGGAGTAATATTCACTTTATCGTCTTGTAAAAGACATGCCTAACGTTACACGTGTGCAAAAGTGAAATGTCCCAGTAATCTACTCACTGAAGGAATGAGTTCAGAGAGTTTGCAACCATGCCTGTGGATCTGTGCTTTCTCCAAATGCTCTTCTGTCTGATGAACAGAAGCCTATTTTCAAACATCCTCAACTGTTTCTGATCACACTGGTAATTCCATCATTTGAAGGTGATCCAAGCTGCACTTCCTAGAAGAAGCAGAAAGGGAAGCAAGTTAGAGAGAGTAGTAAGAGTTTTGCAAGCATATTAGGGAAACAAGAAAGCAAAGAGGCAGAGGGTGGATATGCAGTCTCCCTGGACGGGGTGGGGGGTGGAAATTGTCCTCCAATTTAGAAGAGAAGTGTCCAGTTTCCAGTTACACCACCTTCTGTGGAAAACAAAATATTTTTTCAACACTCTGAATGCAGTTCAAACTTTGCTTTGTGCCTTCAATGTCAATATAAAGAGACAAAAATCATTTGGTGGTATTGCTTCCTGTTGGTGAGTTATCACCGCAGGAGATGTAGCACTGGGGCTGTTCTGGAAGAGTATCAAGTAGTTATGACTGTCTTTAAAATTGTATCTGTTTTTCATCACTGAGAGTGACTGTGGTGAAAGGGAGAGAAAATTCTTTTCTACCCTCAAGGTCTTCCAACTGGACCAAGATTGAATTTACCTGAGGCAGATTAACAGGAGAAGAAAACAAAATTTTATTATGTGCACACAGAGGTTCAATAATGAAATTGAGATCTAAAGAAATGACCAAGGCAAGCAGTTTTTATACTTTTTAGACAGAGGGACAATAGATTCATGAACAACTGATAGGAATAAATGGAAAAAAAAAAAACACCTTAACTTTGGGAGCTTCAATTAGCGAGGAATCCTAAATTTCCTGTCTTTGGTGATAAGGATGTCTCTTTACTTCCTGGTACAAGGAGGGTAATTTCACATGGGAAATTTATTTCCTGCTTTCAGGGGGAAAAGGAAGGTCTGAGTGTCCTTCTTGCATAGGCTGTCTAAGTAACTTTATTTAAAATTATCAATATGCCAAAGTGGTACATTTTGGGGCAGCCTGCCCTTGACCCTACAGTGGCCACATATGATGTGTCACTGTGTCATACTTCCCTCCTCTGTTCAATCAGACTACATCCTATGGCATGAGTGAAACCCATTTTTAGGCAAGTCTTATAAATATGTAAGTTTCACACCAACAAAATTTCTTCTGCTCTATATTTGGGAATGGAATTACGCTTGTTACCAACAGTCTGAAGAGTTTTTGGTCAATTCATCTCCTTGTCCTTTTTGTCTTAGAGGTCGAAGTAGTGAATTTGATGAGATTTTTAAGGTTCATGATAATTGATATAAATGAAGAAGCTAGAACCTGTTTCTGGTTGGCCCTGAGCAAGCTGTGACCCTAGAGACATCCTGGGAAGCCAGAAATGGAGTGGACTGGTAGGATGTGTTTATTTAGAAAACTGGACTCTTTGAAATAAGGCACTGAAGTAAATGTCTCAATGATAAATGACCACATTTTATTCTGAGTTTAGAAAAAGAGAACTACCCAATTAATGTTGTTGGTGTTCAGACAGTAGCTTAGAGTCTCCCGCTGCCTGCTAAAACCAAATTTACTTTGCAAATGCAAATGAACCTTGCAAGGCCCTCTCCCACCTAAGGACCTCCCAAGGCACTGGGAGAATGGGCTTCACTGCTGCATTCTAATTTCTCTTCCATCTGACTAACTTGAAAGATGTCTGATCTTGCATTCAGTGTCTGTGTTGTTTTTCAAAATCTGGGCTCCCTTGTATCCTAGGCAACCGTTTGGAGCAAAGATAATGCAAAATGGGAGGCTGCCTGTGTGTTTGTCACAACCTCTAGTCCCAAGTAACAGCAACAATCTTGGTACTGTCATTTTGACCCTGTGGGATCAAAGCTTTTGTAGCCAGAGACTTTTGGTGGCACTGCACTGGGCTTGGCAGCCAAGGAGGGAATTCTTTTATCCTTTTGCCACCTCTACCCTCTCCTCCTCTCTTTTGTCAGTCTACTTAGAATTGTAGAGAGGTGAGGAAGGAGATACTGTGCTAATTACGCAGTTACCAATGTACTGCCCAATCTCTGCTTTTTGTCTTTGCTGGCAAGTGCACCAGTGATGTTGGAAACTTGAGTGTGCTTAATTAGGGAAGCCTGTTTACCAGTCCTGATTTGGTGCTGCAGCTTGATAAATCTCTGACTTTAATACCATGTCAGAAAATGTGATTGCTCTTCACTAACTAGGCAGCCTGCAAAGCGTTGCTAGCACCTCTCTCTTCTGGGTTTAGTATGGGAGAGTGGATTTTCCTCTATTAGTGATAAAGCAGTACCCACTCTAAATATGCTGAAAACTTATTTTCTAGAGATGCCAAAATTGTCACATTTGCAGTCAGTTATGGATATTTACTCTGAATTTTGGTTGTTAAGATGTTACCTTCTTAAAGTGTATCTTAGAGCTTGAACATTTTATTCAGGAGTTCTAGGACAAATTTTCTGGTGAATAGCAATTACGTTCTTCTTTCACAGTTGTGGGAATCAGGAAAATAATCTTGACACCTCCTCTCAGGCTGTACCAAATCATGCAAATGAAACCTCACAGAGTTTTCTCTGTCCACTAGCCAGCTTCAGGGTGTGGACAAGAAATCTGGGTCATGTCTAATAAATCAGGACAATATTTAAGCCATATGCAAAGCTGGACCTCAGTTCATACAGCCTTGCTTTTCTCATTCTACCCTTAGAAATGAGAACCTATTACCACACTCATCCCCAGGCATGCTCTTTGTGATGCCAGCCCCCTGCCTTTCCTCTCGGGGTCCTAAAAGACTGGATACTCTCCCTCTAAGTCTCCTCATGATCTAAAGACTCTTACCTGCAAGAAAAGACATTATTTGTCTTTCAATAAATGGCCTTTGTATGGCCCCAATCCATTTTCTAATATTGGTGTAGATACACTTTGTCTTCAGCATCTCATCACCTTTTCTTTGAAGCATCCTTCTGATTCTTAGAAACTCATTCATAACCACTTAGGTATGCATCTTATTCAAGGATTCTACAAGGTATTCAAAACAGCCCCCAAAACCACCTCTTTCATGGAACATGCTCATCAATTTCCAGTAATAGTTTTATCCTAGAGTAGAAAATGTAGGCTTCTGGTGGTGGTTAGCCATCTCTGCAAAAGTCCACCCTTCTAGCTACCAAATATTCAGGCTTACCCTATTTTTGAAATATAGAACAAAGCCATTCACTACTGTCCTCATCAGACAGCCACATTCTTGACCAGGACTGTGTCCAGCTCAATGTACAAGATGTTTGGGTCAGTGTATCCAGTTCTGGTGTGATTTGGGTATTCAGGGATCTATAAATCATGAGATATCTGGTTCCTTGCACATCCATCCAATTTGTGATAGGGAAGTAGAGACAGAATTTTTTCAAAAAAAAAAAAAAAACCTTCTGGAGAAGAGAAGAAATGGGTGCACAGAACCTTCAGGAATCCAACCTCATACATTCCCACATGGCAGACGTTGAGCAGCATTTCTGTCCTGGCTGAGGAGGAGGCTCCTGGCAATGACAATGCCTTCTAGAGATTCTTTCTTGTCCATGATGCTGGTATGGCTTCAAATGTGGTAGGCATTGGCAGGGTGTCTTCTTTAGAGTTGTCATAGTGTGTGCAGTTTTCTTCTGCTTAGTGGTGGCCACAATGAAGCATATGAAACAATAAACTTTGTTTAACGACAACAATATCACCTGATGGTTTATGATGTGTGGAGTTACCAGCTTTGACTGAGAATTCTTAATGGGGTTTTGTGGCTCAACATCTTTTATAATTCTACTTCTCTCATTGACTCTAGAAGCAGTCAATTTCACTATCCCTAAAGTCCCCAGATTTCTAGATTCTTCTTCTATTATTTATTTTTGCTTTTACACAAACCAATATTCCACTGAGCTCACCTTCTTGTAATACTTTGTTAACTAGTTAGCTATTGTTATATAATTATACTACAAACTCGGTGACTTAGAACAATAATTATTTATTATTTCACATAGTCTGAGGAATAAGAGTCCAAGCACAGCTTGGGTAGGCCTTCTGCAGGGCTGAGATCAAGGTATCAGCTAAGGTTGGGTTCTCATCTGATGGCTTGACTGAGGAAAGCTCCATTTCTAAACTCATGGGGTCATTGTTCACATGTGGTTTCTTGCTGGCTGTTGAACTGAGGGACTCATTTTGTTACTGACTGTGGCAAGAGGTGGCCCCTTGCTCCTGGTACATGGGCCCATCCAGCATGACTGTTTGCTTCATCAGAGCCAGACACAGAGAGTGTCCTAGTGAGATTGACATTGCAATCATAATCATGGAAGTGACATCTGGTCATTGCATGCTATTGATTCGAAGCAAATCATAGATTCTGCTCACATTCAGGGACAAGGGATTGCATAAGGGCTTAAGGACTAGGAGGTGGGTAGAATTTCAGGCCATTCTAGAGCCTTTATTGAAAATCTATTTGTAAATATATACTATAGCACTTACTTTTTACAACAAAATTTGAGGCAGTTATTATCTTTATCACACATATAAGAAAATTGAAGTTCAGAAAAGTTACTAACCTGATAGTAAGTGTGTAGCCAGGGATCAAGTTTAGTATTTAGTGTGACACATTTAGAAGAGTGTGTATGTGTATATGTGTGAGCGCACACATGTGCAAGTGTGTGAATGTGTGTGTAGAGAATAAATGAAAGGCAAGGGTAGAAAATGAGTAGAGGAAGTGAAGCTGGAAAGATAGATTGGTGTTGGTTTGTAAAGTGCTTGAGCCTCACACTGAGGCTTCATTCTGAAGTTCTAGGAGGAGGCATTGTGTTTGAAAGCCTGAGAATATGTGTACCCTTCAGTTATTTTTAAGTAATAGTCATACCCAACAGCTCATGTTCAAAGTTGATGGTAGAAAAAGATAATTCTTACTGATACCAATGGATCTTAACTAAACTACTTCAAGTTAAATATGATCATGATTCTTAAAACAACTTTTTAAAACTGGTTGGCTACTATTTCTTCTCATTTGTTTGGAGTAATATCACTGACTATTAGTAGTACTTGTGGTTATGTAAAAGTTATTTAACAGGAAGACTTTCCTCTCTTATTGAGCAAAACATTTCAAAATATTTAGTGGTGTAGCAAATGTTTAAGTGTACAGGCTCTACCTTGATTGAACTACAGTGTAGATTCTTCAGGAAAGAAACTGAACCTTGTTTATTTTGGCAATACAGCACCAAGGACAGTGTCCACCACATAGCAGAAGGTCAATGCTGGTTTGTAGAAAAAATGAGTTACATAATTCATCCTCAACCTAGTACAATAATGAAGTCAGCTTCCAGGAAATGACAGTTTTGGGCAGCCAGCAGAGAAGGCTTCCTATGGTGTTTGTGTAAGAAATCTGTTCTGCCCTCTGAGTCATTCATTGAACCTGAAAAAGTCAAACAATTCAAAACACAGAAGGCAAGCCAGAAGTGATGTTTAAAGTGACATAATTTAGAACATTTTTTTAAGAATCAAACAATTTAAAACACAGAAGACAAGCTAGAAATGATGTTCAAAGTAATATAACTTACAATAATTTTTAAAATCACATGATCAACTTTGCTATTAAAAGGATTTACAAGTCACTTTGTTAAGGAAGATTCTTCCTGAGAGCCAAGTTGGCTTGTTGGTGGAGGTGATATTTGTACTGGAAGATAAGTCCCTTGTCTGTCAGACAATGAGAGGTTCAAGGGACTCCAGTCGAGGGGAACCACAGAGTGAAGGTCCTGATGTGGAGAACTGCCACCCAGATGCATGTGTGTCTTGTCTACCATCTACTAGTCCCTGCAAGAATGCAATGCAACTCATAGAGTAGAAATGACCCAGTGTTCACTTAGCATGCAGAGTTTCTGCATTGAAAGTCAAGGTTATTTTTATTTTCAAGGGCTTCTTCAGAGTCCTGAACTTACTAATGTTTAACTCCTGGATACACTTCTTGCAGACCCTGCGTGCTTTTCCATTTGTCTTGGTTTCAAAGGAGTGCTGGCTCCATATCACTTTGTTTTCATTGATTCAGAATGTCAAGACTGGCTAGGTCTTATAGACTACCTCACCCAGACCTTCTGTGGGAGGCTGAAACACAGTTCCCTAAAAGTGGAGACTTCTTTCCAATGGGGAGTGGAGACTAATGTCCAAATCCCTGGGACCGTGAATGTGCCTTATTTGGTAAAAGGGCCTTTGCTGATGGGATTAAGTTAACAATCTTGAGATGAAAACATCCAGATGATTGGGGGGGAGGGTGTCCTAAATACAATGAGAAGTGTCCTTATAAAAGAGAGGCAAGGAGAAATTTGAGACAGACAGAGGGAAGAAGATACAGACAGAAGAGGGAATATGGTGTGAAGATGGACGCAGAGATTAGAGTGATATGGCCACAGACCATGGAATGTGGCAGCCATTAGAAGCTGGAGGAAGCAAGGAAAGATTCTCTCAGTGGAGCCTGGGAGAGAGTGGGACCTTGGAACACCTGAATTTCACACTTCTGACCTCCAGAACTGTGAAAGAAAAGATCCTGTTGCTTTAAGGCACCAAGTTTGTGGTATTTGGTTATGGTAGCCACAGGAAGCTTTCTCATTGGCAAACGGAGAAACTGATTTCTGAGAGTTCAGTGACCTTCCTTGACTCAAGGCCTCCCTCTGATTAATCCATATACAACCCTTGAGTTTAGTTTCTACAGTTCTGCTAGGGTGTAACACCTGTTATAATCGTCTTCCTCTGCCATTTTCCAGAACGCACCAATCAATGAGGCCGAACAGTGTGCAGTCTTAGCAAGGTAGTGACTGGATGTTAGTGGAGCAACATCACCCAGAGACATACAGTTTCTTGAAAACACTCTGCATTTTCAACCATGCTGGGTAGTCACCGTGTTGCAGAGTGTTTGTGGTATACATTTCATGAGCTGTACAGTTCCAACCATGCTAGCATCTCCATTTCATAAAAACTTTATTCTAATGAAAATTAGAACTAAAAGCCCTGCATGCACCCAACGGCCCATGTAGCCCCACACTGGCTTGTTAGATTCATTCCAGCTTGGCTGCATTTTCCGGAGCAGCTGGACTCTCATTCTCTCATTATTTTTTTCCTATTCTGTTCTATTCTGGGGTGCATTAATTTTAGAAATGCCAAGACAAATGGAGACTAATTTCCAAATGCCCCTTATGGCTTAATTGATTGTTTCCTGCACTGACCTTTGTGGGAAAGTGGAAGCCAGCAGGAAAATGAACATCCTCTTTGTGTCCTCAACAAGACTTCTTCCCTGTTGCCTTGTCAGTTTCCAGAATACTTTGAGGAAATTGAGTAAAGATGAAAGAAACCATTTCCTGAGACGGCCAGTGATTTTCTGGGCTTTGTAATGATCACCTGATATCTTTCCTCTTATTTAGCTGAAGATTGCTCTGGAAATCAAAGGAAGGGCTTTTCCCCCTCTTGCCTAACCAGTGTTTAAGGCTGAGATCTACAAGGACCAGAGACAAAGAGATGGCTAAGGGTGGATCGCTCTGGAGGGCAATTTTGAGTATTAAAACAGCCCAACAAGCACTAATGCAGTGAGCCTGACAGCATATATGTCTCAGCCCCACAGGCTGGCCCAGGCTTCTTCCGTTCAGTTTTCAGGTCAGGTCATATCAGGTACTTTAAATATGTGCCATGTTAATATTTTCCCAGGCTCTCAGGGATGCTAAACATGCAGAATATAGGTTTTCCTTGTATAAGGGTTAATTTTGTGTGCCAACCTAAGTAAGCCACAAGGTGCCCAGATATTTAGTCAAACAGTACTCTAGGTGTGTCTGTGTGGGTTTTTTTCTGGATGAAGTTAGCATTGGAATCACTAGACTAAGTAAAGCAGATTGTCATCCCAGATGTGGGTGGGTCTCATCCAATCAGTTGAAGATCTGAATAGAACACAAAGACTGAGTATCCCCTGGGTAAGCATATCCCCTGGATAAGAGGAGAGATCAGCTGATCATTACAAAGACTGAGTATCCCCTGGTGGCCTTCAAACTGAAAAAAAATCAACCTTATTCAAACTGAAATATTGATTCTTGATGCCTTGAATCTGCCAGCCTTCAGATGAGAACTACACAACTGTTTCTCCTGGTTCTCAGGCCTTTGGACTAAGACAAACTACAGCGTCGGCTTTGCTGGGTTTCTACCTTGCTGACTCACATGCAGATACCATCTGCAGATTTTGGAACCTGCTAGCCTCCATTATCCCATGAACCAATACTTTGTAATAAATCTCACTGTGTATACACCCTATTGCTTCTGTTTCCCTAGAGGACACTGACTAACACACCTTGTTTTATCTTATCATTTGGGGCTTTGATCATTTTCTCATTCTTCTCACAATATTTCTAACTTTGGACAACCAAGTTCTCAGCTCTTCTCCAATGGGGAAAAAAAAACCCATATTTATGGAAGGGAAAACATGCCTTAACCATAAACATATTACAAAAATCATAACACATTAAGATATTTGTAGAAGTAAAACAAAACTATAGTAGAGAAACTAGAAGATGTAATATCAGACATCACTGGGTCATTGCCCAGGGTCTTCTCATCTGTAAAATGGGAATAATCATAGACTCTCTCTGAGACCATTGTTGGCATGATGAAAAGAGACATTGAAATGTCTTTTGAATGATGGCCTTATTACAGGTCTGATAAAAATCAGTTGGTCAAACAAAGAGTCCTGTAATGCATTGGATAGTGTCCTCCCAAAGTTCATATCTTTCTTAGAACCTCAGGATGTGACCTTGTTTGGAAATAGGGTTGTTGCAGATGTAGTTAATTAAGATGAGGTCAGACTAGAGTAGTAGGGTGGGCCCTTAATTAAATATGACTGATGTCCTTATAAGAAGAGGAGAAACACAGAGACAGAGACACACAGAGAGAGTGCCATGTGATGGTGGTGATAGAGATTGGAGCGATGTGTCAATAAATCAAGGAATGCCAAGGATTGTTGGCAACACCAGAATCTGAAAAGACATGGAACAATTCTCCACTAGAACCTTCAAGAAGAGCCTAGCCAACACCTTGAATTTAGACTACCAGCAAGATCATGTGTGAGTGAAGCCATAGCACTTTGGGAGATAGACATAATGAACACTGAGGATATTTATTAATATCCCTAACCAAAAACTGGTAGTTGCTAAAAGCAATGGCAAAAGCAAAGAGTAGAGGGATAAAAAGAAGTCACTAAGAAAAAGCACCAAAAGCCCTGTTCTACAAAGTTGAACAAGTGTTGGAAGTTAGAATGATACTTTTAAGAATTAAGGGCAATTTAAAATAAAATGGGAGCAGGGAAGCATTTGGAGAAACAACAGGTCTTCCTTATAATTTAAGGACAAAAGCTACAAATAGAGTAAATTTAGAAGACATTGCATAGGATGTGTGTGTTGTGAGTGGGTGAGTTTTCATTGGAAGATGGATTTAAATCTTGGCAAGGACTAATAATCAATCAAGTGGCTGGGATAAAAGGGGACAGAATGGTAGTACAGAAGTTTCATGAAGAGGCCCAGTAGGAGTTTGGCAGCAAAGTTGGCTTTCTTAGCCAACGAGACCAAGCCCAGGTCTTGCTGTTAATAAACATTATTAAAAATAACTAACATATCCATCACCTTGCAGGAAAGCAAGGTAAATTGAAGACAGAGCCTCCAACACAGTCCCAAAGTAGTCCTGAAAACTGGTTCATGACATCCTCAGATGGAGCATCAAGACTTTTAATGGCAAAAGATGGGTTGATGGAAAATGAAATAAAAATTAGCTCTCACCTTCTAAGGTTTACTCTTCTGTTGATCATATTCCTGGCAGAAAGATATCTTCCCTAAATAATTCCCAGTTCTCTCTCTACATGCAGAGGTTAATTTTTCCAGGGGCTGGCTTTTGGCTAAGGATAATCTCTAGGATCAGGTGAAAAGTGAGGCATTATGTCAGCCCCTTGGGGAACACAGGATAAATGACAGCATTTTAAATTCAAAAGATACCTTGAATGACTGTCTATAAGCAGTGGGCATAGTTATATCCCTCTCTGTGTCCACATCACTCTACAGTGTGACTTCTCAACTCCTACAGTCAGAGTTGGAGTCTCTATCTAAATCCTTTTCATCTGGCCTGGCTTTGGGACTTGCTTTGTTCCTTGGGACTTAGGTGGAAGTTACCCTTCAGTTCCAAGTCTGGGAGGCAAGAGGCCTTGTGGTTTCCACTTACTTGCTTGGAACCCTTCCCAAGCTGCCATGGAAACCAGACATGGTGGCCCGATGGAGGATGGGAGAACACGTGGAACAGAGATGGGCCATCCCAGCTGAAGCCATCTTGGTGAGACACCCCTTTTGGGGCTGCTGGCACCCACATGAATGAGCCCAACCAAAATTAGCTAAGTCTGGCCCACATCAGTAGGACTACTTAGTTGACCTATATACTCACGAGTATTAATTTAAGCCACTAAGTGTTGGCTATAGTGAAAGCTAGCAGGTACAGGTGCTAATACTGACAATTTGCAAATTAGAAAACTGAGACCCAGAAGAATGCTAGATGCATGGTAATAAAACCAGGGTCTACTTATTCTGATGTTTGGTTAATGGTTTTTCCTGCTTGATTTGTTAGGAAACTGATGACAAACATTCTGGTAAAGTTGGTGGCTTTTTTAACCATTGCATGTTTTAAAAAAGATCTCATGTATTTATTTTTTTGAGATAGAGATAGAGAGCATGAGGGGTGGGGCAGGGCAGAGGAAGCAGACTGAGCAGGGAGCAGGGAGCCCTACTGAGCAGGGAGCCCAATGCAGGACTCAATCCCGGGACTTTTGGATCATGACCTTAGCCAAAGGCAGACGCTTAACTGACTGAGCCACCCAGGTGCTCCAGTGATTGCATTTTTATAAAAATTCTTTTTAAATTCATTAAGTATTCATTTATTGATTTTGCCCTCAAGCTGTGCCTTATAGAGACCTTCAGAGCATGTGTGGACCAGAGGGGGCTGGTCCCCAAATGGATCTCAGAATACATTGTGTGGAATGCTCTTGGGCTCTAAGAACTGGGACAGAAGGAAAGGGTTGTAAATGATGAGCAATGGACAGGACAGGCCTCTCCCATCCAATTATAATACCAACAGCACATGCTTTGCAGAGTCAGTGTCTAATAGCCTGTAACTGAACTCATCTGCTTATGGCTGACCCTGCTCACTGTGGGAGACATACTTTGAATGTTTGTGGCTCGACCACATGAGTATCAAATATATTTTCAGTATTAAAGAAGGCCCTTGGAGCTATATACGCTAATGTGGCACATCCCTCTAGTGGCTATTAACTGGGCACATTTCACTGAATTGAGTTTTAATCCTCGGTGAGAGTTCTCTTGGGAACCCAGAATGTACTTAAGTTATAGCCTGTATCTGAACATGTCTTGGTCAATCTTTAGTTGTGAGGCAAAGCAAACAGTCACACAACATTACAAATAACAGATCTGGCCATCATTGTGAGAAGCTCTGCTTTTCTCTCTGATTATGAAGATTTCCTGTGTCCAATTCTGTCTGAGGTATGTCCAGATATACCCTTACCCCTGCTGCCATGTGGCCCCTTACAATGATGGAGCAATCCTGTCTGCTCCCTCACAATGGCAGATGGTATCAGACATGAAATGACTTCTGAAAAATAAGTCACAGGGCATTTGGCTTCTGATTCGGCAACTTCTATAATCCTCAAGGGAAGTGGAAGCCACTATTCTGCTTTTAGTCAAAGGAAATGAAGATGCAGATATAATGATAGAGAAGAAAGAATCCGAGCACCTTGAGTAGATAATGTGTCCTTCATCTGGGAGAACACATGAGCTTGTGTGGCATTCATTCAGATTCTTAACCAAAATTTCAAAATAACAAAACAAAATATTTCTGTAAGCGAGGTTTCAGATCAGAAATGTTGTTTTAGGAGGATTCAAGATGACTGGGTGCACTGCAGTAAATGGAACCTGATTCAAAATCACTAATGCAAGGGCTCAGCATTAGTTTGTTTCTGAACCGTATGACTGAAGAAAGATGTCACAGAGAATTTAAGATCAAGGGAAAACCACAGTGTCATTAAGTAGTTGGCAGAAAATGTGACTTATGTGAAAGGATAAAATGACCTTATTTAGCTTACCAACACACAGATGAGAAATAACTTTCAGAAACCACCAGATGGCTTTTAAAAGCCCCTGCAATAAAAGACCCCTGACTTGATGAATAAAGACCAGCTAGAACAGCAGTAAGAATTTTGGTGAGCTTGGTAGAGGTCCAGTGCCCTGCAGTACCTGCCCCAGCTACTCTGTTCCTTGCACTCATCTACCAGAGTCCTGCTGAGCTCCCTGGATCTCCGTGCCCCCCACAGGGTTTTCATCACTACAAGTTTTCTCCATTAACCATTTCCTATGCTTGAAGAACCTTATGTGTATATGTGTAGTGTAATTTAGGTTTTATCATTATTTTTATAATATAAGGAAACAATCAAACCAGGCTAAACTATACAAAATGTAGTTTTTCATGTTTTTAATGGTAACTTACAAGCTGGGCTTGTTAGCATAACATAAATGAGGTAAGGAAAAATTAAGATGGCGTTCATTATGAAAAAATAGCACTTGCAAGCCAACAAGCTAACCCTCATTAACAAAGGCTAAGATCATTTTTTTCCTGACTTTTATTCACAAAGGAAGCTACATAACTGCATAAAATTTTTAGTTTTCTGAACTGACTGATGGCAAAATTTGAATTACTGGAAGAAAAAGAGCCATTGGCTATTTTTTCCAAGAAAGTTTCATCACTTCTAAGTACATATTGTTAAATGCGAAAGCCAAACAAAGATGGCCTCAGCAATGGTGAGTCTCTCTCCCCAACACATCAAAGTCCACATATGCATTCTTTCCCAATGTTGTCACAAAGCTCCAGGCCCTGTGTGCAGTACCATTTTACCATATGGGTGGAGCACGGGTGCTTTAACACTCCATGAATGGAGTTTAAGTAAATGTTTTCTTTCTAGACTTCTTTTTTACTATTTTTATTCAACAAGCCTCATTTTTTACATGGTATGAAAGTGAACTACTCACCTTTCTCTGTCTACACAATCATAAATTCATTTGCTAATAGTTTATATGTTAAACTGTCCACAATAAAGAGGATGTGGAGGGCAGCCTGGTTGGGTTCCTGGGCTGGTGAGGTCCAGTGATCCAGGACCCTGGATCCCAGTAGGACCACATATTTTTTTGTCTAACCCAGACCCTGTCTTGCCTCAACCATTTTGTTTATGCTCCCCCACCCAACTGAAAACTTGTCTAGATAAACAATCTCACTGAAAATGCTCATTCTTTCGGTTCAAATTCAAATACTATCTTGTCCTTGAGCCTTTCTGGATTATCCTAGATGTTTCTGAATTCCTGTGGTCCCTTGTGTCTCTCTGAGACTTTCTTTTGCAACCTTTTTTCTTTGGTTTTCCAGACACGTGTCTCATTCTCTGAAGAGGATGAAATTCAAGGAAGGACCCTAAATGTTCATGTCTCGGGGCGCCTGGGTGGCTCAGTCGTTAATCGTCTGCCTTCGGCTCAGGGTCCTGTTATCGAGCCCCGCATTGGGCTCCCTGCTCAGTGGGGAGCCTGCTTCTCCCTCTCCCACTTCCCATGCTTGTGTTTCTTCTCTCACTGTGTCTCTCTCTGTCAAATAAATAAATAAAATCTTAAAAAAAAAATGTTCGTGTCTGCACTGCATCTGGCAGGATGCCTTCTACAGTCCATCCAGAATGGGAAAGTATATGTTCTGCCCTGGTCCTGGGCTGGACACTAGCATTTAATAGAGATTCAGTCTTTAACTGAAGGAGCTTTTTTCTGTTTTGTTTTTTCTTTTTTTTACATTTTATTTATTTTTTATTATTATGTTCAATTAGCCAGCATATAGTACATCATTAGTTTTTGATGTAGTGTTCCATGATTCATCAGTTGCATATAACACCCAGTGCTCATTGCAACATGTGCCCTCCTTAATACCCATCATCCAGCTATCCCATCCCCCCCACCCCCCTCCCCTCTGTAACCCTCAGTTTGGTTCCTGGAGTCCAGAGTCTCTCATGGTTTGTCTCCCTCCCTGATTTCTTCCCATTGAGTTTTCCCTCCCTTTCCCTTTGGGCTTCCACACTATTCCTTATGTTCCACTATGAGTGAAACCATATGATAATTGTCTTTCCCTGTTTGACTTACTTCACTTAGTATAATCTCCTCCAGTCCCATCCATGTTGATGTAAAATTTGGGTATTCATCCTTTCTGATGGCTGAGTAATATTCCATTGTATATATGGACCACATCTTCTTTATCCATTTGTCTGTTGAAGGGCATCTCGGCTCCTTCCACAGTTTGGCTATTGTGGACATTGCTGCTATAAACATTGGGGTGCATGTATCCCTTCTTTTCACTCCATCTGTATCTTTGGAATAAATACATAGTAGTGCAATTCCTGGGTTATAAGGTAGCTGTATTTTTAATATTTTGAGGCATCTCCATACCATTTTCCAGAGGGGCTCTACCAGCTTGCATTCCCACCAACAGCATAAAAGGATTCCCCTTTCTCCACATCCTTGCCAATATTTGTTGTTTCCTATCTTGTTAATTTTTGCTGAAGGAGCTTGTGTGGTGAGAAAAATAAGGAGACTCTTAGAAGACAAGGTCATCATACAACAGTGAAGGTGAACACAAAGCACTTTAGGTTTGCTGGCACTGGTGGGGCCCCAGTCAGGCAGGTTTCCAGAAAGTTCAAAGTATACTCAGGAGGTGCTCATCAGTCAAGCAGTCAATTGTGTCTCTTTCAGATCATGGAAACCAAAAGATTAGTTAACAAATTGGGGTACAACATGGGCAAAAATCCTGTTTTATGAAGCAGACACAAAAGCTAGTTTCCACTAGATTCTGCAAGCAATCATATCCATCACCGGTGGAACTACAAAGCCTGAGCTGCTCCAAGGAGAGAGCACCCTCTCTGAGGAGCTTTTTCCTTTGCTTCTTGAGCAAATAGGATTAACATAAAAAGTGATTCTTGTTTTGATGTTGGTATTTTCTAATTGTCTGACTACTTAGCACTTGGAGCCTCTTTCACAGGATCTGGGACTTTTACAGTAACTGAAGTATCTCTAATCTCAGCAATTCATAGAAGTGGTTTATGTCAAAATTTGTTGAGAACTACTTTAAGGTTATTTATACTCAGTAAGTTCATTTTTGAATGAGCATAGGCCATGCCACAATGAGGGCACCTAAGGACTTTATTTCCAGGCTGATTTGAGTGGAGAATATCACATGATCCTAAGGACCCTGAAGGAAGAGTTATAGATGAGCAGAGTTCATCCCAATGGGATGCCATATCTCTAGGCTGTAATTTTATTATGTGTAATTACCTTTTACATAACAATAGATTTACCCCATTCTACTTAATTAATTCAAAGTATCCCATAGTATGGATGCATGGTCTGTTTTTTAACCAGTATGCTATTGATGGTGCCCCCAGGTTTTCCTCTAAACAGATCAGTTAGAAATAATGCAGTTGCAGTTTTCAAGGTCTGTGCACTTAAGTTATTGACAAATTTTACTTGAAAGAATTCAATATGTTATCTCAAATTACATCAATCATATAGAAGGGTGCTTTTTTTTTCTTTCACAAGCACTGGATATAACCCGTTTTAACTTAGAAATTGCAAATCTAATAATTAGTAACAATTTGTTTTTAATGATCTATGATAGGGAGAGACTGAATGAAGTATATTTATGTGTGTATTAAAGGAGGGTAATGGCAAGTTCCAGTTAATTTTAAAATATGAAAATGGTCACTTAAAAATATAATCAAAATTCTTTGGCTTATTTTATGCCTAGTATATTATTTTAACATACAGAAAGACCTTCTTATGATGTGTAAGCTTTATGGTTTACTTTCCCCTCCTAAGTTTAAAATTAAAATTGATATTATTTGAATATATCATGCCTTTTAGATGGAAGATAATGATTCATGCACTTTATGGTAACCATCAATGTAAACATTTCACTGAAGAACTTAAAACTAACTCCAAATGGATATTCAAAATGACAGAATGCTAACTAACAACTTGCTGTTCTTCCAACAAATTCATCCTCGATTCCTTTTTTTAAATTTTTATTTTATTGTGGTAAGAATATGTAGCATGAGATCTACCCTTTTTTTCTCTTTTTTTGTTATTTTTTTATTCATTTAAAATTATTTTTATTGAAGTATAATCGGCATATAATGTATTAGTTTCAAGTGTATGACATATTGGTTCAACAATTTTGTATATTATTCAGTGCTTACCATGATAAGTATGGTCACCATCTGTCACCATATAATGTTATTATAATATTATTGTCTATATTCCCTATACTATACTTTTCATCTCCATGACTTACTTATTTCATAACTGGAAGGTTGTACCTCTTATTAATTCCCTTTATTGATTTCATCCATCTCCCCACCCACCTCCCCTCTCGCAACCACCAGTTGGTTCTCTGTATTTAAGAGTCTGTTTTTGGGTTGGTTGGTTTGTTTCTTTGTTTGTTTTGTCTTATAGATTCCATGTACAAGTGAAATCATATAGTATTTGTCTTTCTCTGCCTAGCTTATTTCACTTGGCCTGATGCCCTATAGGTCCATCCATATTTTCACAAGTGGCAAGATCTCATTCTTTTCCAGGGCTTTTCCATGGCTGAGTAATATCCCATAATGGGATATATATATGTATGTGTGTGTATATATACACACACACAAACACATACACACACACACAAATATATATATATCACATCCTCTTTATCTTTATCCATTCATTTATTGATGTAAATGATATATATAGATAAGGCGATAATATACAAAATATATAAAGAATTTATAGAACTCAACACCAAAAAAACACAAATAATCCAATTAAAAAATGGGCAGAGGACCTGAATAAACATTTCTCCAAAGAAGACATACAAGTGTCCAACACGCACATGAAAAGTGCTCAGCATCACTCATCATCAGGGAAATACAAATCAAAACTATAATGAGATATCACCTTACACCACAAGGACTGGTCCAGCCACATCACTGTATACCTGTCAGAATGGCTAGTATCAAAAAGACAAGAAATAACAAGTGTTGGTGAGATGTGAAGAAAAAGAACCCTTGTGCACCTTTGGTAGGAATGTAAACTGGTGTAGTCATTGTGAAAAACAGAATGGAGTTTCCTCAAAAATTAAAAATAGAAGTATCATATGATCCAGTAATTCTACCTTGGGGAATTTACGGAAAGAAAAGGAAAACACTAATTGGAAAAGATACATGTACCCCTGTGTCTATTGCAGCATTATGTACAATAGCCAAGCCACAGAAGTGACCTAGTGTCTATTGAGAGATCTGCCCATTAAACAAAATTTTAAATATTCAATACAACATTGGTGAGATTAAACATTACATAGAATTTTGAAAAACTGACCATTTTGAAATGCTGACAATTTCTTTTCTTCCATAAAGAACATGGGAGTGGAGAATCAAATATATTAATGACTGTGGACCTCTACATGTCCGTCACTACTCCAAGAGACACTTTATGAAATGTTCCCTTGCGGAAGGAGGCAGAGAAGGGAGCCGCCTGTCAGGGGTAGAAGGTCTGCCCCTCCTCTCTGTAACCTGCTCCTACTGGGGGAGACATGTGGGCTGAGCTGCCAATGAGGTACTGTAGGCCATGGAGTGACAGACTAAGGGCTAGAAGTTTAAGGCCCAACTTGTTCCTCTGAAAACAAGGGCAGTAATTACTACCTTGCTTACCTTAGCAGGATTTACTGAAAATCCAACGAATAATATGCATGAAAGCATGCTGCAAATTGGAAAGTCTTGTACAACAGAAGGGTGTTAAAACTGTAATAAAGTTTAACTTTGAAAGGTAATTTAACAAAAACTATTGCAATGTAAGTGCCTGATGTTAAGCCTTTGATTGCCAAGGCATCCATTTCAATGACATCCATCTGGAATAAACACCTTAACAGCTGTGTGACACAGTTATTGGCTACACAACTACATAAGGAGCCAGGCCGGCCCACCCATGAAGTTCCCCTCTTAAGAAACCCCCGTAACCTAGACAACTGACAACCTAAGTGACCCTGCTTTTCCCTTCCCACAATCTAATGCCCACTCTTTAAATTCATCAAGAAAGAATGAACCCAGGAAACCTTGAGCACCCCACCCTCAACCCAAATAAAAGCAGAAACCCAGGTTTGAGATCCCCTCTCTCTCTTCCTTCCTGCCGGCCTTCCCTCTCCTCTCCTCTGTCTCTCCCTGAGACCTCACTGTGTGGCCCTACGTGTACTGTGTACCCCCCAGGACTTGTGAGTAATAAAACTTGTATTGTCCAAGTTCCATGATGGTTGTTGTTGAGGTGCATCTTGCAGTTATAATGAGAACCACAAGGACCGGTCCAGCCACAACACAGGCTCTATTCAGAGAAATGTCTGTGGGGCTGCCACCAGTAGGAGGGGCCCAGATGAGTGCCCCAGACATTTGTAGCTAATAGCATCAGAACAACTATGCTACTATATTAACAACTTTATAATATTTATGCTTAGGTTTGTTAGACAAATATTTTTTTCCAATGGACAGTTTATTTCAATTGCTAATCCTAAGTAAAGCATGCAAAAATATTCAAGGTTGTCTGAATTTGCTGATTTATTTTTGACATGTTTAAATTGTAATCTTTGTACCAATCGCCACTCTACAATGTTGGAGCTCTTGGCCTGTTCTGGGATGTCTGGGCTGGATTCTCAGAGCCCTACTAGGTAACAGTCTTGTCTCCATACCACATCTGTATGGTATCCACATATCCAAGATAAATGGAGGCAGGAATATTCCACCCCTATAGGAAACCACAACTTCTGTTACCAAAGATTCCACCAGCAAAAGAAAACTAGCTGGTGCTTAAAATACACCCATGAACACCTGGCTTGACAGAGCAATATGTCCTCTGGTCCTCTAGTAGCACATCACACTGCAGCCAACTCCTGTTCTTTGAGGTTGTTTTGACTGCAGGCAGACAAGGTTTCGATGACCTCGGAAGCCTCTCCTGCCCTGAGGCTTCATGGCGATGCAGTCTGAGCTGGTCACACATATACTTGACCTCCATGCAATTCTGTGGTGCAGACTGGACACTTCTGAGTTAAGTGCAGATATGGAAACCTTGCTGAGATGAGAGGTAGGTGCTGTACAGTGAGGTTGCTGACAGACACCTGAGTCAAATTTGAGCCCCTGGACTTCCTGACCTGTAAGTCCAGAATTATTGAATTTGAGGATCACATTTTCCATTTTGGCAAAAAATGCCCTTGGGATTTTGATAGGGATTGCATTGTTTGGGGGTAGTGTTGCCATCCTCTTTGGATTGTTAATTGCTAGTACAGAGAAATACAACTAATAGTTGAGTTTTTCTTGAATCCTACAACATTGCTGATATTGTTTATTAGCTCTAATATTGTGTGTGTGTGTGTGTGTGTGTGTGTGTGTGTGTGTGTGTTTGTATTCTTTGGGTTTGTTTACATAGAAGACAATGCCATCCTCAAATAGAGATAGCTTTTCTTCTTTTCTTCCAATTTGGAAGCATTTCTTTTCTTTTTCTTTTTAATTGAAGTATAGTTGACACACAAGATTATATTAGCTTCAGGTGTACCACATGGTGACTCAATATTTATATACACTACCAAATGCTCACCATGATAAGTGTAGCTACCATAAGGATACATTATTTATCACATATATACATACATATATATTATATATATATGATAAGTGTATCTGTCACTGTACAAAGTTATAATATTATTGACTATATTTCCCCGTGCTGGATATTTCATCCCCATGACTTATTTATTTTATAATTGGAAGTTTGTATCTCCTAATCCCCTTGATCTGTTTTGCCCATCTCACCATCCCCTCCCCTCTGACAACCACCAGTTCTCTGTATGTATAAGTCTGTTTCTGTTTTTTTTTTCATTTGTTCACTTGTTATATTTTTTAGGTTCCACATATAAGTGAAATCATATAATATTTGTCTTTCTCTGTCTAACATATTTAATTTAGCTTAATACCCTCTAGGTCCATCCATATTGTCCCGAGTGGGAAGATTTCATTCTTTTTAATAGCTGAGTAATATTCCATTGTATATATACCACATCTTTTTTATCCGTTCAGTTATCAAAAGACACTTAGGCTGCTTCCATATCTTGGCTATTGTAAATAATGCTGCAATAAACAGAGGGGTACATATATCTTTTTCTATTAGTGTTTTCATTTTCTTTCAGTAAATACTTGGAAGTGAAATTACTGGACTATGTGATATTTCTATTTTTAGTTTTTTGAAGAACTTCCATAGTTTTCCATAGTGGCTATACCAGTTTGCATTCCTATCAGCAGTGCACAAGAGTTTTCTTTTTCTCTACATCCACACCAAAACTTATTTCTTATCTTTTGGTGCTAGCCATTCTGACAGGTGTAAGCTGATATCTCATTATAGTTTTGATTTGCATTTCCCTGATGATGAGTGACGTTGAGCATCTTTTCATGTGTCTGTTGGCCACCTATATGTCTTCTTTGGAGAAATGTCTATTCAGGTCCTCTGCCCATATTTTTTTTATTTTTATTTTTTTGAAGATTTTATTTATTTATTTGACAGAGAGAGACACAGTGAGAGAAGGAACAAAAGCAGGGGGAGTGGGAGAGGGAGAAGAAGGCCTCCCATGGAGCAGGGAGCCCGATATGGGGCTGGAGCCTGATATGGGGCTGGAGCCCAGGACCCTGGGATCATGACCTGAGCCAAAAGCAGATGCTTAATGACTGAGGCACCCAGGCACCCCCTCTGCCCATTTTTAAATTGGATTATTTGGGGTTTTGGTGTTGAGTTGTATAAGTTCTTTATATATTTTGTATATTAACCCCTTATCAAATATATCATTTGGAAATATCTTCTCCCATTCAGTAGGTTGCCTGTTCATTTTGTTGACAATTTCCTTCACTGTGTAAAAGCTTTTTAGTTTGATGTAGTCCCATTTATTTATTTTTGATTTGTTGCCCTTGCCTGATAAGACAGCTCAAAAAAAAAAAAAGTATTGCTAAGATCAAAGTCCAAGGATTTGCTGCCTATTTTCGTAAGGAATTGTATGGTTTTGGGTCTCATATTTAGGTCTTTGATCCATTTCTTAATAGATTTTATTTACTTATTTATGAGAGACAGAGAGAGAGAGAGGGAGGCAGAGGTAGAGGGAGAATCAGGCTCCCTGTGGAGCAGGACGCCTGATACGGCCTTGACCCCAGGACCCTGGGATCATGGCCTGAGCTGAAGACAGAAGCCTAACCATCTGAGCCAACCAGGTGCCTCTCTTTAATCTATTTTTGAGTTAATTTTTGTAAATGGTGTAAAAAAGTGGTCCAGTTTCATTTTTTGCATGTTGTGGTCCAGTTTTCTTAGCAGTATTTATTGATGAGACTGTGTTTCCTCCCTTGTAAATTCTTGTCTCTTTTGTTATAGATTAGTTGAACAGGTAGTCATGAGTTTGTTTCTGGGCTCTATTATGTTCTATGGATCAATATGTCTATTTTTATGCCAGTGCCATATGGTTTTGATTATTATAACTTTGTAGTATAGTTTAAAATCTGGGATTGTGATGGCTCCAGCTTTGTTCATTATTTTCAGGATTGCTTTAGCTATTTGAAGTCTTTTGTGGTTCCACACAAATATTAGAACTTCTTGTTCTAATTATGTTAAAAATACTATTGGTATTTTTATAGGGATTGCACTGAATCTGTTGATTGCTTTGGATAATATGGTCATTTAACAATATGGATTATTCTAATCCATGAGCATGGTATATCTTTTCATTTATTTGTGTTACTTTCAATTTCCTTCACCAATGTCTTGTAGTGTTCAGAGTACAGATTTGTCACCTCCTTGTTTAAATTTATTCCTAAGTATTTTATTATCTTTGATACAATTGTAAATGAAATTGTTTTCTTAATTTCGCTTTCTGTTAATTTGTTATTAGCATACAGAAACACAGATTTTGTATTCTACAACTTTGCTGAATTCATTTATTCTAAGTTTTTTTGGTGGTTTTCAGGGTTTTCTACATATAATATCATGCCATCTACAAATAGTGAGTGTTTTATTTCTTCCTTACAAAGTTGGATGCCTCTGTTCCTATATGTTCATTTTGTTCCTGTATGATTGCTGTAGCTAAGACTTATTTTTTTTTAAGATTTTATTTATTTGACAGAGAGAGAGAGAGAGCACAAGTAGGCAGAGTGGCAGGCAGAGAGAGACAGAGAAGCAGGCTCCCCACTGAACAAAGAGCCTGATGCAGGGCTCCATCCCAGGACCCTGGGATCATGACCTGGGCTGCAGGCAGACGGTCAACCAACTAAGCCACCCAGGTGCCCCGTGGCTAGGATTTCTTATACTATATTGAATAAAGTCATGAGAGGGGACAATCTTGTCTTGTTCCTGATTTTGGAGGAAAAGCTGTCAGCTTTTCTTTACCATTACGTATGATATTGGTGTGGGGTTGTCATTTTTTTTTATGTTGAGGTAATTTCCCTTTATACCTACTTTATTGAGAATTTTATCATGAATGGAAGTTGAATTTCATCAAATGCTTATTCTACATCTATTGAGATGATCCTATGATTTTTATTTTTCGTTTTGTTAATATGGTGTATAATGTTGATTGATCTGCAGATATTGAACCATCTTTGCATCCCCAGAATACATCCCAGTTGACTGTGGTAAATAACCCTTCTATTGCGTTGTTGAATTTGGTTTGCTAATATTCTGTTGAGGATTTTTGCATCTATGTTCATCAGGGATATTGGCCTAAAATTTTCATTATTCTCTAGTGTCTTTGTTTGTTTTTTGTATCAGGATAATGCTGGCCTTGTAGAATGAATTTGGAAGCATTCCTTCCTTTTCAATTTTTTAGAATAGTTTGAGAAGGACAGGTATTAACTTTTCTTTAAGTGTTTGGTAGAATTTACCTGCAAAGTCATCAGGTCCTGGACTTTTGTTTGTTGGGTCCAACTCAGATGTCTTCTTTTTCTTGCTTAAGTGCTCTAAATAAACTTCTAGTACAGTGTTGATTGTAGTGACAAAAGTGGACATCCTTGATCTTAGTGGGAGGTTTTCGGTCTTTTATCATTGAGCATGTTGTTTGTTGTGGGTTCACCATATATGTCTTTTTATAATTTTGAGGAGGTTCTCTTTCATTTCTAGGTTACTGTATTTTTAATCATTAAAGGCTATTGCACTTTGTCAATTACTGTGGCTGCATCAATTGAGACGATTGTGTTGTTTTCTCAATTTTATTAATGTGGTATATTATATTATTTTGTATATCATAAGACTTTCTTGCAATTCTGTGATAAATCCTGCTTGGTCATGATATACAATTCTTTTAATAAGTTACTACATTCAGTTTGCTAGTATTTTGTTAAGGAATTTTGCATACATATTCATAACGGATATTGTTCTATAGTTTTCTTGTGATGTCTCTGTTTTACTTTGTAATGATGACCTGACCTCACTGATATGAGGAATTCTTAATCTCAGGAAACAAACAGTGTTATTGGAGTGGTTGGGGGTGGGAGGGATGGGGTGGTTGGGTGATAGACATTGGGGAGGGTATGTGCTACGGTGAGCGCTGTGAATTGTGCAAGACTGTTGAATCACAGATCTGTATTTCTGAAACAAATAACGCAACATATTTTAAGAAAAAATAAAAAGAAGAAGATAACAGGAGAGGAAGAAAAGGGGAGTATGTCAGAGGGGGAGACGAACCATGAGAGATGATGGACTCTGAAAAACAAACTGAGGGTTCTAGAGGGGAGGGGGGTAGGGGGATGGGTTAGCCTGGTGATGGGTATTGAGGAGGGCACGTTCTGCATGGAGCACTGGGCGTTATGAACAAACAATGACTCATGGAACACTGCACCAAAAACTAATGATGTAATATATGGTGATTAACATAACAATAAAAAATAAAAAAACTCAAAAAAAAAAAAAGAATGAGTTGGGAAGTATTCCCCCCTCTTCTAGTTTTGGAAAAGTTTGAAAAGGATTAGTGTTAATTCTTTGTTAAATATTTGGCAGAATTCACCAGTGAAGCCATCTGATCCTGCACTTTTCTTTGCTGGAAGGTTTTGATTGCTGATTCAAACTCTTTACTTGCTATAGGTCTATTAGATTTCCTGTTTTCTTTGTGAATCAGTCCCTTGAATCAGTTCTTTATGGAAATCTCTGTCAGGGCAAAACCAACAAACACAATTTCCTGGGAACAACGTTTGCTCTGCCCTTTCTGGAACCAAGTACTCACCCAGGGAACACAGGCTATTGTCTTCAAGACTGATGTTGTACTGGGTAAGAGGGTTGGCTTAGAAAAGTTAAAATATCACAATGCTCTCCTACCCTGTTTCAGTGGACTTATGTCCTGGCTTACTGTTCACTTGGTTACCAGAAACCTTCGACAAGCTTTGAGAGTTCTGATAAGGTTGATTTTGATAATTTTTGTGAATTTTTTTCTGTTTCTTTGGGACCTAGGGATCCCTACTCCACCATTTTTTGCCCCTGTTATTCCTTTCAAACTGCTGATACTTCTTCAAGCATTATTCCTTTTAATTTGGAGTTTTAAACATTTTCATTATTTTTATAGTCTTATATAGGCTCTCTGGTGAAAGCATGCTACTGCGTCCATTAATTCATGGCTTCAGTGTCTGGATCACACAGCATCAGTTGATAAACTAACCATTTCATTTCCATGTGACTTGGTTCATCAGCTTTTTATTTCTTTTTTGGGAGCAATGAGGAATCTTTAGGTGAAATGGTCCCTCAGATTTGAATCTCATAAATAATGTTATTTGTGTGTGCAAATTCTTAGTATATGAGCAAACATGGCAGGGAATGTCTTTCTCATTTGCTTTCCCCAGTATAGTATTTCTAGAGGACCTTGAGGGCCCATCCACATCTCTTCTGCTTTCCTCTTTCACTTATTTAGACCACATTCTATCTTGATGTACCCACATTTGACATTTGTTACTGACCTTTGGCTGCTGTGTAAGGATCCATAACACTCTCACTTCATGGTTTTTCTTGTTTTTACCAGCAACCAATATTCTGAATGTTCAAGGTAGTGATTCCCAGCCCCCATGGGCTGATAGTTCTCAATCTCTGGTGACTTAGTGCCAATGAAAACAAAGACAGGCTTGTCTGTTGAAAAAAGAGATGTTGAGAAAGAGAAGATGTGCTTATTATTTGTTTCCTTTGTGTACAATTTGAATTAACAGATTTTTCAGAATGGAAAAAAATCTTTGAGATCACTTATTCAGTGTCTTCATTTACAGACTAGGGAATAGAATTCACAAAAGCCCTTCAGGCAACAGATTCCTTCCTTCCAGGGGAGTGTGCCTCTGGTGCATCACACAGTTGCTAGTGTCTTCATCTAGGTGGTTCTTCTCAGTGAGTTTTCACTAAGCCTTATCTGGTAGCTGAATTTTCAGATTCTTGTGAGGTATAGTTTAAAGGGAACTGAGAAAGGTACCTCCTTTCCTAATGCCTTCCTTGCATCTTTCCCCAGTCTTTGAAATCCTACCACTAATCATTTCTCTAGTTGGTATGAATGAAGGTATTTCTTTGGTAGGGATGGCAGCCCAGAGCATCAGTGCCTGAGGTGAAGGCCCTGGCACCTGGAGCATGAAGCAGGAGAAGAAAGGACTATACAAGTGAGAAGGGAACAAACCAAAGGCAAGTGTGGTTGGGCTGGTGAGTCAGATGTAGAAGAACAGTGATAAGATAGGAGGGGCTGAGCCAGGCAGATTCAGGTCAAATGGGGTGGCGGGGGCGGGGAGTTCTGCCACTTATTACTGTGTGACTTTGAGCAGGCCAGTTACATGTTCTCCATCTCAGTTTCTCCATCTGTACAAGGGGGATAATAGTGATAGAAAAGATTAATGAAGAAAATGTATGAAACACTTAGGACATACACAAAGAACTCTATGAGACTTTGCTAGCTGTTATTAATTCATTGCTATCATTTGTAAACACATGTTAAGCACTGAGGCTCCCCAGTGAACTCAGGGATTCTGCTTTTCAGTATGCACAGGGTCCATTCCAATGTGCTTTCTCTTCATCTTTGCTGTTGGCTCTTCTACTGGATGTACAAAATAATTACATGTACTGATACCCAGGATATTTCTGTGAAAAGAAAGGCTTTTAGAATTTTAATTTTTTTTTAATTTTAGAAAGATACCAAGCTGGATAATTTTGGCAACCAATGCTTGGGTGCTCAAAATAAAAACCCAATTTTCCATATTGTAGTCAGAGAATGACCTAAAGAGCCCTAGAGAAGCTCCAAATGATATTGACAGTATTGTACTTTTTAAATGTTGAGATCACTTCAGTGTGCTAATGCATGCATTAGTAATGTCTTAATGTCTTCATATAAAGGGTGGAAAACATAGTGGCTCAAAGTTTGATCAGATAACCTGGTTCCAAAACCAAACTCCATGGGATCATGAGCAAGTGTATAACTTTGTCAACTCCATGCCTCCTTATTTAAAAAATGAAAATGATAATAATAATACCTTCCTCCTACAGTGTTCTACAACTGAAATTGGTTTTATGCATGCAAATTACATAGCAAAGTGCTTGGCACATAGTACACGTTCATAATTAGCATTAGTGGTTGCAAATATTTACTCAATATAGGAAACAGACCTTTACTGAGCTGGGTGCTTCCATGTGCTCAACCCTGGGCTCTGAGCCAATAACTCAGGCAATTATCCTTCCCATTTCCTAGTGAATACTCTAATGACTGATTATTCAGAGGCTGCAAGGGTTACCATATTTCCTTGTTATTCCTTTGGAAACTGGGACACAGAGACTGAGAGCATTGCCCAAGGCGTTTGCAGGGAGATATAAGATTCCAAATAAGGACTGTCAGACTATAAAGCTTTTCAGAGTACCAGACTACCTTTTTGAAAAATTGCCTGCCCTGATATTTGTAACTTGGTCCAGAAAGCAGTGTCTACAAATCTCAACCAAGGAAAACAGATGACTGGATTGTACCCATAAGACAATGCCCTTCTTGGGTCCTAGGAAAAGCCTCTGGCTCTAGGGAAGGGATGCCTAGATTCTAGAGATCCAGAACATAAAGATAGATGGCAGTAACACAGTGAACAGAGAGAGCCAGGTACCTTCTTATCTTGATAGAATGGGGCCCAAAAATGTTTCTATCCCTTTATGTCTACACTCAAAGGTAATTTTTTAAAAAATTTACCATGAAGTTTTTTTTCCTGACCACAAAAGTGATAAACGTTTACTGTTGAAATTTGAAAATATATTAAAAAAAACAGAGAAGAAAAAAAATCCTAAATATCATCATTTACATTTCAGTGTATAGTTTTCCAAATATATATGCATTATGACAACATATACACACACATATGCTTTTTACACAGAATACATTATAAGTACCTGGGTGACTAGCTTCTTCAATACCACAGTTTCTTACAGTCATGAGTCAAAGTCTATGTCTCTATATAGGCCCTTAATACATTCTCCACCCTGAGAGGCCGGCATCTCTGCCAACAAACTGTACAATACTGGGTTTCTGCCACATTGATGTCTCCCATTGTAAAAAAAAAAAAAAAAAAATGAAATGTCAGTGAACAAATTCCACAAGGAGCAGGACTTAGCCTATCCTGTCACCATCATATCAACAATGCCTGGCTCAGGCTGTCAGCAACTGTGCTGAATGAAGGCATTAATGTTTGTTTTAGCTAATGTGCATGGATTTTATGGAGCTGAAGGCTTTAAGAATTGGGGTTTTGTATGTATCTGTGTGTATCTGTACACACATCTATAACATATAACATATGACATATATAATATATAAAAGGTACATATATGTGTATATATATATGTTTGCTTATATATGTATATATATATTTATAATCTTCTATATGGCAAAAGAGAGTTCTGGGAATCCAGATACACTCCAAAATCACATCTGGAAGCTCAGCCTCAGTGGTCATTCCGCTTCTTTGCCATCTGCTCACTTTCCTGCAACAGATGTGGTAAATGTAAGTTTTCTCATTTAAAATGACTTCCTCTGGCTAGCATCTCTTACATTGGATATTTTGATGTGCTGGAGTATGGTGGTATCTGAAAGTGAAATCATTCTGGAATCATGTGTGGTTGTCTCTCATTACAATTTGCAAAACCTTCTCAGACTTCTCATAACCAAGTTTACACTAATCACTTGCTAGCAGAGAATGATGCTAAAGCATGGGGAGGGGAGGCAAGTGTCATCTTTTCCCCACTTTCTCACTGAATTTAGGTTTTTCCCTCTGGATGATGTGTTCTGTGGAGCAAGTCTTTGGGAATTAAGCCTCCTCAGAGAAAATCATCCAAGACTTGCCCTGAGGAGAGATCCTGCTGGACCCCTTCATCTGCTCACACCTCGTGAAGGCTGACCTCGTTTAACCATAGCCAGAAAGGACATGTTTTCCCCTGGCTCTCCCTGCTCTTCTGCTTTCCTCTTCACACCACCCTAGTCTTCAGACACGATGCCCACGTCTCTCTTGCGTCTTGAGACTGAGTTCCCCTGGCTGCAGAATTTCCTGGGGGCCCACCTTCCCTTCCTGTGTGCCCATGACAGCTCTTCAATTTCCAGCAGTTCAGCTTGACCTGGATTATCACATTTGATAAACAGCCACCATATGGTCAGCCTGGCAGGCTGTGGATTCTTGCATTCAGAAATGCTCCAATTCATCACGTACAGTTCCCAGCAAAATGTAGTCAATCAGCTCGTAATAAGTCATGACAAATTGTTCTTTCACAGATTCACAGTGGATCCTATCACACAAAGCAGCATTCTGTTTCCATGTATTTTTTTAATCTCATGTTTGTCGTTCAATTTAACAAATATTTACTGAGCACAACTGAATAGAGGCCCTGGGCTTGGTGTTGCCACGGATCCTGAGGTTGGTGAGAGAAAGTCTCTGTCCTGGAGTATCTAGTTTGGGGAGTGGCTAAGAGGTGCACACAAATATCTGGCAAACCAGATGCAGCATTGTGCCTCTGTTGTGTTTTGGACATCAGGAAAAAATGGATCTTTCAGCAGAGATGATGGATTGATTACTCATCTTTGTTCATATTCATGGTTCTTGCATCTTTGGACTTTTAAGAGAGAGCTGCAGTGCTACAGGGTTAACTGTGTTAAGACAAGAATCTTTAGTCAAGAATAGACAACTCTGGACAAAGCATAAAATTAGAACCAGCATTTACCTTCGAATTTTCAGGAGCTCTGTGTGCATACATTTTATTTGTATGTTTTCTGAGAAGGACACATAACTGTGAGATACTAATTTCCCTTTCTAAATTTATTTTTCAAATGTAGAATCACTTTCCAAATAAGCTATAAATTTGAACTGGGTCAGATAAAGGGCAAGGATTAGGTCCTGTCCACCTCGTTTTGGGGTTTATTTTTATTTTTCTATCACTGTATGATGTCTACCTCTGTATTAAAACATTGGTGAGGGCGCCTGGGTGGCTCCATCGTTAAGCATCTGCCTTCGGCTCAGGTCATGATCCCAGGGTCCTGGGATCGAGTCCCACATCGGGCTCCCTGCTCAGCGGGAAGCCTGCTTCTCCCTCTCCCACTCCCCCTGCTTGTGTTCCTGCTCTCGCTATGTCTCTCTGTCAAATAAATAAATAAAATTAAAAAAAATTGGTTGAAGCACATGCTGACATGTTATTTACATTAGTTCCTTCTACTAAGTTCTGAGTCTGGTGGGCAGGTACTTGCAAATTCTGGCCCTCTCTCTGGCACATCAAAATATGAGTGATGGAAGAAGCTGCATAGGGAAGCCTGGGGTGACAGAGACAAAGTAGTTTGAGGTGAGGGGTGGGCTAGTGGGAGCCTTCAGTACATGGGGCTTAGGATGAGGGACCTATTTACCTGAGGTATAGCCCCAAAGGTAGGAAGGGTTAGGAAGAAAAGGCATCTTCTTCATAGACATGGCTCAGCTCATTCATAATTTTTCTTGAGGCACAGAAAAGCTTATCCAGTTATTGTTACCTTTCTTTCCTTCCCCTCTCCCTCCCTCCTATCCTCTCCACCCAAGCCTTTCTTTCCTTCAGTGCCCCGGCTTTAATTATAATATTCTTTAAATTGTCTGATCACTCTAGGGCAGTGATACACAACCAAGGCTATTTTGCTGCCCCCTCCTCCCTGCCACACACACCAGAGGACATTTGGCAATGCTCAAAGCCATTTTTGTTGGTGCAATGTATACAGGTAGTGCCACTGACACTGAGTGGGTAGAAGCTGGAGATGGGCTGCTAAATATCCTAATGCACACAAAAGTCCTTCCCCATCCCCCAAAATAGGATTATCTGGCCCAAATGTCAATAGTGTCAAGATTATGAGGAACTTTGCCCTAGAAAATAAAGATATCCAGGATAAAGGGCATTGTGATTGTATTACAAGCCTGTTATCATTATTAGCTAAAAATTCTTTCCTTCTTAAGTGTATTTTTCTATTTTATCAGAGATGTTACAAGAAGAGATCCTGGGTAGAATAAAAAAAAAAAAAAAAAAACCTAAACTATATGATCCCATTTATGTGGAGAATCTAAAACAAAACAAAACCAACTGGTAGATTCAGAGAACAGATTGGTAGTTGTCAGAAATAGGGGTGAGGGGTGGGTGAAATGGGTGAAGGGTTTCCAAAGGTACAAACTTCTGATTATAAGATAAACAAGTCTTAGGGATGTAATGTACAGCATAGTGATGACAGTTAGTAACACTACATTGTATATTTGAAATTTGCTAAGAGAATAGATCTTAAAAGTTTTCATCACAAGAAAAAACCTTTGTAACTATCTGAGCTGATGGATGTTGACTAAACTTGTTGTGGTAATTGTTTACAATACATGCACATATCAGATCATTACATTTTACACCTGATACCAATACGATGTTATATGTCAGTTGTATCTCAAATTTTTTTAACTGAAAAGAAAAGAAAGCAACAGAGTGTGAGGTCCCTGTGGTAGATCCCAGTCCTCAAGTGCATGTAGCTGCATCTTGGCCCAGGCATGCTTCTCCATAGGATGTCAGGAAATTGTGAGGGTCCTGTGTGATGTCCTTCTCACCATGAATCCTAGTCCTTACCAGCAACGCTTGCTGGCATTCACCTACACCCTTTGCATGATACCCACTAACATAGTAGCCCTGCTAGACCCTTCCTCTGATTATTTTTTCACCAAATACATCACGAATATCTTTCCATGTAAGTACACATAGATCAACATTGTCTTTTTTAATGACGGCATGGTATTTTACTGCATAGGTACACCAGCATGTAATTAGCCAATCTCTTTGTTGTTTCCAATTTGAATTCTTCCAGTTATTCACAATTAAATGCAATACAGCAGTGAATAACTGTGCAAACATCTTTGTATGCTTGTCTGATTATTTCTTTAGGATAAATTCTTATAAGTGTAATTGCCCTAACAACAATTTTTCATCTGAAAAAGAAATAAAGAAAACAATCCCATTTGCAATCGAATCAAAACAAACAGTAACAATGAAGTCCTGGGTAATGCACAGATAGTTAGGCCTGAATATTTGGGGTATTTTGAATTTTATTATTTTGATTTTTTGTAAATATACTCTGAGAAACAATAAGGGAAAATTCAGTTTTTTTAAAAAAAAATATTGAACGCTAATATCACAGGGCCTACCCCAGAAAATATGCTCCCATTTTTTTTTAACCAACCTGACTTGGATACCAGGAAAAGGAAGTAATTTTTTAGTTTTTAAATAAGAAATTTTACATAATTATCATTATTTCTTAAGTAATTTGAGCCTTTCCCAAGCCTACTTTCAAGAGTGAGGTCTGAAGGCCTCCTAAGTCTGATAGGAGAAGCAGAGAGTCTCTACTCATTAAGGTAAATCAGAAATTCTTATAAAACTCAGATATGGCAAATTTCCATATGGAAAATGACAAAAAGAATTGACCAAAAAGATAGAAACATTCCCTGTACCAGACAAAAGTTTAAACATATCAGAGAGATTTCTAGTTCCAGTCAAGATGGAGCAGCCCCATTGCTCTCAGGACCTTCATTTTAGGAGAGAAAATCCCTGGATATAACACAATTATCAAGCATAGAAAGGCTGAAACATGGAAATAAGAGGCAAATCTCCTTGGGACTTTAGGACTTAAGAACAACACAATGGTGAGTTAGCCTCAGTGCTATAATATGTTATCTGGAATGCTGTATATAGAAATGAAACTCACTTGTTATCCAATGAGACAGGAAAATCACAACCTGAATGAGAAGAGAAAATGAACAGATGGCACTACCGAGATAAATAAGATGTTATTATTATTTAACAAAGGATGTAGTATGCAGAGAAAATACTGAGACGATTACATTTAGAAAGTGGGGAAGATAAAATGACCTGAATGAAATAAGTCCCCTCTACTTCACTCAAAGGGCTAACATGTCAACACCAGTAGACTATGACTGTGAGGCATTACTGCATTGGTTGGCTAGGGCTGCTATAACAAAGTACCACAGACTGGTAGGGGAGGCTTAAATAACAGAAACTTATTTTCTCAAAATTTGGGAGGCTAGAAGTCCAAAATCAAAATGTATGCAGGGTTGGTTTCTCTCAAGGCCTCTCTCCTTGGCTTGTAGATGGCTGTCTTCTGCCTGTGTCCTCATATTGTCTTCTCTCTATGCATGTCTGTTTCCTGATCTCTTTTTTTATTTATTTATTATTTTAGAGAGAGAGAGAGTGAGAGAGAGCACTAGGGGAGGGGCAGAGGGAGAAGAGAGATAATCTCAAGCAGAGCCCCCGCTGAGCACAGAGCCCAATGCAGGGCTCAAGCCCATGACCCTGAGATCATGACTTGAGCTGAAATCAAGAGTCAGATGACTGACTGAGCCACCCAGGAATCCCTTGATCTCTTCTTCTTATTGGACACCAGTCATATTGGCTTAGAGCCTACATTTATGAACTCATATTAATGTAATTACCTTTTTAAAGACCGTATCTCCAAATATAGTTGCATTCTGACGTACAGGGGGTTAGGACCCAACATATGAATTGGGGGGGCACAATTCAGCCCATAATAATTATGCACATTGTATTTTATGCAATTATATGCATATTATAATATCTAGAGCAACCACAAAGAAAACTATACAAGTGATACACTTAAAAAAACTAAAACTATAGGGGCAGAGCAAGATGGCAGAGGAGTAAGAGACCTGGATTTTGTCTGGTCTCAGGAATTCAACTGGATAAGGATCAAACCATTCTGAACATCTACGAACCCAATAGGAGATCAAAGAAAAGAATAGCAACAACTCTCTGAACAGAAAAGCGACCACTTTCTGGAAGGTAGGACGTGCGGAGAAGTGAATCTGAGGCGATATTTGGGAGGATAGACGGCAGGGGAGGGGGCCTCCGTTGGCCACTTCTGGCAGGTGATAGAGCCGCGGAGCACATAATCAGAACTTTGAGAAGTTGGCTCCACGGAGGGACGTCACTTCAGTGGCTAAGCGGGGGGTAGAACCCTCGTGGAACAGTGTGGTCTCAGGACGCTCGGGGTCACAGAAAGACCAGGGGTGCCTGAGTGTGGCAGAACTCCCAGGTATCAGAGCGGGAAGCCGGCTGCAGAGACAGAGCTGAGGAGCAAGCTCTCAGCTCGGGGTTGCCATAAACTGTGATCGGTGACAGTCGGGCCACTGCTCCTCCAGCAGGGACCCAATAAGTGGCAGATCCGGGGAGACTCCCCTGGGGAGGAGTGGCGCGGGGGCACACTGGAGGGATCTGCTGGTTTGGAGACTCCACACGGGGTCAGGTGCCAGAGATAGAAACACTCGGTCACAGACCGGGTGAGCGCAGAGTGTGGCCAGAGACTGGGGAGAAGGGAGTGACTGACTGCCTTTCTCTGGGGGTGCACTGAGGAGTGGGGCCCCAGTTCTCGGCTCCCCCTGGGCGGAGATTGGGAGGCCGCCATTTTCACTCTCGTCCTCCAACGCTCTAAGGAAAGCTTGAAGGGAACAAAAGCTGCCGAGAGCAAACCCGAGCTGATTACTTAGCCCGGACCCGGCAAGGGCGGGGCAATTCTGCCTTCGGCAAAGACATTTGGGAACCATGGCAACAGGCCCCTCCCCCAGGAGATCAAGAAGAACAGTCAGCCAAGACCAAGTTTACCGATCAAGGAGAACTGGAGAACTCCAGCGCTAGGGGAATACTGTACATAGAATTCATGGCTTTTTTACCATGATTCATTAGTCTTTCAAAGTTAATTTTTTTATCTTTTTTTTTGAATTTTTCTTTTTCCCTTTTCCAACCAACATCTTATCAATCGCTTTTTTTAAAAAAAAATTATTTATCATTTTTAGAGTCATACTCTATCCCTTCATAGTAGTTACCTTTATTTTAGGCATATATATGTAAGTTGTTCTCTCTTTAAAATTTTGAGATACAGTTTCTTCTAACAGATCAAATATACCCTAAATCTCTAGTGTACAGCTTTTTTCCAGTCTCCTGCCTGATCACATTCTCTCCCCTTTTTTTCTTTCTTTCTTTTCCTTTTTTTTAATCCTCTTCTTTATTTTTTCAAACACTGTCTGATCAATTCCTTTTTTAAAATTTTTTATAATTTTCATTTTTACAGTCATATTCAATCCCTTCATCGTATCAACCCTTATTTTGTACATATATAAGCCTTTCTTTCTTTAAAATTTTAGGAGGCACTTTCTTCTAAAAGACCAAAATATACCCAAACTCTAGTGTGTGGCACTGATCTATGCACCAGCCTGATCGTATTAGATCATATTCTGTTTTTTGTTTGGTTTGGTACTGTTTTTGTTTGTTTTTATCTATTTCTTTTTTCTTTTTTTCTTTTTCTCTTTCTTTCTTTCTTTCCCTTTCTTTTCCCCTGGTTGCAGGTCTTTTCTGATTTGTATAGAGTATATTTTCTGGGGACGTTGGTACACTGTTAGCATTTTGTTCTCTCATTCATCTGTTCTCCTCTGGACAAAATGACAAGACGAAAAAAATCACCTCACCAAAAAGAACAAGAGGTAGTACCGTCAGCCAGGGACCTACTCAATAGAGACATTAGTGCGATGTCGGACCTAGAGTTCAGAATCATGACTTTAAAGATACTAGCTGGGCTTGAAAAATGCGGGAAGTTATTAGAGAAACCCTTTCTGGAGAAATGAAAGAATTAAAATCTATCCAAGTTGAAATCAAAAACGCTATTAATGAGGTGCAATGAAAAATGGGGGCACTAACTGCTAGGATAAATGAGGCAGAAGAGAGAATCAGCGATATAGAAGACCAAATGATGGAAAATAAAGAAGCTGAGAAAAAGAGAGATAAACAACTACTGGACAACGAGGGCAGAATTCGAGAGATAAGCGATACGATAGGATGAAACAACATTAGAATAATTGGGATCCCAGAAGAAGAAGAAAGAGAGGGCAGAAGGTATATTGGAGCAAATTAGAGCAGAGAACTTCCCTAATGTGGGGAAGGAAACAGGCATCAAAATCCAGGAGGTACAGAGAACCCCCTCTCAAAATCAATAAAAATAGGTCAACACCCCGACATCTAATAGTAAAACTTACGAGTCTCAGAGACAAAGAGAAAATCTTGAAAGCAGCTCGGGAGAAGAGATATGTCACCTATAATGCTACAAACATTAGATTGGCAACAGACCTATCCACAGAGACCTGGCAGGCCAGAAAGGACTGGCACGATATCTTCAGAGCACTAAATGAGGAAAAATATGCAGCCAAGAATACTATACCCAGCTAGGCTGTCATTGAAAATAGAAGGAGAGATAAAAAGCTTCCAGGACAAACAAAAACTAAAGGAATTTGCAAACACAAAACCAGCCCTCCAAGAAATATCAAAAGGTGTCCTCTAAGCAAGGAGAAAGCCTAAAAGCAGCATAGATCAGAAAGGAACACAGACAATATACAGTCACAGTCACCTTACAGGCAATACAATGGCACTAAATTCATATCTTTCAATAGTTACCCTGAATGTAAATGGGCTCAATGCCCCAATCAAAAGACACAGGCTATCAGATTGAATGAAAAAACAAGACCCATCAATATGCTGTCTGCAAGAGACTCATTTTAGACCCAAAGACACCCCCAGATTGAAAGTGAGGTGGTGGAAAACCATTTACCATGCTAATGGACACCAAAAGAAAGCTGGGGTGGCAATCCTTATATCAGACAAATTAGATTTTAAACCAAAGACTGTAATAAGAGATGAGGAAGGACACGATATCCTACTTAAAGTGTCTATCCAACAAGAAGATCTAACAACTGTAAATATCTATGTTCCTCACAGGGGAGCAGCCAATTATATAAGGCAATGAATAACAAAAGCAAAGAAACACATTGACAACAATTCAATAATAGTGGGGGACTTTAACACCCCCCTGACTGAAATGGACAGATCATCTAAGCAAAAGATCAACAAGGAAATAAAGACTTTAAATGACACACTGGACCAAATGGACTTCACAGACATATTCAGAACATTCCACCCCAAAGCAACGGAATACACATTCTTCTCTAGTGCCCAAGGAACATTCTCGAGAATTGATCACATCCTAGGTCACAAATCAGGTCTCAACGGGTACCAAAAGACTGAAATCATTCCCTGCATATTTTCAGATCACAATGCTTTAAAACTAGAATTCAATAACAAGAGGAAAGTCAGAAAGAACTCAAATACATGGAGGCTAAAGAGCATCCTACTAAAGAATGAATGGGTCAACAAGGAAATTAAAGAAGAATTTAAAAAATTCATGGAAACCAATGAAAATGAAAACACAACTGTTCAAAATCTTTGGGATGCAGCAAAGGCAGTCCTAAGAGGAAAGTATATAGCAATACAAGCCTTTCTCAAGAAACAAGAAAGGTCTCAAATACACAACCAAACCCTAGACCTAAAGGAGCTGGAGAAAGGACAGCAAATAAAGCCTGAACCCAGCAGGAGAAGAGAAATCATAAAGATCAGAGCAGAAATCAATGAACTAGAAATCAAAAGAACAGTAGAACAGATCAACGAAACTAGGAGCTGGTTCTTTGAAAGAATTCACAAGATTGATAAACCCCTGGCCAGACTTATCAAAAAGAAAAGAGAAATGATCCAAATCAACAAAATCATGAATGAAAGAGGAGAGATCACAACCAACACCAAAGAAATACAAACAATTATAAGAACATATTATGAGCAACTCTATGCCAGCAAATTAGATAACCTGGAAGAAATGGATGCATTCCTAGAGATGTATCAACTACCAAAATTGAACCAGGAAGAAATAGAAAACCTGAACAGACCTGTAACCACTAAGGAAATTGAAGCAGTCATCAAAAATCTCCCAACAAACAAAAGCCCAGGGCCAGATGGCTTCCCAGGGGAATTCTACCAAACATTTCAAGAAGAATTAATACCTATTCTCCTGAAACTGTTCCAAAAAATAGAAATGGAAGGAAAACTTCCAAACTCATTTTATGAGGTGACTATTACCTTGATCCCCAAACCAGACAAAGACCCCATCAAAAAGGAGAATGACAGACCAATATCCTTGATGAACATGGTTGCAAAAATTCTCACCAAAATACTAGCCAATAGGATCCAACAGTATATTAAAAGGATTATTCACCATGACCAAGGGGGATTTATCCCTGGGCTACAAGTTTGGTTCAACATCCTCAAATCAATCAATGTGATACAATACATTAACAAAAGAAAGAACAAGAATCATATGATCCTCTCAATAGATGCAGAAAAAGCATTTGACAAAGCACAGCATCCTTTCTTGATCAAAACTCTTCAGAGTATAGTGATAGAGGGTACCTACCTCAATATCATAAAAGCCATCTATGAAAAACCTACAGCAAATTTCATTCTCAATGGGGAAAAGCTGAGAGCTTTCCACCTAAGGTCAGGAATGCGGCAGGGATGTCCACTCTCACCACTGCTCTTCAACATAGTATTAGAAGTCCTAGCCACAGCAATCAGACAACAAAAAGAAATCGAAGGCATCCAAATCAGCAAAGAGGAAGTCAAACTCTCACTGTTACAGATGATATGATACTGTATGTGGAAAACCCAAAAGACTCCACCCCAAAACTGCTAGAACTCATACAGGAATTCAGTAAAGTGGCAGGATATAAAATCAATGCACAGAAATCAGTGGCATTCCTATACACCAACAAGAAGACAGAAGAGAGGGAAATTAAGGAGTCGATCCCATTTACAATTGCACCCAAAACTATAAGATACCTAGGAATAAATCTAACCAAAGAGGCAAAGGATCTGTACTCAGCAAACTATAAAATACTCATGAAAGAAATTTTTTTTAAAGATTTTATTTTTTTATTTATTTGAGAGAGAGAATGAAAGATAGAGAGCACGAGAGGGAAGAGGGTCAGAGGGAGAAGCAGACACCCTGCTGAGCAGGGAGCCCAATGTGGAACTCGATCCCGGGACTCCAGGATCATGACCTGAGCCAAAGGCAGTCGCTTAACCAACTGAGCCACCCAGGCGCCCCTCATGAAAGAAATTGAGGAAGACACAAAGAAATGGAAAAACGTTCCATGCTCATGGATTGGGAGAACAAACATTGTGAAGATGTCATGGCTACCTAGAGCAGTCTACACATTCATTGGAATCCCCATCAAAATACCATTCACTTTTTTCAAAGAAATGGAACAAATAATCCTAAAATTTGTATGGAACCAGAAAAGACGCCGAATACCCAGAGGAATGTTGAAAAAGAAAAGCAAAGCTGGTGGCATCACAATTTCGGACTTCAAGCTCTATTACCAATGTCATCATCAAGACAGTATGGTACTGGCACAAAAACAGACGCATCAATCAATGGAACAGAATGGGGAGCACAGAAATGGACCCTCAACTCTATGATCAACTAATCTTTGACAAAGCAGAGAAGAATGTCCAATGGGAAAAAACAGTCTGTTCAACAAATGGTGTTGGGAAAATTGGACAGTCACATGCAGAAGAATGAAACTGGACCATTTCCTTACACCACACACAAAAATAGACTCCAAATGGCAAACATGAACTCTTGGGACTTCATCAAGATAAAAACTTTTGCACGGCAAAAGAAACAGTCCACAAAACCAAAAGACAACCGACAGAATGGGAGTAAATATTTGCACATGACATATCAGATAAAGGCTAGTATCCAAAATCTATAAAGAACTTATCAAACTCAACACCCAAAGAACAAATAATCCAATCAAGAAATGGGCAGAAGACATGAACAGACATTTTTCCAAAGAGGCCATCCGAATGGCCAACAGACACATGAAAAACTGCTCAACATCGCTCAGCATCAGGGAAATCCAAATCAAAACCTCAATGAGATACCACCTCACACCAGTCAGAATGGCTAAAATTAACAAGTCAGGAAATGACAGGTGCTGGCGGGCTTGCGGATAAAGGGGAACCCTCCTACACTGTTGGTGGGAATGCAAGCTGGTGCAACCACTCTGGAAAACAGTATGGTGGTTTCTCAAACAGTTGAAAATAGAGCTACCATACGATCCAGGAATTGCACTACTGGGTATTTACCCTAAAGATACAAATGTAGGGACCTGAAGGGGTACGTGCACCCCAGTGTTTATAGCAGCAATGTCCACAATAGCCAAACTGTGGAAAGATCCAAGATGTCCTTCAAGAGATGAATGGAGAAAGAAGAAGTGGTATATATACACAATGGAATATTATGCAGCCATCAAAAGGAATGACATCTTGCTATTTGCAATGACGTGGATGGAACTGGAGGGTGTTATGCTGAGTGAAATAAGTCAATCGGAGAAAGACATGTATCATATGACTTCACTGATATGAGGAATTCTTAATCTTGGGAAACAAACTGAGTGTTGCTGGAGTGGTGGGGGTGGGAGGGTTGGGGTGGCTGGGTGATAGACATTGGGGAGAGTATGTGCTTTGGTGAGCGCTGTGAATTGTGCAAGACTGTTGAATCACAGATCTGTACCTCTGATACAAATAATGCAATATATGTTAAGGAAAAAAAGATGAAGAAGAAGATAGCAGGGGGGTAAGAATGAAGGGGGTAAATAGCAGGGAGAGAGGGACCATGAGAGATGATGGACTCTGAAAAGCAAACTGAGGGTTCTAGAGGGGAAGGGGGGTTGGGGCAATGGGTTAGCCTGGTGATGGGTATTAAAGAGGGCACCTTCTGCGTGGAGCACTGGGTGTTATGCCCAAACAATGAATCATGGAACACTATATCAAAAACTAATGATGTAATGGATGGTGATTAACATAACAATAAAAAAATTAAAAAAACTAAAACTATAAATAAGATAAGAAGAAATCTTAAAAATATTCACATACCCTTATAGAAATAACAAAAGTAACAGAAGAATGAGAAACAGAGGGAAAATAGAAACCAGGAAAAAAACCATCAATCACTAGTATTAAGAAGGAAACAAAGTGTACTACTATAGATCCTGTAGACAGTAAGGGGATAGGAAAGGAATAATATAACCAAATTTAAACCCAATTTGACATTACTTTATAAGTTAGAATAAGTGGACCATTTAAAAAAATTGACTATAGAAAAAAAAGATGCAACAAGAACCTGAATATTCTTATAACCATTAAATAATTGAATTAGTAATTAAAAGCTCCCAAACAAGAAATATTTAATTTGATTTGGTTACACCAGAGGATTTTACCAAATAGCTAAAGAAAAATTAATACTGACTTTACACAATCTCTCCCAGTAAATCGAAAAGTGGAGAACATTCTTCAACTCTTTTTATAAAGCTAGTGTTCTTAAATACTAAAGCCAGATAAAGACAATACAAAAAAAAAAAAAAAACTACAGATTAATTTCTTTCATGAACCTAGGTGTAAAAATCCTTAACAAATTAGCAAATAGATCCCAGCAAAGTATAAAATTATTATACCTCATGACCAAGTGAGATTTATACCAGGTATGGAAGGCTGGTTCAACGTTCAAAATCAATCAATGCAATCTACAAAATCAGTGGGCTAAAGAAACAAACATCATATGATTATATCATTTGGTGAAGAAAATGTATTTAATGAAATCCAATGCCTATTCATTATAAAAACTCTCAGTAAACTAGGAATAGAAGGAAACCTCCCTGATATGGAACATCTACAAAATTCACATAAACAAACCAACTTACAGCTAACATTATACTTAACGATGAAAGACTGAAAATCAGGAACAAGGCAGGAGTGTATATATTTTTTTTACATATAATGTATTATTTGTTTCAGGGGTACAGGTCTGTGATTCATCAGTCTTACACAATTCACAGCGCTCACCATAGCACATACCGTCTCCAATGCCCATCACCCAGCCACACCCCTCCACTCCAGCAACCCTCAGTTTGTTTCCTGAGATTAAGAGTCTCTTATGGTTTGCCTCCCTCTCTGGTTTCATCTTGTTTCATTTTTCCCTCCCTTCCCCTATGTTTTCACTAGTCTTATTCATCATAGTACTGACAGTCCTAGCCACTACAATATGGCAAGAATAAGAAATAATAGGGAAACACTTTGGAAAGAGTAAAATAAAAGTATACTTGTTTACAGACAGCCTGATTGTCTACATAAAAATCACACGGTATGTACAAAATACACTTAGAACTAATGAATTCAGCAAGGTCTTAGGAGAAAAGATCATCACACAAATTGAATCATATCTGTATATAATAACAGAGAATATGTAGAAGCCAAAGTTAAAAACACAGTAACATTTACAATTGTTTCAAAAACTGAAACACTTAGGTATAAATCTAACAAAACATGTATAGATTCTATATGCTGAAAATTACAAAATGCTGATGAAAGAAATCTGAGAAGCTCTAAGTAAATAGAGAAATGTTTTGTTCCAGGTTTGGAAGACTCAACAAAATAAAGATGTTAGTTTTCTCCTACTTGATCTATAGGTTTAATGTAATTCCTATCAAAATATTGTCAATGATTTTGGTGGATATAGGCAGCTTATTTACAAATTTATATAGAATGAGGGGTGCCTGGGTGGCTTCGTAGGTTAAGCGACTGCCTTTAGCTTAGGTCATGATATCAGGGTCCTGGGATTGAGCCCTGCGTTGGTCTCTCTCCTCAGTGGGGAGTCTGCTTCTCCCTCTCTCTGCTCATGCTCTCTCTCTGTCAAAAAAAAAAATTATATAGAATGTTATAAGACCTAGAATAGCTGAAGCAATTTTGAAAAAAAGAGAATAAAATTGGAAGAATCAGTCTATCTTACTTAAAGACCTTTTATGTCGCTATCATAATAAAGACAGCAAGTTTGCATAGAAGAATAGACAGATAACTCAACAGAATATGAGGAATCCATAAGTAGACCCATACAATTATGCTCAACTGAATTTGACAAAGTTGGGCATCTATAGGCAAACAGACCAAAAAGCCCTTACAAAACCTCAACATTAACTTCACACTTTATATTTAAAATATTCACTCAAAATAAAATGTAAAATTATAAGCTTTTATTTTAAAAATGGGTAATTCTTAGGATCTAGGTTTAGTCAAAATAATTCTTAGACTTGACCCAGATTAATAAAAAAGGAAAAATGGATAAGCTGGGCCTCATTAAAATTAAGGCCCTACCGAAGACCTTTTAAGTAGATGAAAAGAGAGAAAATATTTGTAAACCACATATCCAACAGAAGATTAGTACCTAGAATGTATAAAGGACTCTCAAAACTTAATAGTAAACAAACAAACAATCCAATTGGAATATGGGCAAAAGACATGAAGAGACATTTCACTGAAGGAGATATGCAGATGACAAAAGATATTTAACATCACTAGCCATTAGGGAAATACAAATTAAAACCACTAGAAGAGGGGCGCCTGGGTGGCTCATGTCATGACCCCGGGGTCCTGGGATGAGCCCTATGTCAGGCTCCCTGCTCAGCTGGGAGCCTGCTTCTCCCTCTTCCCTCTGCCTCTCCCCACCACTGGTGCTCTCTCTCTCTCACTCTCTCAAATAAATGAATAAAATGTTAAAAACATAACACAAAAAGATATCACTATAGACCAATCGGAATGACTAAAAGAAAAGAATGGTGATAATGCCACAAGGATGTAGAGAGTCCAAAACACTCATGTTACTGGTGAGAAAGTAAAATCGACAGCCACCCTGGAAAACAGTTTGGAAGTTTCTTAAGAAACTCAAGGTGAATTTATAATTCAACCCATTGCACTCTTCTGCATTTGTCCCTGAGAAATGAAAACTACAGAAAAACCTATACATACCTTTTCATAGCAGGTTTCTGAGTAACAGCCCAAATCTGAAAATATTCAGATGTTCTTCAATGGGTGAGAATGGCCAAATAATCTGGGTCCATTCCTACCATTGAATAATACTCAGCTCTGAAGAGGAATGAACTGTTGATACAAAGAATAGTTTGGATGGTTCTCAAGGAAATCATGCTGAATGAAAGAAGCCTACTGAGAAGTTTACATATTATACAATTCTATTTAGATAACATTCTTGTAATGATAGAATTATAGCAACAGAGACCAGATGAGTGGTTGCTGTGTGTTGGGGCCTGGGAGGAGGCAAAAGGAAGGTGACTATGGATATAAAAGAGTTGTGTGAGGGATCCATTTGATGGAACAGCTCTGTGTCATTACTGTGAAGGAGGTGACATGAATCTACACATATGATACATTTGCATAGAACTAAACACACACATGCAAAACTGGTGAAATCTGAATAAAGCCAGTCAATCTTGGTTGTGAATTTTTACTATAGTTTTGTAAGATGTTAACAGTGGGGGAGACCAGGTAAAGTATATATGTGATCTGTCTGCATTACTTCTTAAAACTGCATGTGAACCTACAATGATCTCAAAAAGAAAGTTAAAATATATGTAATAGTATGCTTTTCACATGTATGTATATGAATGTGTTAAGAACGATTTGGACATAATTTTATCCATTGAACGCTGTAGGGTACCACTGACTTCTGGTCTGAGAGAGGCTCTCCACAGCCGACCCAGGCTCTGTGCATAATGTGAGTACCCACACAATCTTGCTACAGGGAGGCCACTCAGGTGTGAACAAGACCCTCCTGGTGTCAGAGGTCTTCCAACATGGGCTTGTACCCCCTGAGCTCTGCTTAGCAGGGTCCTCATGTCCAGATAAATACATTGGCTGCTGTTGATGTTAGAAGTTCATGGATCCAGTTAATTAAATTTAATCTTAACACATAAAATCCTAAAAACTGCTATTTTCCATACAGTTTTGGAAATGACAGTCTTTGGTTTGTAGTATGACCTGCCTCTTTATTCTTAATGGGTCTAATTATTTGAGGATTTGGGGATAGCTAATCAGAATTTCCACTGAGGAGTTAGACACTCAAACTTGGCTCTAAAAAATGATTTGGAGGCATATTCTGTTTCCTCAAAGGTGTTCAGATAAATGCCCAGTCTCCATAATAATAAATGATGTTGAAGAAGATGTTGGTGATGATAGTCTTCCTAGGAGGGGGGGATATCCCATGGTCTGAGGTATTGTTATTCAAATATTGTTCATTGTTATTTGAATCTTTGGCTAAAGACTGTTCTATGGTCATATAATATGAACACGTTGCTTCCTGTACTATATGCTTCAGGAATATGATGCTATGGATTGAATTTCAGAATTTCCACCACATTAACACATGAGCTCACTTCTCCTAATTAAAGTGCTGACAGGGCATACCTTTTAATACTCATTAAATTTAGTACATGTAATTGCTAATATCTGATTTTTCGACATAAATATGTAATTTTGGTGCATGTTTGTATTTTTTTTTTTTGCACAGTCTTCCCAGGAGTACTATATATAGTAAAAGTTAACCAAGTCTCAAATATTAAAAATCCTAGGGAAAGGGTGCCTGGGTGGCTCAGTCAGTTAAGAGGCTGCCTTCAGCTCAGGTCATGATCCCAGGGTCTTGGGATTGAGCCCTGCATCAGTCTCCCTGCTCAGCAGAGAGCGTGCTTTTCCCCCTCCCTCTGCTGCTCCCCCTGCCTGTGTTCTCTCTCTCTCTGTCAAATAAATAAAGAAAATCTTTAAAAAAATCCTGGGGGGGGGGGAAACATCCCAGGAAGAGCAAATAAAACTTACATCGATAGAAATGATACAAAGTGATTTCTAACTAATATTTTCTTTAATTGCTTTTGTATTATTATCTTTTAAAAAGTTTAAAAACTTGTTTATGCCAAGCATTCAGATTTGTGAATTATGAGATATTAGTCACTGTATAAGAAAAACATTCTTCTCACCCTGCTACTGCCATATTTGTACCACTGCTGACACCAGGTGTGTGGGTTTTCCACACATCAAGCAATTCTGTGACACTAGCTGGTTGTCCTGTAATTTAAATCAATCCTGACACCATCTATCTGGCCATAGCATCAGATCCCACAGGTTAAGCTCAGTCCCACAAGACCGCTCCACTTTAGATACCAATTGCAAGTCCTAGATCATCACTTGTACTTCTGACCACTGGCTATAAATCAGGGTTCCCATGACCCCTTCCTTGGGTTGCATTATTTGCAAGGATGGCAAACTCAGGGAAACAATTATGTTTACTGATTCATTATATAAAAAGGATATGATAAAGGATACAGATGAACAGATGAAGAGATACATAGAGCAAGGTCTGAGAGGGTCCTGAGCACAGGAGCTTTTGTCTCCATAAAGTTGGGGTTGTAGACACAAAATGGACAAACCTTTTAGAATTTCTAAAAAAAAAAAAAAAAAGTTTTATTCAAGCCCAAGTGAGGACAGCTGCCTGGGATACACAACCTTCACAAAGAAGAGTGCTCCAGAGAAGGAATGTTTAAGGATTTTTTTTTTAAAGATTTTATTTATTTATTTGAGAGAGAGAGAGAATGAGAGATAGAGAGCACAAGAGGGAAAGAGGGTCAGAGGGAGAAGCAGACTCCCTGCCAAGCAGGGAGCCCGATGCGGGACTCGATCCTAGGACTCCAGGATCATGACCTGAGCCGAAGGCAGTCATTTAACCAACTGAGCCACCCCTGCGCCCCAGAGAAGGAATGTTTAATACAGCGTTATATGTTTTTGTGTTACATCAAGTATTACAAATCATCATGATGAAGAACATTTCAGAAAATTACAAATTTTATCTTATGCTGTTAGTATGTGCAAGGTTGCAGGTTTTGGAGGTAGGAACTTAGGGAGATTTTTACTCTTTAGTTTGAATGTTTCTTTTAGGTTATTTGCTAACGAAGCAGATGTACAATGTGTGCTTGGGGCAGAAATAAGAGCCCATGCTTTGAAGTTTGGTGAAGTCATTCTGGCCTTGATAAAAATATAGCTTCCCTGGAATCCCAGAAACAGGTCCCTCAAATGTTAAAAGTTGAAAATTTCCTTTATCAGTGTGTATCACCCTTCTGGCACAGATATGTGTTCATCAACCTGGAAGCTCTCCAGACCCCGTAATAATGGGAATGTTATGGAGGTTTCGTCATATAGGCATGATGGATTATTAACTCAATTTCCCTTTTCATTTCCTGGAAGAGGGGGAGTAAAAATCCCGATCTTCTAATCATGGTGTGGTCCTTCTGGTGACCAGCCCTCACCCTGAAGCTATCAAGTGCCCACCAAGCATTGCCTCATTTGAACAAAATACACTCCTATCACCCAGAAAATTCCAAGGGATTTAGGAGCTGTGTGTCAAGAGTTGGGTCAAAGACCAAATATTAAAACAAAAGATCCTCCTAATGCTCTTATCACTTAGGAAATTATGAGTTTTAGGAGCTCTGTGCCAGGAACTGAGGGCAGAGACCAATATACTATTATTTTATAATCATATAACATCTCTTCTCAGTGAATGTGGAAGATTTACAGGTGTTTATGTGTGCTGTGTGATCTTCATCATACAGTAATACATCAGGGACACTGAACAACCACTCTCAGCAGGTTCTAGGTCTACTGAAGGCCTTACATCTGCTCTGACATATCCATCTCTATCCATATTTGCCCTGGACTGAAAAGCCTCTTCTTGGAACTGAATCCCTTATCCTTTAGTGTTAATAAAATCATATTGGCATGGTTTAATGCTTAAAAGGTAATCTTTCGGGCGCCTGGGTGGCTCATTCGTTAGAACGTCCGCCTTCGGCTCAGGTCATGGTCCCAGGCTCCTGGGATCGAGCCCCGCATCGGGCTCCCTGCTCCACGGGAAGCCTGCCTCTCCCTCTCCCACTCCCCCTGCTTGTGTTCCTGCTCTCGCTGTCTCTCTCCCCGTCAAATAAATTTAAAAATCTTTAAAAATAAAAGGTAATCTTTCTGCTGTCAAAGTTTCAAATCAAAGACTTCCACTCAAGCATAGTTAAAGAGCCCATGGACCCCGGGGCTGCCCACAGCAGGCCCCATTCAGATGACCCAGGGCTGCCCTTGCAGCAGGAGGGAATCAGAAGAAACAGGACCAATTTATAAATACCAGAGTGTAGGCAGGAAGCCTGGAGAAGAGAAAACCAAAAGGAATTGCTTCCTATTTTCCTTTAAATCTTTATTTGGTTTTATAAATTATAAAAATTTTACACACCCATTGTAACAAGTATGCAATACAGTGATGTATTAAAAAACAGTTAACTCCCCTTTCTGATCTCTGTTCTTTCCCACCCACCTAAGGTGACCAATAGTTTGGGGGTATGTTCACCCACAGCTTTCTCCTGGCTCTTATACATGCATTCAAATATAAATTATATGCCTTTTAAATGACTGCTTTTTAAATGGTCCTTTGGCATCTGTTTCTCATGGTGAGGGGTTTCTTTAATGGTTAGTTGGAAAACAAATAAACAGTTGTTTTAAAGAACAAAAGGCTAGCTCAGCCAGAGCCCTATAGAATGTGCCTCAATATATGGAAATTACCAAGTTGAGGCAGTCTTAGTGCAACACACATGCATATAGAAGTCACAGAATGGAATGTGCCTTGCCTTAAGGTGTTTGGGGAAGGAGAAAACCTACTCCTAATGAAATGTGAAGTCACATGAAAAATAACTCTTGTTAGCTTGTTTATAGAATGCTGAGCTATTTGTTCTGCCTTAAAATGATGATTTTAGTTAATTTCCTTTCTTTTTTTTAAAGATTTTATTTATTTATTTGAGAGAATGAGAGATAGAGAGCACGAGAGGGAAGAGGGTCAGAGGGAGAGCAGACTCCCTGCTGAGCAGGAAGCCCAATGCGGGACTCCATCCTGGGACTCCGGGATCATGACCTGAGCTGAAGGCAGTCGCCTAACCAACTGAGCCACCCAGGCGCCCTAGTTAATTTTCTTTCTATATGATATCTTGTTTTTTGTTTTGTTTTGTTTTATATTTTGTTTTCTAATACTTTGCCCATGGCACTTGATTGAATCAAATGACAAGCAAACTGACCAAGCAGTGTTGCCTTCCAGAGGCTTTTGTACAGTGACAAGCATGGTCCAATAATGGCCAAGGTGTCCTGGCTTTTGAGTATGAATTTGGATGCTAACTTAGTCTCAGGGAGAAGTAAATTTTACAAATTTTTAAAATTTGTCTGTTTGTTTTGTTTTGTTTATGGGTTGTATTAAACCTTTTCTCTCATTCACACATTGAGGGAAACATGGAGGGCTATCTGTATGACTGATGCTGTGTTATGCATTTGTTATACAGATACCAATTAAGCACGGCTTATGTTTCCTATGAGATGTTAAGCTGGCCTCAGCAGGCATCTCACCCATAGCTTTTTCTTCTGCCTCATAACGTTTTAACTGGGCTAGTCTACCTAGGTAAGAATAAAAGCCCCAGGTGATCTTCATTTCCTTGGTTGAATGGGAGATGGAAAATGTAATACACTGAAATACAAGTAACTGGAATCACACAGCTAAGAGAAAGTCATTGTAAAAATTAAGGCATTTCCTTCTAAGGATATCTCTGTTTAACTATAAATTTTGAAATTTTAAAAGTAAAATTAAGAGGACCAGAGGAAACAAAGAAAATTTAATATTAAATGACAGACTTATACCCTAATATATCAATAATTACCTTAAATGTAAATGGTTAAAACATGCAAATGGAAAGACAGAGATAGGCAGACTGGCTTTAAATTTAAAAAAAAGATCCAACTCTATGCTCCTTACAAGAAGCTCACTTCAAATTCAATGATATAGGTAGGTTGAAAGTAAAAGAATGAGAAAAGTTATACCCTGATTGACTCTGAGATTAAGAATTCCTCATATCAGTGAGGGTTCTAGAGGGGAGGAGTGTGGGGGGATGGGTTCGCCTGGTGATGGGTATTGAGGAGGGCACATTCTGCATGGAGCACTGGGTGTTATGAACAAACAATGAATCATGGAACAGTACACCAAAACAAATTATGTAATATATGGTGATTAACATAACAATAAAAAAATAAAAAAAAGTTATACCCTGAAAATATTAAATTAAAATTTAAAAAGCAGGGGAGCTATGTTAATATCTTATGAAGTAGAATTCAGATCAAGATAGAGACAAAGAGGGACATTACATAATGATAAAAGTATCAACCCACAAGGAAGATGTAATGATTCTAAACATGTATATATCAAACAATAGAGCCTCAAAATACATGAAGCAAAAACTGATGAAGCTGAAAGAAGAAACATATACACCCACTTGGGAAGTACATAGTCATATATACTTTGGATGTACTTCGGGAAGAATACAGGAAATCTGATCAATGCACTCAACCAGCAGGATCTAATTAACAACAGAATACACATTATTTTTCAAGTGTTCATAGAACATATACCAAGATAGATTATATACTAGGTCATAAAGCAAACGTCAACAAATTTAAGAGAATTGCAATTATACAGGGGTGCCTGAGTTGCTCAATGGTTAAGCATCTGCCTTCGGCTCAGATCATGATCCTGGTCCTGGGATCTGAGCCCTGCATCAAGCTCCCTGCTCAGCTGGGAGCCTGCTTCTCTCTCTTCCTCTGCCATTCCCCCCTGCTTGTGCATGCTTTCTCTCTCTCTCTCTCTCTCTCTCTCTCTTAAATAAATAAATAAATACAATCTTTAAAAAAAGAAGAATTCTGTTCTGTTCTGTGCCCATAATGCAATGAAATTAGAAATCAATAACAGAAAGACAATAAGAAAATCTCTAAGCAAATGGAAATGAATGCATATCTAAATAATCTACCCATCAAAAAGTTTAAAAGAAAAAATAATACATAGAATTGAACAAAAATGAAAACATATCAAAATATGTGGGATAAAGTTAGAGCAGTGCTGAGAGGGACATTCATAGCAAGAATGTTTACATTAGAAACGAGGGAAGATTTCAAATCAGTAATCTAAATCCCTACCACAGGAAATTAGAAAAGTAAAATGAACCCAAACAAATAAAAGGAAGACAGTACTAATAAGAACAGAAATCAATGAAATTGAAAATAGGAAAACAGTACACAAAATCAATGAAACAAAAAGCTGAATCAGAGGGGGAGACGAACCATGAAAGACTATGGACTCTGAAAAACAAACTGAGGGTTCTAGAGGGGAGGGGGGTGGGGGGATGGGTTAGCCTGGTGATGGGTATTAAAGAGGGCACGTTCTGCGTGGAGCACTGGGTGTTATACGCAAACAATGAATCATGGAACACTACATCAAAACTAATGATGTAATGTATGGTGATTAACATAACATAATATAAAAAAAGCTGATTCGTCCCCCAAAATCAATGAAATTGGTATGCAAGATGACAAAAATAAAAAGAGAGAAAAATGCAAATCATCATTATTAGGAATATCAGTACAGATCCTACATCTATTAAAAAGATAATAAGGAAATATTTTGAGCACTTTTATGCTGATAAATTCAACAACTTTGGGGCGTCTGGGTGGCTCAGTTGGTTGAGCGACTGCCTTTGGCTCAGGTCATGATCCTGGAGTCCCGGGATCAAGTCCCTCATCCAGCTCCCTGCTTAGCAGGGTGTCTGCTTCTCCCTCTGACCCTCTCCCCTCTCATGCTCTCTCTCTCATTCTCTCTTGCTCAAATAAATAAATAAATAATCTTTAAAAAACAAATAAATTCAACAACTTTAAGAAATGTACCAGCTTTAAGAAATGGTCCTTGAAAATTATAAAATTTCAACCAGGATTAACTAGACTACCTGAATAACTCTAGAGCCACTGCAGAATTTAATTTGTGATTACTAAGCTCCCCAAAAAGAAATATCTTGGCACAGATGGTTATACTAAATAATCTCATACAATCTCTTCAATTTTACACAGGTTCTTCTAGAAAATAGAATTAGGGTTGCATATCTCCAATTCTTTATGCCATTTAAAAAATAAGTTTTTAATTTTAGGATAGTTTCAGATTTATAGGAAAGTCATGAAGATAGTAGAGTGAGTTCCCATATATCCCACACTTAGTTTCCACTGTTGCTAACATCTTACATCAATATGATACATTCATCACAAGTAATGAGCCAATATTGATACATTATTATTAACTGAATTCCATATTTTATTTATATTTCCTAATGGAATATATGGAACAGTGAGTTCTATGTCATTTTTCTGTTCTAGGATCCCATTTAGGATATCACATTATATTTAGTTGTCCTGTCTCCATTGTGGGTTTTTTGTTTGTTTTGTGCTTTCTTTTCTGGTACTACAAGGTGCTCCAGGCTTATCCTGTATATTCCCTGCCCTAGCCCTAGTATCAGTCATTTTTCCAAGAGTTTATGTTTTGTATCCCTGGCCCACTGTTAACCATCACTGGAGCCACCTTGGTACGGTGGTTGTATATGGAGTAGGGGAACCATGCTATACTTTTCTGATATAGTCTCAGTCTTTAAGTAGGCCTGTGTCTTAGTGTTGTGGGCTTTTAGGTATTTTTGTTCTTGCTCTAGTGGTATAGATTTTCTTCCTACCCCATTCCTTCAGGAGTGGTAAGTTTCAGAATTCTGCTACTGCAAAGTTATTTCCTCTGGTGAGGAGGCCTTTGTTATGGAGCAGCCTCTGTGAGTGTTTCACAATAATTACTGTCCCTTACCCACTACCAGGACCATGAGAATGGGTTCCTTTTGTGTCCTTACCATGAGAATCTAAGAGTTTATGTCTTGTAGCTAATCTAAGGATTCTGATCAATTCCAATGTGTGTGTGTGTGTGTGTGTGTGTGTGTGTGTGTGTGTGTTGGTGGTGGGGGTTTGCATATCCCTAAGCAATTCTCTGACACCGTCTGGGTGTCCTATAATTCAGCTCAATTCTGACATTATCTACTTGGAGATAGCATCAGAATCCACAAGATAAGGGCTCAGTCCTATAAGACTGCCCACCCCAACATATACACACTTCAAAAGCCAATTGCAAGTTCAAGTTATTACCTGTGCTTCTGACAGATTGGCTATAGGTCAGGAGTGCCCCCTCTTTAGGTTTGATTAATTTGCTAGAGGGGCTCACGCAACTCAGAGAAACATTTTACTTACTAAATTATCTGTTTGATATGAAAGGATATAACTGAAGAACAGCCATATGGAAGAGATGCATAGGGCAAATATGGGGAAAGGACACAGAGCTTCCATGGATTCTCCAAGCACATCACTCTCCAAGCATCTCCACAGTGTTCACCTACCTGGAAGTTTTCCAAACCCTGTAATTTGTTTTTTTATGGAGGTTCATTACTTAGGCATGATTGATTAAATCATTGGCCATTGACAGTTGATTCATTCTCCAGCCCCTCTCCCCTCTTGAGAGGTCAGAGAAGTGGGACTTAAAGTTCCAACCCTCTAATCACATTATTGGTTCTCCTGACAACCAGCCTCCATTCTTAGATGGCGTCCAAAGTCACCTCATTAACATAAAAAAAGACTTTTGTTGCTGTCATCACTTAGGAAATTTCAAGCATTTTAGGAGCTCTGTGCCAGAAACAGGAATGAAGACTAACTGTATGTATCTTACAAGTCACAATATCACAGAATCTGGTGGAGTTCCTGAGGAAAAGCCCAGGAAAGTATTGGGTGTATCTTACGATGGGGCCCACAGAGTTTGCTCATTGTTGTGCTCACCTGAGCTCAGCCTCCAGAAAATCAACATTTCATTGATCCTGCCGTTTTATGGCTCCCATGGCTTCTGCCCAGTGCAGGCAGATCTCCATTGCTTACTTCTCAGAATGCTGCCATCTCTCCAGATTTTGATGTGGCAGTTTGCCTTATAACTTTATTTCTCTGATGCTTCCAAGAAAGGTCATTGATTATCAGTTTGTAAAGCTTTTTCTTGTCATAAAGCAGGAATAACAGCTTTTGAGTTCTCTGAATATATAGGAAACAAACCCAGATGTCCTACTAAACAAATTTTTTTTCCCACTTAACCTTCTATCTTAATCATTTTCTTATGTCATTTAATTTCTTTAGAAAACACAAGTTTGTGTTGTTTTCACTTGCATTGTATGGGCATGCTATAAATTAGTCATCTGATCCCTCATGTGTAATTAGTTAACTAGTTTGCTAGTTCACAGTACTATGATTTATTTGGGGACATTTTCATCCATTTACTTTATTTGCAGTCAGTAATCCTTTCCAACAAGGAAACTCTGCCCTTTAGCTCTAGGAATAATCTTGAAATATTTCTTCAATAATTTCCTCTAATGGGACTCCTGGGGGGCTCAGTCAGTTAAGTGTCTACTCTCAGCTCAGGTCATGATCCCAGGTCCTGGGATTGAGTCCCATATGGGGCTCCTTGCTCAGCAGGGAGACTGCTTCTGCCTCTGCCTGCTGCTCCCGCTGCTGGTGTTCTTTCTCTCTCTCTCTCTCTGACAAATAAATAAATAAAATCTTTAAAAATAAATAAATAAATAAATAAATAAATTTCCTCTAATATGTTTTCTCTGGTTTTACTTTTAAAAATTCTTACTATTTATTTATTATTATGTTCAGTTAGCCACTGCATAGTACATCATTAGTTTTTGATGTAGTGTCCAGTGATTCATTAGTTATGTATAACACCCAGTGCTCATCACAACACGTGCCCTTCTCAATACCCATCACCCGGCTACCCCATGCCCCCCAACGCCCACCCTTCTGCTCTTTAAATAACTTCTAGAGGGATCCTCTCTTTGGCATATATTTACTCTTTTCATTTTATTTTTTTGTTTTTCTAATCTTTGGTCATAGATTTCCTCAACTTTATGTTCTGTTCCTTCTAATTAAACTATCATATTTTTTTCCAAGAGCTTTTTTTTCCTGAATAATTCTTTTTCTCTCTTGAATGCAATAATTTTTTTTCTCTCTCTGAGGTTATATTAATAATAGTTTATTGTATGTTATTTCTTCATGCATTGTTTCTGCTTCCTCCAAGTTCCTTTTTTCTTGTTTGTTTTGATTTCTGTGTTTTTATGTTAGTCTATGTTTTTTTTTTAAAGATTTTACTTATTTATTTGACAGAGAGAGAGAGACAGCGAGAGAGGGAACACAAGCAGGGGAAGTGGGAGAGGGAGAAGCAGTCTTCCCGCCGAGCAGGGAGCCCAATGCGGGGCTTGATCCCAGGACCGTGGGATCATGACCTGAACCGAAGGCAGACGCTTAGCGAAGGCAGACGCTTAACGACTGAGCCACCCAGGCGCCCCTGTTAGTCTATGTTTTTAATCTCTAGTGATTCTTCCTTGTCTGTTCATAAATTTGATTATTATGTGACAAGTGGATCTAAGACTTTTCATCTATGTAGTGAGTGACTGGGAGTTTAATGGAGTAACCACATACCAGTGTGTCTATGTAACTGGACTAAGTTGAGAGTAAAGATGAGGGATGTTCTGGCTGTGATCTGGTGAGGGGTCGATGCATTTGGGGGAGGTATATTTCTGAGTTTTAAGACCTGGGCAAAGATTCAGACAAAGGGGGGCTAGATAATCAGAATCCTAATACATTTTTGGCAGAAGTGTGTGCCCCTAGCTTCTTAATCATTCAATTTTTTAAGCTTTAAATCTAGGGATTCCTGCTTTCTCTCTTTAGAAATAGGTCCCTTTGGGTATTTGTTTCCAAGAGAGAGCAGTTTCATCAAAATTAAAAATCTGACATAGAATAAAACCTTCTACATGAATGAAATATGGATAACAGCAACAAGGAATATGATACTGTATAAAAACTTACCAACTATTTGATTGCCTGGATACTCTGAGGTGCAGTTTGTATGGAAAAGATGAGATAAATGCTTAATTCTGCCTCCCCCGCCCCTTTGTTTACTGGTTTGGGTGATGGTAAGGCACTAGCTAATTATTTTGCCAAGATGACCAATAATTTTTAAAAATTTCTATAAAGGCATGGGATAAACATATCTGATATATTTTTAATCCATTGCACTTATTCTTACTGAAACTCAAATTGTCTTATCTTTAGCCAGTAGGAAAATATTGAAATTTCCTCCTAACTTCTTTGGGTATATGTTGAGTAGTCTTTAACAGATTATTTGCATTCTGTTATAACAAGATACTCCAGGCTTATCTTATACATTTCCTGCTTTAAACTTAGAATGACCATTTCTTCAAAGAGTCCTGGTTCCCTTTACTGCTAAATAATATTTAGTGACTACTATCTGGATTCTGCTACAAGTTTCCAGGATAGTTTTAGTTGATGAATGAAGATAATGATTTAAAAGTGAAAGTAGGAGATAAAGTTATTTGACTAGATAATATAAGGTACAGATTTATTGAGGGAATAAGGGAATATTTACCCAAAAGAATTATTCTGTTTGCCCATGGAAATGTACCATTACAGTGAACTCACAGGTATAATTATCATCTGCTGCCTTTATTGCAAAGAAGTTTATTATAATCATTACATGGAATAAAACTTTTAGTAATGTCATTGGCCTTTTGATTTCTGGAAATATTAATTTTTAGATAAATTTTGATAACTTCTTGATGTTAAAATTTGCCCTTAGTTTACTTTCCTATTATAACATCCAGGACATACTTTAAAAAGTGAAATAAATAGAAATAGTGCGCTACTTCTATACATTTTTTTTTGTAAGTGGGATATACTTTTTGACTAATGGTGGAAGTTGGATAGGATTTGATTGGACAGAAGCCTCAGAGGACCCAAAATGATCATGCCTACAAAGCTATAGTTTAGTGCAGGAAAAGGACTCAGTATAGCAACAGCAGCATTAAAAAAAGGATATACATGAGAGTCAAAGACACCCTGACAGGTCCAGAGAGGACAGGTGCCACATATAAACACTCATTCTCTCAGAACCACTGACACATGCACAGAACACCTTGGGTTGAGATGCCCAAAACTGAGTCCTGGTCAGGACATTTTATATCCTTCTGGTTGTGGCATATACCTACCACACAACCAACCCCAATAGCAGATACTTCTGGGTTTCTCACCTTCAGCCTGTGTGACTCATCACTCTCACTGTTACTGTCACTGAATGGAAAAGGCTTGCCTCTTGGAATATGTCAGCCAATAGATCAGCCCAAGTCCTTTCTGTTTGAACAAATAGTTTTTATTACTTGCAGCATGTAAGGAAACAGGGAGATAGCTCTCAAAATCACTCACTGTCTCCCCACAGCATTAGTACAGGAAGGTTTTATTTAGTGTATTAGGGAGCAGAGGAAGGGAGCTTGCATATACATTAAAGAACTTATGCATATTCTATTACTTAGGCACTTTGGTTCAATTGTGCATTCCCAGCATGTCAGTGTCTTAGTGCACACATCACATGTTCAGAAACTGGCAGAAAGCCCCGCCCATAGGAGGAGATCTTAGTATTATAATGAGCTAAAAGTAATCTCAGGACAACTTAGGGGGGCTTCTGCACAGGTCCTCAACTTCATCTGGCTCAAACTGGCTCACATTAGGAGCTATCAGATGAAACACCTAGCAAGGGGCTATCAGGTGAAACACCTAGTTGGGTGTCCCCTTGGAAGGAACTGCTCATTCTTCAAAACAAAACACATTTTTCTCTGCTTTTGTCCCTACCACCTCCTCCTCCGTTCAACTGATAGTTTTCAGCCCTCTGATTTGAGTACATCCTTGTTGCATTCTAACTAACATTATCAATAAAATGCTGATAGTGCAAATCACCCCCAAATTTCTTGGATCTGTGCTTATAAACAATATTGTCAAGTATCATGTGTCATGCCTTGACTAGGTGTCAGTCCCAAGCAAGTACATTTCTTATTTCAGTATAACATTTCTTATTTCAAGCTAGTTGTAGTCCTGCTGGGATTAACTTCCACAGCATACCTTTGAATTTAATATTATTCCAATACACATGCTAATAAACATTTGTTTTTTAATTGGTATTTCCAGAATTCTTTCATGAATTTATAAACAGTAAAATTTTCAAAGTTCCCAATTTCCAAATCCATGCAGTTATATACAAATCTTGAAAATAGGATTTGATGTTGATTCATCCTTCATTTTCCTCTTTATAGAAAACAATAATAGCCTTGACAAATGACAAAACTAAAACAATTTAGTAACAAGTTTGATGTCCTTTACTGAAGGGAAGACAATCCATGGGCTGGGGGGAGTCCACTGCTGTAAGCAGAAAGAGTTAGGGGTCCCTGGAAGAAAGAAAGATGAAACAGCTTTTTTGACATAAGAGAAGTCATTTTATGTCCCCGGCCATCTTGTGATCTATGCCTGACCAATACTACTTGACCAAAGCACATTTCTTGCAAAACCTCCTGGGATATGTTAAAATTGTGGAAGAATAGATCCCAATAGATAATGGTTTAAAAGGAACTAAAGAATGTAAGAACAAACACTACTATAAGGCCAAGAGATAGCCCAATCATATCAGGGACAATAAATCAGGTAGAACTTCTAGTGCTGGTTCAAAAGTAAAGATTGACCTGAAACACATTCTTGAGTTATCTTTGTTGGATTTAACCCTCTTTGAGCACTCAGACACCAAACCAACTAAAGCCAGAGAATTCATGATGCTGACCCTTGCAGTCCTTGTGATTTAGACCTGGACTCTATCATCTTAAGATGACTTTTGTTCCAATTCCATGCTAAATCCCCTATTGTGCAAGCCCCTTCCAATATATATGTACTCTTAAGCTTAAAACTTCCCTAGTTTTGTTGTTCAGGGAGACACTGCTTTGGGAAATATCCCTGGTGTTCTCCTTTACTTGTTGCAAGTAAAACCCTTCTTTTTCCTATTCTTTGGCTTGGTTGTCTTTTGGCTTGACATCCACCAAAAAGTGACTCAGTTTTGGCTAACAGTGCCTCACAAGCAATGGAGAACTCTTCCCAAAGGATTTTGGGCAAGAGTGAGTTTTATAGATTGTTAGGAGAGGCAATGCAGAAATGGCATAGCTGGCTAGGAAGTTGGGGATTTCCTTTTCAGCTTAGCAGGTCCTACTGTGTAAGGTAAATTAAGCCAGCTAAAGCGGAGTTGGAGAATGTGACTGGTGTTGTTTCCTTGATACTGAGGTGTTTTTTTAAATGTAGAGAGACAGGTTTAGATCCATTTTGTGGGTCCTGATATACAAATTAACTTTATCAGCCTCTACAATTTGTTCATGATTATTTTTTTCACATACATGCCTAGAATATGTAATACTCTTGTTACTCGAGTTCCTTAATAGCCAAAAAAAAAATAAATAAAACCTAGAAATATTTATTGTCTACTTATTTTTCTCAAGACACAATGAAGGATTCTAGTAAATAATATTAGTACTCCACTTTTACTACTTCTTCTATACTACTAAGGGAAAAAAAGGAGGAAAAGGAGGAGAATTATAGCTACCATTTATGCATAAAGTTCTCCTAAATACTTTACACGTCATAACCCATTTAATGCTCACATCAACGCTATGAGGTAGGTAATACTACTGTCTTGATTTTTTAGATATAAGCAAATCAAGGCAATAGCTCAAGGTCACAAAGCTAATAAGGAATGGAGACAGAATTTAAACCAAGAGTTTGGCTTTAGAGCACAGTCTTTGTTTCATACCTTGAACTCCCTTGTTTTGTGAATCTCATTTCACTGAGGTATTTCTCTGGAAACTTTACTCTCCCTGGAAATCTTACATAGGTAAATTTCTTCCTTATCCCCCTAGATGAGGCCTGGATTTCAGTTTAGAATTTTCTTCCCTGAATCAAAGAAATAATCAAGATTTCTTAGATCCTGGGGCGCCTGGGTGGCTCCGTCGTTAAGCATCTGCCTTCGGCTCAGGTCATGATCCCAGGGTCCTGGGATCGAGCCCTGCCTCGGGCTCCCTGCTCAGCGGGAAGCCTGCTTCTCCCTCTCCCACTCCCCCTGCTTGGGTTCCTGCTCTCGCTGTGTCTCTCTCTGTCAAAAAAATAAAATCTTAAAAAAAAAAGATTTCTTAGATGCAATATAAACAGATCACAAAGAAGTGCTTTCTCTCTCCATATTCTGAATGGCATACCCTTGCCTTCTCCCACAGGCTCACAAAGTGGTCCTCCTGTAACATTTTGGAGTGGGGTTGGGACAAAAAGACTCTGATAAAGTGGATCATTTGAATTGTTGAGTGATTGAGATGAATTAAAGATATTTTTATAAGAACTCTCCTAAAAAATCATAGAGAATTATTTGCAAATTTCCAGGGGTGAAGTGCCCTTTACTTCAAACAGTGTCATTTCCATTATCAGGCTCAGATAATTAGAAAGTTTTTCTTTACATAGAACTGGTCTCTGTCTCTGTGATTTCTATCCACTAATAGTAGTTCTGACCTCAGAGCAAGCCTACTTCTAACTAGTCTTTTAGCTAATGGGAAAATACTAATAATATTATTACTAATCACTAATGCTTCCTAAGTGCTACTGTGTGGCATGCCTTTTTCTAAGCTGTGTAAATGTGCTAACATGTCTCTTCATGAAACCCTCTTGAGATGGGTGTTGATATTCTGATCTTCATTTTACAAATAAGAACACTTAAGTAAAACGGGAGCAAATAATATAAAATGCAGGCGTAAGAGCTGATTTGAACTCAAATAGCCTTGCTCCTGTGTCTATGTACTTAACCAGTTTGCGGAGTAAAAAGTTTTCCTTTTTCTTAAGGTCCCTGTCTGGTATGAAAATGAAACAGTCAAAGACAGATTAACGGGAAAAAAGCATACAAATTTATTTAATATTAGTTCTACATGACACAGAGCCTTCATAAGGAAATGAAGACCTGAAGAAATGATTAAAATTGAATGCTTTTATGCTAAGTTTGAGGAAGAATGGAAAGTTGTGGAAAGATATGGTAGAACAAAAGGGTATGACCAAAGGGTGCTAAATTGAGGGAAACTTAGCAAGGCCTCTTCCTTGAGATTCTACTCTGTTCCCTTTGTCTTCAGAGGTAAGAATGCTCCTTTCTTCTGGGTATAGGGAGGGCTCCTTTCTCATGAGGGTTTTGTAACCTGCTTCAGGGGAAGATCTGAAAGACCTTCCTATGCATGCCATTTCTCACATTCCTTCAGATGACATATTCAATATGCCAAGGTGCCTTATTTTGAGGCAATGTGTCCTTGAGCTCCATCACCAGCATACTACAATTGCAAACTGAAACCCCCACTATGTCTTCTACTAATTTAAATCTTCATTTTCCAAACTGTTTCTTGTGGCTTCTGTTTACAGACATTCGTTCACTCAGTCCATAATGTAGTTATTCAATAAATATTTATTGACTATTAGCCACATACCAGGCACCATGCCACCATGCTGGGTTGCCTCCTTTAAAGGGCTTTAGTTGGTGATACCTGTCAAAATTGAACATGGTTCTCCAAGGCCTGGAATCGAGATGGGATGAAACCTGGTAGCATGGTTCATGTGTGTATATTATACCATAAATGCAGTAGCAATGGTGACATTAAGTAATAGGGCATTTCTTTTGATTCACAAAGAAGGGGCATACAGCCCAAGATATAAGACCTTTCCATTTCTGCTACCATATGTACTCTACTTCATCTGTGTGTGGTTTGTACTTTTCAACCTAAACTGAGAGATTTCAATTTAATCCTAAAAAAATGTGTATCATTAGAGTTGGTGCATCATTCTGACCTTTTAAGTCTACCTTGTTCTATTTTCTAATTCATTTTCTTCTCCTCCAAACAACATGTCATTTATGAATTTGGTTTCCAGAAACTCTGTTTTGCTTTGAGTTACTAATTCTAATATTGTAGAAGAATAGCACAAGGGCAGTCACCTGAGGCATGCCAAGGTGGCACCTGTCCATTAAATGTCATTCATGCATCCATTTAACATATAATTACTGCACATCTAGCTCTGCTTTAAATGCCATTTGGTGAGTCACCCAATCTCTAAAAAATCCACCTCTGAAGTAATTGTGTTATTATCTTGACCAACTCATCCAATCTTTGTAGAAATGAGCACATAAATCTTTACCAAATATAATAATAAAATCCAGGGTTATGCCTCAGTCATTTTCCTGATTCACTAATGAGGAAATGAATTAAAAAAGGAAAAACGTACCCTGCATGTACTATAATGACTCTCAGGGTTTATCTGTTTCCCCTAAATGCTTTGAACTCTGCCTAGAAAACATTATAATTTTGGCAAATATTGATGTCAGGTTTAGTGGAATACAGCAGATACTGTAAGTTAGTTTTCCATGGCAAAATATGTCTTTTAGATGTGATTTGTTTATTTTGCATAGTGTGTTAGTTGCATACTGTTGTGCAACAAATGAGCACAAACTGATGGCTTAAAACAGCACACATTTTTAATCTCATAGTTTCTCTAGGACAGCAGTCTGGACATGGCTTAACTGGGTCCTCTGTTTAGGGTCTCATGAGGCTACAATCAGAGTATCATCTGTCTTTGTTTTCATCTGGAATCACAACTGGGGAAGAATCTGCTCTAAGATCACTCAGGTTGTTTGTAGAATTCATATCCTTGTGGTTGGACAGAAGGCTTTGGATTCTTGCTAGGGTCAGTTCTTAGGTCCCAGAGAAAACCCTCAGGCCCTGGACACCACCCTGGGCCTAGTTCCTCCAGTTCCTAGAGGCCACCTGCAGCTCTTTGGCATGTGGGCTTTCCCTACTTGGATACTGACTTCATCCATCAATAAGGAGAATCTCTAGAGGGGCGCCTGGGTGACTCAGTCGGTTAAGCGTCTGCCTTCGTCTCAGGTAATGATCCCAGGGTCCTGGGATCAAGCCCCATGTCAGGCTCCCTGCTCAGCAGAGAGCCTGCTTCTCCCCCTGCCTGCTGCTTCTGCTTGTGCTCTCTCTCTCTGTCAAATAAATAAATAAAATCTTAAAAAAACGAGAATCTCTAGAGTGAGTCTACCAGCAAAACAGAGTCTTATATAATGTCATGGAATCACGGCAGTGACACTCCATCACTTTACAAAGTTTCCTTGGTTAGAAGCAAGTTGCAAGACCTGTTTATACCCAAGAAGAGGAGATTGAACAAAGATGTGAACATGAGGAGTTGGAGGATCACGGAGGGCTATGTGTCTGCCTGCGACACATTTAAATGATTAAATTTATTGCTACCACTTAAATGTTAGGAAATTATATATTAAAAACAAGGTGGTTTCCAGATTTTAAGAAGGTTGATAGAAGGTATGTTTTTATATGGCAAGTACTGGTGTGGGTTGAGAAATAGCTAGTTCCTTTGAACAGGTCACTTGCTCTTCTTTGGCTCACAGTCTGTCTTCTTACTGTATGCTGCTGTTTATTATCCTTGCATAGTTGTTTTTCTCACATCTAAGCAGCATCAATTATTTGTAGTACCTATCTGGCCTCTGTTGGCATTTGAGGTTTTATGACTCCTGGTCTAAATATATAATATTATTTCTTTCCTTTCCTTAGGGTTGCATGATGTCTTTGATTGCTCCTACTCCTTGTGAAATTCTGGCTATCATTTTGTGCTAAAGATTGTAAGGAATCATAATAGTCTATCTTTGGCCACTGAAAGTTTCTAATCATCCACAGGCTTTGTGCTTGTCAGTTGGTATTCCTTAACCAGGATCCTAGTGTCAAGGCTGCTGGTTGTCACTGCCAACTAAAACTCCTTTGGTGGAGGCCAAGTCTTGAAGCCCCATCTTACTGTTTTAGAATCTTGACTTGTAGTAAACTTCTTTAAATCTCTAACTTCCTTGAATGTGTTTTACATAGTATAGATATTCACCTTAGTCAAAGACAGCCTGAGGTTACAGATTCATTGTCATAAAAATGTTGGTTATCCTCCCTGTTTGTCAATATCTCAATACTCTCAGGAGGCAGTGCTATCCCAAAGTGACCACTCAGTTGGCCTTTTCTTTAAAAAAAAAAAAAGAAGAAGAAGAAAAAAAAAAGTAAATAATCTGAGGTCATCCATAGCTTGTAATTCAGAAAATGAACCGCCTTAGGGAAGGATGGTTATTCATTTATAGACCACATTTCACTTTATTTATTGTCTCTATGTAGCACAAGTCCTATAGGCAACAAGAGGGTAGCATTCCTACAGATTATTTTATGGTTCTGATACAATACAAACATCAGCCCTATCATGGCCGCTATATAAGAAATCAAATGCCTGCTTATTCTGGAAGCTGGTTAACTTTCTCTCCAGTAAAGTGGAGCTTGTATTTTCGTTCCTTATTTGAAGCTAAACTGAGATATTCTTGATTGCTTTAAAGCAGATGTTCATAGACTACAGATGCCTTTGCCCTTGGAGAGTACTCAGATTTGTATCTCACAGCTTCAGGGAGTCAGAATCTTAAAGACTGGCTCAGCTTCCCTTTGGTGATACCCATTCTGGTTCCATCATTTCTAATTTCCCTTTGAGCAGCTGGTGAGTAAGTTATTCAATCAACAGCTATATGCATAACTACTGAGTGATGCCAGGGTTGTGCAGTAATGTGACTAAAAGGGACTGTTGTAGAAGCTCCAGCATGGGTCTGCCCATCCAGCCACCACCCCAATAATACTAGGCAATATGGTAAAAACTGTGCCATCTACTCTTCTAAGCACTTTATATACTTAGAAAGTTATATAATTTGCCCAAGGTCATAAAGCTAGAGCATAACTGAACCGGGATATAAACTCAGGCAATTTGTTTCCTCTATAGTATTATATAATCTTAAAAAAGCATAGTATATAAGATGTGCTTTGGATAAATAATATCAATACAAACAATTTATGTGCCAGATACAGTACTATATACTTCATATGTAGTGTTCCATATGATAGAAGAACAACCTGTGAAATGAGATATATTATTATCGTCTTATTTCAGAAATGAAGAAACCAACACACAGAAAGGTGATGTACTTGTTCTAGGTCTCACAACTAGAAATGGGTTCAAACCCAACATATGCACTGTTAACCAATATACTAGAAATTATCAACTGTGTAGAGGAATTTATTTATCCACATGACCTTGCTCTGCATTTAGTAAAAAAAGAAAATTTGTAAAAAGGAGAGAAAGCCAAAGCAGCATCATTTCAGAAAAATTCCTCTCTTACAGTATGAAGGCTTAGATAGCCTGGTGCTCTGCACATAAAGCTGATCTGTCTCTGTGGCCCCATACCAATCGTATCAATAGGACGTGCTACTAGGGGCGCCTGGGTGGCTCAGTTGGTTAAGCGACTGCCTTCGGCTCAGGTCATGATCCTGGAGTCCTGGGATCGAGTCCCACATCGGGCTCCCTGCTTGGCGGGGAGTCTGCTTCTCCCTCTGACCCTCTTCCCTCTTGTGCTTTCTATCTCTCATTCTCTCTCTCTCTGAAATAAATAAATAAAATTTAAAAAAAATTAAAAATAGGCCTTCCTGCTAAAAGATGGCTCTTTAGCAACTGATTCAGAGTCAAAGTAGATAATAAGCTAATGGTTATTCTTGAAGCTCAGTAAAATAGTATACCTTCTGCACCTAACTTGTTTCCTTCACTCCCCCTTTATGATTTGTTTTGATATTTTGAAAATAGGATATGTTTACCACTGAAAGCAAGCTGGATAATTGTTTCAAGAGTGTCAAAGTGATCCCACTTCTAGTAAGATGTTGGGCACAGGTGGGCCACTGTCATAGGCATGGCTTGTAGCATGGAGTGGTTCCCTTTCTTTTTCCCCTCCTACCTTTTTCTAAGAACCATCTTAACCTTACATGTTGATTTTACCTAATAGGGCATCTGTGAAATCCCCCTTTTTCTTTCTTTGTCAGTGAAACTTTTGTTGAGGTTGGAATATGCTAATGAATAAAATAGGTGACTACTTGAAAAAATATAGATGAATTCTCATCCTCTTAGGTGTGAGATATCTTTGTGATGATTGGACATCTTGGCACATTTTCTTTGTCATTGCCTACAGTGAAACCAATAGACATTTATTAAGTATCATCCATGTAAAGTCTTGAATGATTAATATACTGAGAGAAATAAAGATAACTTATATCCAATCTCTATTCTCAAACAGCTCAGTGTACAGCTGGAGAGAAATACATCCATGAAAATGAAAATTTAAAATTTAAAGCTGCATAGAACAGGACCCAAAAAGGTGAGTGTAGGCAAAGGGAAAGCTGAGGTTAATGGGGGTTGACTTAGGTCACTGAAAGTGTTAGTGAAGGTGGCCTCTGACCCACTTCTGGAAGTAGACACCCACCCATCCCATCCATCCATCTGGCATTTGCTGAACACCCAGGTGGCTGAACTATCCTGCTGACTATCATGGATCTCCCTGTGAAGCTCACATTTTAGGGAAGGTATTAAAATCCAGATTGATAAAGGTGGAGTGCCTGAGGTATTTAGAGGGCAGCACTGAGGAGGCAAACTCTAGAGCAGTTTGACTCACATGAGATCATAGTGGAATGGCCTGTGTTTTTATAGGGTCTGGGAATAAATTACCAAGTAGATGATATCTACTGAGATAGTTACAGACACTTTCAGATATTGTAGAACCATGGTTTCCCTTTAAACACAACTTGTAGAATGATTGAAACAACTGTGGTAAGAAATCACATTTAACTTATTGTGTCTAGTTCACTTTGTTTTATTTCCTGGGATCCTCATAGTAACCCTATGAAGTCATTACCCCCATTTTACAGGTGAACAGATGGAGCTCAGAGGGTCAACTAGACTGAACCAAAAAGCCCAGTGGAACTGTTTTCCGATTCTAAGTCCAGGCTGCCTACAGCTGAGCCATCCTGTTTTTCACCATGTGAAGCAGAGTCATTTTTCCATACAGTCAAGACAGTATAGCCTTCTGGATGATGTGATCAGGGAATGGAGGGAGAAATTAGGCCCCTGTTGTCTTTGATTGATTATCATGGGCCTTGTCAGTTTTGTGTCTCATTAAAATGAAACCATTCTCAGCAACGTGCATCAGTTATTCACTGTGTGAGTAAATACCTTGTTTTGAATCGCAGCTCTAGTAGGGGAACATAGGGGTGGAGAGAGGCACAGAAAACTCTCTGGTGGGAAAAGCTGTGGGTGCAATGAGTAAACCTAATGCTCTCGGACCGGCCTGCTGGAGGTTCTCTCCACATTTAGAAATTCCTGGAGGAACTGTTCTGGTTCCTTTGAAAAGAATATATTTTGAAAGCTTTCCCTATCTTTTCTTTTTCTCTTTCAGCAGTGCTGTTGAGACTACCTGTTTGATGCCTTATAATTACATTTTTACTCTAATTATAGCTGCTTCTTTCTAAAAAACCTCAGTTCCTTCCAATATGACTTTTAATGCTTGCTTACTAGTCAATGTGGGTTTGTTTTTCCCCAAATGTTCATCAGACATTGACTTTAAGAAGCCAGTTGCATTTCCAAAACATCTTTAATTATATTACCTTTTTTGATCCTAAAGAGATTCAGTCTGAGAATATGCCAAAGGGCTTAAAAAATTTTTTTTGAATAAAAAGAGCTGAAATCTATCACTGATAGATTCAGCAGCCACTGTTGCATAATAAAAGGTAATTCAAACATAGGCAAAAAATAGCCTTGTTAGCTGGAGTGCCATCTTCCTGAGAGCGAGATTGTCTCTCAAAGTAAGACATGGGGGGGGAAGGCAGCTGTCCACCACATGGCTGGGTCATGTGGATTATGTGCAGGTGTACCAGAGTCTGCTCAGGACCACTGTAAACACCAAATGCAAGATTGGATCTAAGTTTGTAGTTGAATGCTTCTTAACAGAATTGAAGGGAAGTAATAATAAGATGTATTAGGAGCTTTAAAATGGCATATACGGTAAAAGAAAGTTGCCATATGTGATGCAGCAGAGGCATGAAAGACCTGATGACTGGATGTACTTCAATGTGTGTTTTTAAGATAAATGTTAAGGTGCATTCACCAAGTCAGACAGTCCCTGGTTGGGAGTTCTACCTCTTCTAAGTGTATAGGACTGTTCTTACAATACTTGTGAGTCTTTGCCTTCTGATCGCCCTCAGGACTGCACTTCCTGACTGTGTTTGATTGCAGTCACCTAACCAGGTAAGGTCATGGGTTTTTCACAGAAGCGATGGGTGTCACTTCCAGACCTGAGCATCAGATAGTTAATGGGACATCCTTTCAAGCTCTCTACCCCCATGCTGTGGTGAATCATCCCCCGTTGGTGGAATAAGTCCACAGTGAGGATAGCACAGTGCTGCACCCTGCCAACCTGCTATGGAAAATGCAGAGTGAGAAATAACTTTTGTTGTTGTAGGCCAAAGAAATTGTGGGATTCTCTTTTGCAAAAGTTTAGTTTACCCATTATGATGAATTCGGAAATTGCTATGAGGAATGGATGGCATAATAACCAAACACATAAAATATCCAGCACTAGTTTCAGGGCTAATAGTAGATGACAAGGGAAATATTCTCTGGGGCCAATGGCATCTTGATCTGTGTTATACAGTGATGAAACATTTGGTTTTGATGAGCAATAATTTGGAAAGCAGAGCAGGTACTACAGACCTCATGGCCAGGGGAGAGATCAGAAACCAAGATTGTCAATGGTACATGTTAGTTCGGTATTGATTGTATTTGACAAGGCATTAAAAGAAAGAGATGATCCCAAAAAACAAGTGGTTTTTACAAGTAGAAATTTAAGGCACTAATAGGAGTTCACAAATTCAGGGACTGACCAGATGGAAAAAGGCAATTACTTCTCAATTCCAAATTCTAAAGGTTAAAATTGAGAAGCATCTTGGTCAACAAAATCTGATTATAATAGACCAGTGGCAAGCACACAATCAAGAGTGTGCCCATTATAATCACTACTGAAACTGGCACCCAGTAAGCCCTTCCAAGGCTTGGAAAAAGAAATACAAATGTAGTCCTCACTCTGGAGCATGACCTGCCAAAGCACCCACACTGAAAGTACCCACAGCTGAGAGAAAAAGATGATGGCAAGAAAGAGGAGGCTGAAGGCATGGGGAGAGGAGGCACAGAAAAACCACACTTCACCAGTGTGTCTAGAGAGCTACGGGAGCAGCTGTAGGAATAGCTGTGAGCACGTACAGTTGGTGGCATCGTGCTTAAAAATGTACTTGATTTCAGGAGACTCACACTGCCAAAATAATCACAGACACAAAGACTGAAACACATGAACCTGAACAAAGTTTCTGTGACTGTGTGCAACTTAACCCATTAAACATCTATGAGCAAGGCTAAGAAACTGCTTAGCCCCCCCCCAAAAGGAATATTCTCCAGTGCCCACTGCCGAAGGGCCCAAGGAAGGCAACAGAAAGGGAAACTCACCCCTGCCTCCAAGGACAGAGCAAGGCTGTTGGGAGACCCTGTCAGAGAACAGTAGGGGCCCTCCCAAAGAGTTGGCACCCCTCACAGCATTGGCATGGACCAATTCCTGCCATCCTCCCAGTGGGTGGAAGACAAGGCAGGCAACTGGTCATTTTAGTTCTGAGTCTCCAGATGAAGAGGAACTGCATCTGGGACTTGACAGAGAGACTGCTGCATATGACACAGAATGCTGGAGCTGTGAGCTGGATGCCATGCAAAGGAAGGCCTCGGGTTGTCTCCCTGCAGGAAGGAAAGGGAACCAAACACTGTGACCAGAGTGCTTTTCATAAAATATTGTCACCCTCTGCCTTCCCTGTACATGGTGGGATTGTATTTCCTAGACCCATAATGTTGGGTAGGGCTGGGGGACTAGTTCAAGCCAGGATTGATACCACTTCCACATTTAATTGTCAGTTGGATACTCTTTAGCCCTCGCTTTCGCTCTGCCTGGGAAACAATATGAAAGCTGGTTCCAGACAGTTCAGGAATCTGGGCTTACAGAGTGAAGGGCATATGAAACCCTGGGTCACCAGGGAACATCAGCAGGGACAGCTGAGATGTCCAAGGCCAGTGAGGTGCAGAACATGGCAGCCCCTGGACAGCAATCCTGAACCAAGACTAGTCCCCCAAAACAGAATCTCATTGAAAGTCCTGTCTCCTTTTCTTTTTTTAATTGCAGAAATCTTCTATGAATTCCAATCCCTATATTTTAAGGTGGAGTGAGAGTTTAAAGACACTGGTGAACAGAGTGCTTTCTCATTGTCTGGACAACATGAACTTAATTTTCAAAGAAACATGCATTCTTTGTTTAACTTATATTTCATGTGTCTTTTAAATAATAGTACATGTGATCATAATAAAAATTGCCTTTGGCCTTGGTAGATTTGGCAGGCTATAACTCTCAGTAAGAGTAGAAACCCTCAGCTGGTGGGTGCATGAAGGGTGATGGTGATGATGGAGGGCCATACTCTGTCCCGTGAGCTGGTCAAGGAGAGGTCAGTTAAGGAGCATATGTGTGGGTTCAATATTATGAAATGAGGAGAAACATATGTGACTTGGATATCACAGTCAATAACATTAACATGCATCTAGTGATGTTTGGAGGGAAAGTCCTCTTTCATCCTTTAATATCTGGTTTGTTATGATTAATGGCGTATGTTGTTCATGTCCAGTGGAGGAGACCAAAGCAGCTATAATTAAGTATCTACAGAACAGTACCATGCATCTCATTATTTTAACAAGGTCTGTCTGATATTTTTAATTGATTTTGAGTTATGTATTTTGTTTATGAAACTGGATTTTCACTTGTGTGAGAATTAGAAGATACGGAATTTAAAAAGAAGATATGGAATTTATATCTACTTTTTAAAATTTTTGTATTTTATTATGTCATGTAATTTATATCTACTTTTAAGTTCCCACGTATTTAAGTAAAATTAAAATTAAGGTAATTTAAGTCAATATTGGAAGTTTGAAAAACCTTTTTGTGGGGGCTTTTTTTACTTCTGTTAAAACATACATAACAAAATCTATCATTTGAACTACTTCAGTGTCATTAGTAGATTCAAATTGTGCTACTATCATCACCATCTATCCAAAAAATTTTCTTCATTTTCCAAAACTGAAATTCTGTACCCATTAAAAAATAACTCCCTTTCCCCATACCTTTCAAACCCTAGCAACCACAATTCTACTTTCTGTGCCTATGAATTTGACTACTCTAGGTGTCTCATGTAAATGGAATCACACAATCTGTGTCCTTTTGTCGCTGGCTTGATTCGCTTAGCATAATAACTTCCAGGTTCATTCATTAGCATATGTCAGGATTTCCTTCCTTCTTTAGGCTGAATAATATTCCATTGAATGGATATACCACCTTTGTTTATCCATCTCTCAATGGACACTCAGGTTGCTCCTACTTTTGGCTCTTATGAATAATGCTGATATGAACATATATGTACAGATATGTCTGAGTACCCGCTTCCAAATCATTTGGGTGTGTATGTACCAGAAGTGGAATTGCTAGATCATAGCATAATTCTGTTTTTAATTTTTTGAGGAGCTGCCATACCATTTTTCATAGCAGGTCCGCCATTTCACATTTTCATCAACAGTACACAAATATTCCAGTTTCTGCACATCCTTACTAACGCTTGTTAGTTACTGTCAATTATTTTTTCTAATAGCTATCCAACTGGGTGTGAAATGATATCTCATTGTGCTTTTGATTTGCAGTTCCCTGATGATGAATGATGTTGAACATCCTTACATGGCTTATTAGCATTTTATATATCTTCTTTGAGAAATAGATACTCATGCTCTTTGCCCACTTTTATTTTTTTTAATTTTATTTTATTATATTATATTAGTCATCATACATTACATCATTAGTTTTTGATGTAGTGTTCCATGATTCATTGTTTGTGTATAACACCCAGTGCTCCATTCAATACGTGCCCTCCTTAATACTCATCACAGGGCTAACCCATCCCCCGAATCCCCTCGCCTCTAAAACCCTCAGTTGGTTTCTCAGAGTCCATAGTCTCTCATGGTTTGTCTCCCCCTTCGATTCCCCCCCTTCATTTTTCGCTTCCTACTATCTTTTTTTTTAACATATAATGTACTATTTGTTTCAGAGGTACAGGTCTGTGATTCATCAGTATTACACAATTCACAGCACTCACCAAACCACATACCCTCCCCAGTGTCCATAACCCAAAAAACCCATCCCTCCCACACCCCACCACTCACACAACCCTCAGTTTGTTTCCTGAGATTAAGAATTCCTCATATCAGGGAGATCATATGATATTTGTCTTTCTCTGACTGACTTATTTCACTTAGCATAGTACGCTCTACTTCCATCCACGTCATTGCAAATGGCAAGATTTCGGGTTTTTTTCATGGCTGCATAATATTCCATTGTGTATATATACCACCTCTTCTTTATTCATTGATCTGTCAATGGACATCTTGGCTCTTTCCACAGTTTGGCTATTGTGGACATTGCTGCTATAAACATTGGGGTACACGTGCCCCTTCGGGTCCCTACATTTGTATCTTTGTGGTAAATACCCAGTAGTGCAATTGCTGGATCGAATGGTAGCTCTAATTTCAACTGTTTGAGGAACCTCCATACGGTTTTCCAGAGTGGTTGCACCAGCTTGCATTCCCACCAACAGTGTAGGAGGGTTCCCCTTTCTCCACATCCCCGCCAACATCTGTCGTTCCCTGACTTGTTAATTTTAGCCATTCTGACTGGTGTGAGGTGGTATCTCATTGAGGTTTTGATTTGGATTTCCCTGATGCCGAGCGATGTTGAGCACTTTTTCATGTGCCTGTTGGCAATTTGGATGTCTTCTTTGGAAAAATGTCTGTTCATGCCTTCTGCCCATTTCTTGATTGGATTATTTGTTCTTTGGGTGTTGAGTTTGATAAGTTCTTTATAGATTTTGGATACTAGCCCTTTATCTGATATGTCATTTGCAAATATTTACTCCCATTCTGTCGGTTGTCTTTTGGTTTTGTGGACTGTTTCTTTTGCTGTGCAAAAGCTTTTTATCTTGATGAAATCCCAATAGTTCATTTTTCCCCTGGCTTCCCGTGCCTTTGGTGATGTTTCTAGGAAGAAGTTGCTGTGGCTGAGGTCGAAGAGGTTGCTACCTGTGTTCCCCTTTAGGATGTTGATGGACTCCTGTCTCACGTTTAGGTCTTTCAACCATTTGGAGTCTATTTTTGTGTGTGGTGTAAGGAAATGGTCCGGTTTCATTCTTCGGCATGTGGCTGTCCAATTTTCCCAACACCATTTGTTGAAGAGACTGTCTTTTTTCCACTGGACATTCTTTCCTGCTTTGTCAAATATAAGTTGACCATAGAGTTGAGGGTCCATTTCTCGACTCTCTATTCTGTTCCATTGATCTATGTGTCTGTTTTTGTGCCAGTACCATACTGTCTTGATGATGACAGCTTTGTAATAGAGCTGGAAGTCCGGAATTGGTGATGCCGCCAGCTTTGCTTCTCTTTTTCAATATTCCTCTGGCTATTCGGGGTCTCTTCTGGTTCCATACAAGTTTTAGAATTATTTGTTCCATTTCTTTGAAAAAAGTGGATGGTATTTTGATGGAGATTGCATTGAATGTGTAGACTGCTCTAGGTAGCATTGACATCTTCACAATGTTGGTTCTCCCAGTCCATGAGCATGGAACGTTTTTCCATTTCTTTGTGTCTTCTTCAATTTCTTTCATGTGTATTTTATAGTTTTCTGAGTACAGAACCTTTGCCTCTTTGGTTAAATTTATTCCTAGGTATCTTATGGTTTTGGGTGCAATTGTAAATGGGATCGACTCCTTGATTTGTCTCTCTTCTGTCTTGTTGTTGGTGTATAGGAATGCCACTGATTTCTGTGCATTGATTTTATATCCTGCTACTTGACTGAATTCCTGTATGAGTTCTAGCAGTTTTGGGGTGGAGTCTTTTGGGTTTTCCACATACAGTATCATATCATCTGCAAAGAGTGAGAGTTTGTCTTCCTCTTTGCCGATTTGGATGCCTTTGATTTCTTTTTGTTGTCGGATTGCTGTGACTAGGACTTCTAATACTATGTTGAATAGCAGTGGTGAGAGTGGACATCCCTGCCGCGTTCCTGACCTTAGGGGAAAAGCTCTCAGCCTTTCCCCATTGAGAATGAAATTCGCTGTAGGTTTTTCATAGATGGCTTTTATGATATTGAGGTATGTACCCTCTATCCCTATACTCTGAAGAGTTTTGATCAAGAAAGGATGCTGTACTTTGTCAAATGCTTTTTCTGCATCTATAGAGAGGATCATATGATTCTTGTTCTTTCTTTTGTTAATGTATTGTATCACGTTGATTGATTTGCACGGATGTTGAACCAGCCTTGCAGCCCAGGGATAAATCCCACTTGGTCGTGGTGAATAATCCTTTTAATGTACTGTTGGATCCTATTGGCTAGTATTTTGGTGAGAATTTTTGCATACATGTTCATTAAGTACATTGGTCTGTAATTCTCCTTTTGGATGGGGTCTTTGTCTGGTTTTGGGGTCAAGGTAATGCTGGCCTCATAAAATGAGTTCGGAAGTTTCCCTTCCATTTCTATTTTTTGGAACAGTTTCAGGAGAATAAGTATTAATTCTTCTTGAAATGTCTGATAGAATTCCCCTGGGAATCCATCTGGCCCTGGGCTTTTGTTTGGTGGGAGATTTTTGATGACTGCTTCAATTTCCTTAGTGGTTATAGGTCTGTTCAGGTTTTGTATTTCTTCCTGGTTCAGTTTTGGTAATTGATACATCTCTAGGAATGCACCCATTTCTTCCAGGTTATCTACTTTGCTGGCATAGAGTTGCTCATATATCTTCTTATAATTGTTTGTATTTCTTTGGTGTTGGTTGTGATCTCTCCTCTTTCATTCATGATTTTGATGATTTGGGTCATTTCTCTTTTCTTTTGGATCAGTCTGGCCAGGGGTTTATCAATCTTGTTAATTCTTTCAAAGAACCAGCTCCTAGTTTCGTTGATCTGTTCTACTGTTCTTTTGGTTTCCAGTTCATTGATTTCTGCTCTGATTTTTATGATTTCTCTTCTCCTGCTGGGTTTAGGCTTTATTTGCTGTTCTTTCTCCAGCTCCTTTAGGTGTAGAGTTAGGTTGTGTATTTGAGACCTTTCTTGTTTCTTGAGAAAGGCTTGTATTGCTATATACTTTCCTCTCAGGACTGCCTTTGCTGCATCCCAAAGATTTTGAACAGTTGTGTTTTCATTTTCATTGGTTTCCATGAATTTTTTTAATTTTTCTTTTTTTTCCTGGTTGATCCATTCATTCTTTAGGCTCTTTAGCCTCCATGTATTTGAGTTCTTTCCAACATTCCTCTTCTGATTGAGGTCTAGTTTCAAAGCATTGTGGTCTGAAAATATGCAGGGAACGATCCCAAAATTTTGGTTCCGGTTGAGTCCTGATTTGTGACCTAGGATGTGATCAATTCTGGAGAATGTTCCAAGGGCACTAGAGAAGAATGTGTATTCCGTTGCTTTGGAATGGAAGGTTCTGAATATGTCTGTGAAGTTCATTTGGTCCAGTGTGTCATTTAAAGTCTTTATTTCCTTGTTGATCTTTTGCTTAGATGATCTGTCCTTTTCAGTCTGGGGGGTGTTAAAGTCGCCCACTATTATTGTTTTGTTGTCAATGTGTTTCTTTGCTTTTGTTATTAATTGCCATATATAATTGGCTGCTCCCATGTTAGGGGCAAAGATATTTACAATTGTTAGATCTTCTTGATGGGTAGACACTTTAAGTAGGATATAGTGTCTTTCTTCATCACTTATTACAATCTTTGTTTTAAAATCTAATTTGTCTGAAATAAGGATTGCCACCCCAGCCCTCTTTTGGTGTCCATTAGCATGGTAAATTGTTTTCCACCACCTCACTTTCAATCTGGGGTTGTCTTTGGGTCTAAAATGAGTCTCTTGCAGACAGCGTATTGATGGGTCTTGTTTTTTAATCCAGTCTGATAGCCTGTGTTTTTGGATTGGGGCATTGAGCCCATTTACATTCAGGGTAACATTGAAAGATATGAATTTAGTGCCATTGTATTGCCTGTAAGGTGACTGTTACTGTATATTGTCTCTGTTCCTTTCTGGTCTATGCTGCTTTTAGGCTCTCTCTTTGCTTAGGGGACCCCTTTCAATGTTTCCTGTAGGGCTGGTTTCATGTTTGCAAATTCCTTTAGTTTTTGTTTGTCCTGGAAGCTTTTTATCTCTCCTTCAATTTTCAATGAGAGCCTAGCTGGATATAGTATTCTTGGCTGCATATTTTTCTCGTTTAGTGCTCTCAAGATATCCTGCCTTTCCTTTCTGTCCTGCCAGGTCTCTGTAGATAGGTCTGTTGCCAATCTAATATTTCTGCCATTGTAGGTTACATATCTCTTCTTCCGAGCTGCTTTCAGGATTCTCTCTTTGTCTCTGAAACTCGTAAGTTTTACTATTAGATGTCGGGGTGTTGACCTATTTTTATTGATTTTGAGAGGGGTTCTCTGTGCCTCCTGGATTTTGATGCCTGTTTCCTTCCCCACATTAGGGAAGTTCTCTGCTCTAATTTGGTCCAATATACCTTTTGCCCCTCTCTCTCTTGCTTTTTCTTCTGGGATCCCAATTATTTTAATGTTGTTTCATCTTATCGTATCGCTCATCTCTCGAATTCTGCCCTCGTGATCCTGTAGTTGTTTCTCTCTTTTTCTCAGCCTCTTTATTTTCCATCATTTGGTCTTCTATATTGCTGATTCTCTCTTCTGCCTCATTTATCCTAGCAGTTAGTTCCCCCCATTTTTGATTGCACCTCAGTAGCCTTTTTGATTTCGACTTGGTTAGATTTTAGTTCTTTTATTTCTCCAGAAAGGGTTTCTCTAATAACTTCCACGCTTTTTTCAAGCCTAGCTAGGATCTTTAAAGTCATGATTCTGAAGTCTAGTTCCGACATTGTACTAGTGTCCGTATTGAGGAGGTCCCTGGCTGACGGTACTACCTCTTGTTCTTTTTGCTGCGGTGATTTTTTTCATCTTGTCATTTTGTCCAGAGGAGAATAGATGAATGAGAGAACAAAATGCTAACAGGTAACAACGTCCCCAGCAAATATACTCTATACAAATCAGAAAAGACCTGAAACCAGGGGAAAAGCAAGGGAAAGAAAGAAAAAAGAAAGAGAAAAAAAAAAAGAAACAAAAAGATAAAGATAAAAACAAAAACAGAACAATACAAAAAACAGAATATGATCAAATATGATCAGGCTAGTGCATAGATCAGTGCCACACACTAGATTTTGGCCGTATTTTGGTCTGTTAGAAAAAAGTGCCTCCTAAAATTTTAAAGGAAGAAAGACTTATATATGTACAAAATAAGGGTTGATACAATGAAGGGATGGAAGATGACTGTAAAGTTGAAATTATAAAAAATTTTATAAAAGAATTGATAAGATAAGAAGTTGTTTGAAAAAAGAAAGAATAAGATTTAAAAAAAAAAGGGGAGAGAATGTGATCAGGGAGGACACTAGAACAAAGCCATACCCTAGTGATTTAGGGTATATTTTGATCTGTTAGAAGAAACTGTATCTCAAAATTTTAAAGAGAGAACAACATATGTATATGCTATAAATAAGGGTAACTACTATGAAGGGATAAAATATGACTCTAAAAATGAAAAATAAAAAATGTTTTTTTAAAAAAGGGATTGATAAGATGTTGGTTGAAAAAGGGAAAAGGAAAATTTTAAAAAATGTTAAAAAAATTAACTGAAATACTAATGAATCATGGTAAAAAAAAGCCATGAATTCTATGTGCAGTATTCCCCTAGAGCTGGAGTTCTCCTGCTCTCCTTGATCGGTAAACTTGGTCTTGGCTTGCTGGCTGTTCATGCTGATCTTCTGGGGGAGGGGCCTGTTGCCGTGGTTCCCAAATGTCTTTGCGGAGGTGGAATTGCCCCGCCCTTGTCAGTCTGGGCTAAGCAAGCTGCTTGGGTTTGCTCTCAGGTGCTTTTGTTCCCTGCAAACTCTGGTACAGCTTTGGAGGACCAGGGTGAAAATGGTGGCCTCCCAATCTCCACCCGGAGGAGCTGAGAACTCGGGGCCCCGCTCTTCAGTGTGCCCCCAGAGAAAAGCAGTCAATCACTCCCATCTCCCCGGTCTCTGGCCGCACTCTGTGTACACCCGGCCTGTGACCGAGCGTTTCTATCTCTGGCACCTGACCCCGTGTGGAGTCTCCAAACCCAGCAGATCTCTGCAGTGCGCTCCCGTGTCGCTCCTCCCTGGGGAGGAAGGGGAGTCTCCCCAGCTCTGCCGCTTGTTGGGTCCCTGCTGGAGGAGCAGTGGCCCGACTGGGCTGCGGATCACAGTTTATGGCAACCCTGAGCTGAGAGCCCGAGCCTCGGCTCCGTCTCTGCAACTGGCTTCCCCACTCCAATACCTGGGAGCTCTGCTGCACTCAGGCACCCCCGGTTTTTCTGTGACCCCGAGGGTCCTGAGACCACACTGTCCCGCGAGGGTTCCACCCCCATCTTAGCCACTGGAGCGACGTCCCTCAGCGGAGCCAACTTCTAAAATTTCCAATTTTGTGCTCTGCGGCTCTATTACTTGCCAGAGGCATCCGTCGGGGCCCCCCTCCCCCGCTGTCTATCCTCCCGAATATCACCTCGGATTCACTTCTCCGCACGTCCTACCTTCCAGTAAGTGGTCGCTTCTCTGTTCAGAGAGTTGTTGCTACTCTCTTCTTCGATCTCCTGTTGAGTTCGCAGGTGTTCAGAATGCTTTGATCCCTATTCAGCTGAATTCCGGAGACCAGACAAAATCTAGGTCTCCTACTCCTCCGCCATCTTGCTCAACAACCCCAATTTATCTACTTTTTATTTTAATGCCTGTGTTCTGGTGTCATATCCAGGAAATCACTGATAAATCCATTGTTATGAAGCTTTTTCCCTATGTTTTCTTCTCAGAGTTTTATAGTTCTAGCTCTTACATTTAGGTCATTAATAAATTTTGAGTTTTGTATATGGTGTAAGGTTAAGAGTCCAACTTCATTTTTTTACATATGACTATCCAGTTTCCCAGCATTCATTGAAAAATCTGTCTTTTCCCACGTTTAATAGTACTGGGTACCCTTGTAGAAAATCATCTGACTATATATTTGTGGGTTTATTTCTTGTATCTCTTTTCTATTCCATTGGTCCCTATGTCTGTCTTTATAACGGTATTGCACTATTTGGATTACTGTACTTTGTAGTAAATTTTGAAATTGGAAAGTGGGAGAGCTCTAACTCTGTTCTTCTCCAGACCTTTTTGACTATTTGGGGTCTTTTGAAATTCCATTTGAATTTTGGGATTCTTTTTTCTATTTTGGCAACAGGCATTGTTGGGAAGCAGACAGAGACTGCATTGAATCTGTAGGTCAATTTAGGTAGTGTTGACATCTTAATATTGTCTTTTAATCCATGAACACAGAATATCTTCTCATTTATTATTGTCTTCTTTAATTTCTTATAACATTTTGTAGTTTCTGGTGTACAAGGGTTTTTGCCTGCTTAGGAAAAATTAGTTCTAAGTATATTATTATTATTTTAAAGATTTTATTTATTTATTAGACAGAAAAAGAGAGAGCGAGAGCACAAGCAGGGGGAGCAGCAGTGGGAGAGGGAAAAGCAGACTCCCCGCTGAGCAGGGAGCCTGATGTGGGGCTTGATCCCAGGACCCTGGGATCATGACCTGGGCCGAAGGCAAATGCTTAACCAACTGAGCCACCCAGGCATCCCTATTATTTTTATACTATTATAAATAGAGTTGTTTTCTTAACCTCTTTTTTGGATTTTTCTTTGCTAGTATATAGAAACACAACCGATTTTCAGATGTCAATTTTGTATCCTTTAGCTTTGCTGAATTCATTTATAGTTCTAAGTGTATGTGTGTGTAATCTTTAAGGTTTCTACATGTAAGATCATGTCTCTTTCTGAAAAGTTAATTTCACTTCTTCCTTTCAAGGTTGGCTGCCTTTTAATTTCTTTTTCTTTCATAATTGCTGTGGCTAAGACTGCCGGTGCTACAATGAATAGAAGTGGTAAAATGGTCATCCTTGTCTTGTTTCTGATCTGAAGGAAGTTTTTAGTTAGTCATTAATGAGTATGATGTTAGCTGTGGACTTTTTATATATGGCCTATATTATGTTGAAATTGTTTCCTCTTGGTTCTTTTTTCAGGGTTCTTATCATTAAAGGTATTGAATTTCATCAGATGCTTTTCCTGCATGAGTTGAGATGATTATTGTTGATACCATCCTTGTTGTCCCACAAGGTCATGGTCTATAATCCTTTAAATGTACTATTGAATTCTGTTTGATAATATTTCATTGAGTATTTTTCTATAAATATTGGTAGGAGATATTAGTCTGTAGTTTTCTTTCCTTATAGTGTCTTTGTCTTTTGGTATCAGGCCTCATAGAATGAGTTTAGAAGTGTTCTTTCCTCTTCAATTTTTTTTGAAGGGATTGAGGAGGATTGTTGTTAATTTTTCATTAAATGGTAGAATTCACCAGTGCAGCCATATAGTTTCTGGGCTTTTCTTTTTTAGGAGGTTTTAGGCTACTGATTCACTCCCCTAAGTAGTTATAAGTTTGTTCAGATTTTCTATTTTTTCATTACTCAGTCTTGATAAGTTGTATTTCTGGGAAGTTTTCATTTCATTTAGGTTACCCAATTTGTTGGTGTACAATTTTTCATAGTACTTTTTTTTAAAAGATTTTTTATTTATTTATTTATTTTGAGAGAGAGAGAGAGAGCATGCACATGAGCAAGGGGAGGGACAAAGGGAGAGGGAGAGAGAGAATTTCAAGCAGATTCTGTGCTAAGCTTGGAGCCCAACCTGGGGCTTGAGCTCATGACCCTGAGCTCATGACCTGAGCTGAAATCAAGAGCCAGATGCTTAACTTGACTGAGCCACCCAGGCATTCCACCTCATAGTACTTTATTATAATATTTTTTATTTCAGTAAAATAGGTTAGAAGGTCCCCTTTCATTTTTTATTTTAGTTATTTGAGTTTTCCTTATTTTTTTTCTTGGTTTGTCAATTTTGTTGATCTTTTCAAAGAACCAATTCCTGGTTTTGTTGATTTTCTTTATTGTTTTTCTATTGTCTGTCCAATTTATTTTGCTTTAATTTTTATTTCCTTCCCTCAGCTATCTTTTGGTTTAGTTCTTATTTTTCTTTTCCTTTAAGCCTAAACCTAAGTTACGGATTTGAAATATTTCTTCTATTTTACATAAACATTTACAGCTTTAAATGTTCCTCTTAACCCAGCTTGTGCTATATTCTGCAAGTTTTTCTATGTGATATTTTAATTTTCATTATTTTCAAAATACTTTCAAATTTCACATGTGATTTCTTCTTTGACCCACTTGTTTAAAAATGTGTTGTTTAATTTTTACATGTTTGTGAATTTCCCAGTTTTTCTTCTGCTTCTAATTTCTAGTTTCACTCCAATTGTTGCAGTTTCTTCTGCTAACGGATAGAGAACAGAAAAGTGAATATGGCCATGCTTTCATTACCCTTTCTGCTTGCCTGTTGAGAAATTAAGAGGTTTTAAAATAATGGGTTCATTACTTTTTTAGCAAGTGTTCTGAGTTAAATGCCTAAAATTCTCAGGTTCTCCACTGCCAAACTTTTTTTCTCATTGACCAATTATTATTTGTGGAAACTCCTGCCCCGGGGGTTGTGTTGTGCCCGTAGTTGCTGAGTCATGGGGGACTTCCTGTAGCTACCACACAAGGGGCTCTTGAGGCAGCCTGTGGATTGCCTGTGTTTCACTTCAGGGCTGTGAATTGTCCTCCTCCCTCTAAGCCTTCCCACCTTGAAATGGACCTCTAATAAAGTGCTTTCATAGCGACAAAAATTAGTTGCACTGCTTCCAAGTATATAATTTGCTTTCTAACATCCAAATACAAACTGCTTTGGGAGAGCTTTTTATTAATTCTTACGGCAATGGAGTCTTTCTCCATTAGGCAATTTGTGAGGAATCATTTGAATTTGTTACCTGCGAAGTTGGATAGCAAATTGTTATAAGTTGCAAATGCAATCAGGTTGTCAATTTGAGCATGATAAATGATTTTTGTTAATGTAAATACCTGGGTTCATCTTATAGTATGCATTTACAAGATTTCACATTTCAGCAAGATCTATATACCTCAGCAGCTTAAAAATTTCTCACAGAATGCCAAACATTTGGACCTCTTTGGGCTACTTGCATTTTAAGCATTTAATTGCAGAAAATCAACATTTCCTTACTCATGAACCAAAGGAAATTATTATTTGGTTCTTATGGCTTTGCTATAATTAAATACTTTGTCAGGGCGCCTGGGTGGTGCAGTCAGTTAAGCGTCTGTCTCTTGATTTTGGCCCAGGTCCTGATCTCTGGGTTGTGAGATCGAGCCCCGCATCGGGCTCTGCACTCAGTGTGGCGTCTACTTGAGATTCTCTCCCCCTCTCCCTCTGCCCCTCCTGCTCGTGCTCACTCTCTCTCTCGAATAAATAAATAAATAAATAAAAATAAAAAAATCTTTAAAAAAAGTACTTTGTCATTTACCTCCTGCCACTTAAAGAAAAGACAATTTCACATCTCTGAGTGTGTCCATAGGCATCAGAAAACATCTTCTTACACCTCATTCATTTTATCCCTTATGGAATTCTGAATGTAGGAAATGACCTTGGCCATAACCATGACGATTGGCCAGAGACCAGAGTTTAAAATGTATGTCATTGAATTAAACATACATAAGTTAAATGGCAAGTACCAGGTGTTAAGCAGAGATTCGTCTGAGAGACAGCAGCAGCGTGTCCTTGAAGTGCAAGTTTGCTGCCGCTCCCCCTTCTCACAGTTTTGAAAGGGTATTTCCCTCTTTGGTACTCTGCCAGGGGAGCCCCTAACACTGCCTTTGTGAGCAACACTCTTCTGCTCAAGGCCACTGCCACATCTGTTCAAGGTCAGCCTCCTTTCCTTGGCTTCTGGGGGCTTTGCAATGTGACACCCCACTTGTCTACCCAGATGCCCCCCATCTGCTGAGGCCCCCATGATCACCACACTAGCCTCTGGCTTATTCCCACTCATGCCTGGCTTGTTCTTTTACCACCTCCCAACTGTACACTGTCTTCCTCAGAATGACCACAGGCATGAAATTGCCCTGGTTTTAGACAGAGCCCTCTCAAGGCCCCTCCTCCAGGAAGCCTTCCTGAAATTCTATTGTTCATGCTGGTCTCACCCTCCACAGAGATCCTCTTGCATTCATAAGTTGGCATTTTGCAATTTAATACTTCTTCCAAAGCATATGACAATGATAAAACAATTTCCTCTTTAAGATCATCAAAAATTCCTTGAAAAAAATGATCATTTTTGAGGCTTCTGTTTCACTTCTGAATCTCACATAGCTCGTCCTCTATTCATTAAAAAAAAGAAAGTAAAAAGATACAGATTTCCAGGGATTCATTAATGGTGTTCCCCACATTAGAGTTGATTTTCCAAAGTGTGATGAGAACAATTATCACCACCAGTGATAATGTGGGACTTTCAGACATCATAGAAAACAAGGTCAGTAATTTCCTCTAAAAATTTATATTCAAAATATATTTGTACTGATAAGTAAATGGGTGCTTTCAGGTATGGTGAAGAGAAATATCAGTGGCAATGTAGGATGCTAAATTTTTTTTTATCATGCTAAATTTCACTAGTTTAGATAAATGTGATTAGGATATAGTGCATTTATTTATGTGTGGATGTGTATTCTTATGTAAATAAACAATGAAACATCAACCAATCTTAATTAGGGAAAACATTAAGTAACTTTGAGAGTAACAGAATACGTGGCTAGATAGAGCTTCTTTGAATGGATGGATAATGGCAATTTTCCTAAGTAGATGTTCTTATGTACTTGAAGACAGTCTGTTCTCATAAGCAGCAAGGGGAATTCTGCATACCATCTTAATTTGTTTCCCAGCTCCTTCCCTATAGCTCCCACCATCCAGTACTTGATCTAGACATTTAAGGAGGAGGATTTTGATTCATCAGGTAAAACCATGTCTCAAGCACACTAATTGTGTGAGCTAGGGCAAGTAAAGTCATATTTTCCAGCACTGACTTTAGGTTTCCTATTAGAGCTAAAGAAGATGGTGAGAAAGTCCAATGGTGTGCCCTGAGGTGATGCTCAGTAAGCCTGTTTTTTCCTTCTCTCTAACTGGGAGTTATGAAGAGCTGGCAGCCCATGCTGGGGTATGACTGTGACACCCACAGCCACATGATGTCTTGAAGCAAAAGAAATGCCGGGTTCTGTCCCTTTAGCTCCAGGCCTGCCGTGTATGTGAAAGGATGCTATGATCATTAATTAAATATAAATACAATGATTAAACATTTTATCTCTTTAAGGCTCTGAAAAGTTATATTTGGCAAAATGACTTCCGCATCAAGAATTATTTATACTGGTCTTCAAAGAGTGAAAATTTGGATTGAATTTTATAATTACTGATATGGGATGTGAAATTGACATATATAAGTTTTGAAAGAGTCATTTTCAGAAGAAGTATTTTTGACTGTATTCTGATGCTCTTTAATTACATCTGAATATAATAGAAAACAGTTTCAGATGAAGTGGAGGTTTTAACATTAGGGGTTGGAATGTGGCTCTGCTAATTCAAGTCTTTCCTTGTGTTTTACCAGCTTTTTATTAAATGCATGAATTAGGTAATAATGCTGAAAGGCTGGGACCAGTCATAGACCCTAGAGATCAGTTATTAAATGATCACTTATAATGTGATCATAGGTTAGCTGCTTCATGTTCTTCTTATGTGAAAATGGATATAAATTCTTTTTAAAGAATTGCCATTTCCCATTTATGTTCTCTTGGATATAATACTCTAAATTTGTTCCCTGGTCTAGAAAATGTAAATTAACCCTAGGTTCCATGGCGCTTGGGTGGTGCAGTATGTTAAGTGTCTGACTCTTGGTTTCAGCTCAGGTCATGATCCCGGGTGGTGGGATTGAGCCCCATGTTGGGTTCCGTGCTCAGTATGGAGTCAGCTGCAGATTCTTTCTCGCTCCCCCTCTGCTCTTCCTTGCTCTCTCTCTCTCAAATAAATAAATAAATAAAATCTTTTTTAAAAAAATCATAGGTTCAGGAGTGCCTGGGTGGCTCAGTTGGTTAAGCATCTGCCTTCGGCTCAGGTCATGATCCTGGGGTCCTGGGATGGAACCCCAAGTCGGGCTTCCTGCTCAACGGAGAGTCTGCTCTGCCTTTTCTCCTGCCCCCATCATGTGCAGGAACTCTCTCAAATAAATAAAATCTTTAAAATAAACCGTAGGTTCCCACACATCATCCAACTCAGTCAGTGGGTCACAAGATCTCCCAATTACACCACCGAAATTATCTCAAGTGCAAACCACCCACCCCACACACCTTCCTTCTTTCAGCTCAAGTCCTTGCCATTTCTCTCTTGGATGACTATAGATGGGGCTGCTTCTGGATCACTCCTCGGATTAAAATACTGTAGTGATTTTCACTTGACTCCTCTGTAAGAGAAAGTCCTAGTGTCCTCCTGGGATGTACAGGATGCCCCATTAGCTGAATTGGGCCTCAAATCTCACCAGTCTCCCCCAGCATCTCCCATTGCAGGCAAACTCCAAACTGTCTATGCAAGGTTCCCTGTAGTCTTAATATCCTGGGCCTCTGTGGGTGGACCTCCAGCCTGTTGCCTACCAGATCCAGTAATCCATGCCCCAGGCAGCCTTGTCTGAGCTCTGGTCCTACACCCCAAGGTTAGTCTTTAAAAAAATTTATAGCATTTATTATATTGTCTTACAATAGCTGTATTTGCCATCTCCTACGCTAGACCATAATCTACAGATTCATTCCTATGGTTATGTCCAGTCAATAGCACATTGCCTAACACAGTGTGTGATAATTAAGGTTTGTGGATAAATGAATGATCCTTTCCCTGTCATAGTGGGGAGCTGGAGGAACCTTATGAGATAATTGCGATGAAGCAAAGCAATTGATGAAAACATCTGTAGAAAATGCCAAGATCAAGTATTCAAATGAATTCAGGAGGAAGAAGCATATGGAGAGAAGTACTATGAAAAGAGGAGGAGACATCACTGCAGTGAAGGCAAGAGGAAAGCCAAGGGTCTGTCCTGAAAAAACTCCCCTTCCTAGGCTGATACCAGTGAGCATGTGTTTTGGAATATTAAAGCTGTCAGTCAATTAATTAACTCCCAATCAAATTCCCGATGGTCTAAGGGGAAATGGATACAAGACCAAAGGTTAAAGTAAAAAAACAATAATCCAGTACCACATTATTATTTATAGTTTTTGCTTGTGGCTCCTCTGTCCTGAAGAAGGAGATCTTGTGGAAGAACTTCACTTACGTAAGCAAAGCCATGTTATTTTTCTTTTGGTGTAATAACTACATCAATGTCCATTTAATATTGGGTATTCTAAACACTCTGTGCACATCCTTTCTGGGACAACCAAGCCTAATGCATAATGTACTGGGGCAAAGACCTGGGAAGTGTTCTGACTAACCATTTGTAATACAGACTCCCTACGTTTTGTCTGTTTTCAAACAGTTCACAGGAGTTGCTAATATCTATTTGGAGGACTTTGTGACTGCTATTTGGTTTTCTCTTTCATAAAGCCGTAGGTATTCTGTGACAAATGAACCTATACTCAGGTTACTTTTTCCTTGTCTTTCTCTTCTTTGGGTGGTGTTGGGCTGGGAAGCTTGCTTTGTTTCCATCTAAGGTTTTTGTTTGCTTGTTTGTTTCTTTTTGCTTTCTGCTGGTTGTTCTGCATGGTTAGGGTATGTGACAAAGTCCTTCATTAGGATTTAACAAAGCAGCTGATGCCCCTGTAAAATGAGATGGTGTGACAGCACTTTTGAAATGTGTTTACTTTTCTAAAGTTTATTTCGTGTTCATTTAACTTATTTGCTATTCCTATTCTTACTTATGTTATTTGTAAATACTTTAAAACATAACAAAAAATCACGTTTCCCTTCTCAATCCTGTTTTCCAGAGGTAACGACTTTCAACTTTTCCAGCTTTTTTTTTTTTTCTGTTATTTATCCCTGCAGTTCAGGATAATGTGTATATTCTACTTCTTTGATTCAATTTTAGACACAGACTACTGACTTCCTATAATGGTTGCTGAAGATTCTGCGTAACTCATGGCTCCTCTCCATAACCTCTATCCTCCCTGTGTAACTGCATCTTAATTGGATAAACTCATAATAAGAGTTTTCATTCTTTTGACCATGTAAATTCTGTTCCCTCTTGGGCTAGTATACTGTAATTATATGTCCATTCTCACCAAACTCTTTATTTTTCCTTGGAATCAAAAATTGACCTTTTTTTCTACTATAGACTCAGGTTTCTTGGAACACATCCCAAAATCTTCCTACATCCTCAAACAGTTTGCAAAATACCTCTCAGAAGAATTTTGCAGACACTTAGTTCTGTCTGATGATTTACCCATCCCCCACCTCTTAGAGCCTTGCACTGCTTCGTGTAGACTTGTTCCCTGTGACAGTGCTGTAACCCCGACGGACACCTGTCCCATTAGGATCTTCCTTGAGCTTCACCTCCCTCTGGCCTTGGACATCTTTATCTAGGATCTCAGGCCTTCCTCATCCTTGGTTAAGCTCCACTGTGGAGCTGAAAATCATTATCCCTCAGGATTCTGAAGGCATTGTTCCATTGTCTTTCAGTTTAGCTGGTTAGGGAGTTCTATATCATTCTGATTAATTATCCTTTGTAATGTTTTTCTTCTCTCTGGAGGCTTTGGGGAATTCCTTTTATTCTTGGTGTTCTGAAATTTTACTATGAGATGACTAGAAATGGATTTTTTTTTTCATTTACCATCTAAAGAATTTTGGGGGACCTTTTCAATCTTGGATATCTCTCCTTCTGTTCTGAAATTTCTTCTTGTAGTATTTAGTTGACAATTTTATTACCATTTCTTTTTGGCCTCCCCTTCTGGAATTGATATTAACTGGGCATTGGACCAATCATATAGTATTCTTTTCATTACTCCTTTAGCTTTGTCAATTTTTTTCCCCATATGGGAAATTTCCCCAATATCAGCTTACAAATTTCTATGGAATTTTTATAAATTATCATATATTTTCTAAGATTTATTTTCTTATTCCCTGATTGTTCCTTTATAATAGCATATTGTTTTTAATTTATGGGTGCATTGGCTTTTTTTTTAATCTCCCTGAGGATATTATAGTTACTTTGATATTTTCTTTTATACTTCATATTATTTTTTATCTTTTTATTTTATTGTCTGTTTCATGGTTCTGGTTCCCTAATATTTTACTGCCATTTAATTTGAGAGTGAATTACTAAAAAGTTGGTTAAAATTTCTTTGTGTGTATGTGGGTGGAGGTGGATGTATAGACAGAGTGCTTCACTACAGGGTTATTGGTAGGTCTCACATATTTTTCCTTTGGAGTTCACAATCATCAGCATTTGCTGATTTTTTTTTCCTTTTTGCTATTGTTTCTTTGTGATTGTCTATGCAGAAAAGTAGGCTCGTGTGTAGTGTCTGCCTTGGAGGAGATGTCATAGGGTAGAGTAGAATTGGATATAGGCTTATTTTCTGACATCTGACATACTTAGCCTTTGGGATTATGGAAAAATAAAATGTTCCTGGAATTCTTATTGTTTCTATAAAAAGCCCTGGTCCTCTAGGCCCCAGATCTCACACCCCTTAAGAATTAAAAAAAAAAAAAAAAGAATTAGATCTCTAACCATTTGTTTAGTTAATTGCTCTGATCTGAAATGACAGTAAAACATCTTTTATCTTCACAAAGAGGACCGAATTGTTACAGCTCAGGCCAGATCCTAGGTTAGACTCTAGGGTTCCAGGAAGACAGAGATGGTTATCTCCCTAGGTGTTTACATTTCAAGAAGGAATGAGCTTTGGAGACATCTCTATGGTGATCAAGTTCCTGTAGATTCTTTTATTGACATACCAAATGGCTGGAATTGGGACTCAGACCCATTACATTCCCAAGGAGATCCTGTTTGGTGGGGCAAGGGACCTTATCCTTCACCTAAAAGGTGTCCAGCTACCAACATAGGACAATTGATTTGGCTGTTACATTACTCTAGGGACAAGGACTAGTGAAAGTGGAGGAGAGGGGCACAAACATATTTACTGTAAAGTATTTAATAAGAAATATGCCTCGGATCCTGAATAACACATGTGCACATTAAGGATATAATTAATAAAGATAAGATTAAAAACCCAACAGAGGTACTGGGAATAAATAGAGGTTCCTATTTTCAAGAACTGTTGTTCCTATTTTCAAGACCTGTTTTCACCAATCCACTCCCTTTTGTGAACCTGTGTTTGCTCTTTCTACTTACTGCTCAGTCATTTCTCATTTATCCTACTGCTTTCTATCTTCCTATATTTGAATGAGTTTTAAATATTTCTAGCTTTATTAGAGTTTATATCCTGTTTCCCTTTTCTCTTTGATGCTTCTTGAGAAAGAAGTGAAAAAGTTTTTATACCTCCACCTAGATTTTAAAACTATCAGGTTTCTTCTTTTTAATTTTAATTTACAATCAGCCTTTCATAATTTATACTTTCATAATGGAATTCTAGATGGTTGAGTTCATTCTATAAAATACATATGATTTTGCTACTTTTTCTTTGATAATTTATTCCTTTACTATATTTTGCATAGGTATTCTGTTTTAAGATAAAATTCACATCACGGACACTTGAAATGCTTCTCTTGTACATGACTTTTCCCTCTTGATCAAATTCTCATGGCTAGATAGTCAACGTTTTGCATAAGTCAGTTTTCCCTACATGCCCATCTGTTTATCACTTCAGTCCACCCCTTCATAGCCACTGAGAAGGGTTACTGGGTTTCTTAGGAAAAGAAGCACCATGAAAGCCTTCAGTTCAACCTTTCCTTAAAGATTAGATGAATTTGACAAATATTTGTCAATTATTTTCACAGGTTGAAATGCACTTTATTTATCAAATGAAAATTTCACTAAAGAATCTTTCATGCTCCTAGATAAGAGCAAGGCAAATCATACATTATCAATAAAAAGAAAGGCCAGGGTGACAGAATGATATTTCACAGGAGTATTTGAGATAATGATATGGAATTCTGTGAGTGTATCTTTCCTATAGACTTAAGAAATGGCTGACAGTCTATTAAGACTAGAATGTTTTGGGAGGAGTGACCAAAACAATAACATAAAATATTGAATGACTTGCATTGAAATAGCTGTGTCTAAAAGATAAGTTGAATTGCAACTGGCATTGAGTTCTTTTTTCAAAGCTGATTTGGATATTTATATATCCCCCTCTTGATCAATTTATAAATGTATTGACCAGAAACTTTGCTGTGATGATGATAAGTAGACTTTCATAGTGTAGGGAAAAAAATAGAAAATGGAAAATATATTTCTTTATAGAAAGACAAGACAGTATTTTGCTACATTTTGAAGACATTTAAATGCAACTCAGAGGCTTGCCATTAACAGAGCTTGTGAAATATTGAGAACTCTAAGTGAGGTTAAGGAAAATGGTGGAGTAAGGGCCTCCCAAAATTCACTCTTCCATAAAAACAACGTGAATACTGACAAAAATTGTCAAAATCAACTTTTTCAGAAGTCTGAAAATTAGTCAAGTATTTGCAATAATCTCAGTAGCATTTATTCAAGTAAAATATCTCAGTCTTGATAAGAACAGTGAGTTTGTGTGATTTCAACCTGCCCCATTCCCATGTCCCTCTCCACAGTTCTGTGGTAGCCTTGAAAACCAACAGCCCCAAATTATGATGAAAACCAGCAGCCTAGAAGATACTGGAAGATGTAAAATGGATTTGGAACTCCCCAGAGGACTGTCATTATTCAGACTGTTTAGTAGTTCCCATGAAGCTGTTTTGTCTTTATTTGACCTAATCAGAGTTCTCTTAGTACAAATATTCTTTTCACCAGAGATATTTGTTGAAAGTACTTTTTTACAGTAACATATTTCTGAGATGACAATATAAGTTGGGGCAATTAAGGATGACCAAAAGATTTAAAGGAATAAATAGCTGAAGTCTAAGATGCTCAAGGGGGGCTTGAGCATATATGGCATATATGCAGGGCTTTGGGAAGCCCAGTGTCTATGAATGTCCAGAAAAGACCTGAGTAAACCCTGGGCTCTCATCTGTGACTGGCCTTGAGGCTCTGCATAAGCAGAAAGTGAAGGCTAAGGCAAAGTTGTAAAATGTCTACCTGAGCATTGAATGTGCACACCAACATGCACATAGAATTCTTTGGCAGAGGCTGAGAGATTTATTACTTCTAGGCATTAAAGGAAATCTCTCCAAACACTAAGCAAGACCACTAAGTAACAGCAGAGATATTAATGGCTACACACAACAAAGAATACAGTAACAAATAACAGCAGTAAGAAACAGGAACAACAACAATTCCTGGGAGGAAAAGGAATTTGATTTCCAGATTTCACATTATTTTGAATGTCCCATTTCCAGGGAATAAATTATGAGATGTGAAAAGAAACAAGAAAGAATGACCCATACTCAAGTAAAAAAGTAGTCAGTGGAACTTGTCCGTGAGGAAGTTCAGTCATTGGACTTAATAGACAAGGACTTTAAATTACCTATTTTAAATATGTTCAAAGAACTAAAGGAAACCATGTTTAAAGAATTAATGGAAGTAATAAAGAAATATCACCAAATGGAGAATGTAAAAAAAGGATAGAGCTTATTTTTTAAATGAATCCAAACAAAATTCTAGAATTGAAAACTTCTATAATTGATTTAAAAAATTCACTAGAAGCACCAAAAACAGATTTAAATTGACAGAAGTTACCAATGAACATCAAGATAAGTCAATTGAGATTACCCAGTCTGAGGAATAGAAATTTTAGAAAGTGTGGAAAAATCAATAGAGCCTCAGAGACTTGTGATTTACTATTTACTCTGCATAAGCATATACATAATAAGAATCCAGAAGGAGAGGGGTGGCAGAAAAAAATATTTGAAAAAATTAATGGCCCAAGATTTTCCAATTTGAAGAAAAAATAGTAAATCACAAGTCTGCATAAGCATATACATAATAAGAGTCCAGAAGGAGAGGGGTGGGAGAAAGAATATTTGAAAAATTAATGGCCCAAAATTTCCAATTTGAAGAAAATAATTAACTTACACATCCAAGAAGCTCAGTGAACTATAGGTAGGAAAAACTTAGAGATCCATACCAGACACAACTGAATCTGACTTAAAAGCAAAAGAGAAAGGACCTTGAAGGCAGTGAAGAAAAGCTATTCATTCTGTTCAAGTGATCCTCAGTAAACCTACCCCTTCTTTTTTTTTCTTTTTTTTAATTTTCTTATTGTTATGTTAATCACCGTATATTACATCATTAGTTTTTGATGTAGTGTTCCATGATTCATTGTTTGTTCATAACACCCAGTGCTCCATGCAGAATGTGCCCTCTTTACTACCCATCACCAGGCTAACCCATCTCCCCACCCCCCTCCCCTCTAGAACCCTCAGTTTGTTTTTCAGAGTCCATCATCTCTCATGGTTGCTCTCCCCCTCTGACTTACTCCCCTTCATTCTTCCTCTCCTGTTATCTTCTTTTTCTTTTTTCTTAAAATATGTTGCATTATTTGTTTCAGAAGTACAGATCTGTGATTCAACAGTCTTGCACAATTCACGGTGCTCACCGTAGCACATACCCTCCCCAATGTCTATCACCCAGCCACCCCATCCCTCCCACCCCCAACCACTCCAGTAACACTCAGTTTGTTTCCTGAGATTAAGAATTCCTCATATCAGTCAGGTCATATGATACATGTCTTTCTGACTTATTTCACTAAGCATAACACCCTCCAGTTCCATCCACGTCGTTGCAAATGGCAAGATCTCATTCCTTTTGATGGCTGCATAATATTCCATTGTTTATATATACCACATCTTCTTTATCCATTCATCTGTCGATGGACATCTTTACCCCTTCTTTTTCTACAGAGAAATCATGGAGGTCAAAAGATTGGGAGAATTATAATAAAGTGCTAAAAGAAAAAGACTCACAGGAGAATTCTGTATCCAACAAAACTATCATTCCAAAATGAAGGTGAAATTCAGACATGCCCAGATAAACAAAAACAGAAAATTCATCCTTAGCAGATCTGTCTGTAGAAATTCTAAAGGAAATCTTTCAGGTTTAAATGGAAACACCAAAGAGTAATTGAAATCTATCTGGAGAAATAGTATTTTTCTTCTATCTAAATTGAAAGGCAACTGTATAAAGCAATAATTATACATCTACATTGATGGATATAATAATGTAAAAAGATGCACTTACTATGACAATGATGGCACAAAGAGGGTGTAGAGAATGGAGCTATGTATGTGCATAGTTTCTGTATATATTTGAAATTAAGTTGGTGCTGATGTGAGCTAGATGATTATAAATTAAGATGTTAATTGTAATCCCCAGGGCAATGACTATCAAAATAACTTTAAAAAATTTAAAACAAAGGTCAAGGGAATTAAAGTAGTACAATAGAAAATATCAATTGAACATGAAAGAAGGCACTAGTGAAGGAATGGAGGAACAAAAAAGACATAATATCAATTTAAAAAATAAATAGCAAAGTGACACACACAAATCCTACCTTATTAGTAACTAAAATAAAAGTAAATGGTTTTCTTTTTCATTAAAAATAATAAAGTACTGGATGCCTGGGTGGCTCAGTTGGTTAAGCGACTGCCTTCAGCTGAGGTCATGATCCTGGAGTCCCAGGATTGAGTCCTGCATCAGGCTCCCTGCTTAGCAGGGAATCTGCTTCTCCCTCTGACCCTACCCCCTTTCATGTGCTCTCTCTCTCAAATAAATAAATAAAATCTTTAAAAAAATAATAAAGTACTTTATTTTTTTAAAAATTGAATTTAATTGTATTATGTTATGTTAGTCACCATACAATACATCATTAGTTTTTGATGTAGTGATCCACGATTCATTGTTTTCATATAACACGCAGTGTTCTATGCAGTCCATGCCCTCCTTAATACCCATCACCGAGCTAACCCATTCCCCCACTGCCATCCCCTCTAAAACCCTCAGTTAATTTCTCAGAGTCCATAGCCTCTCATGGTTCATCTACCCCTCCGATTTCCCTCCCTTCATTTTTCCCTTCCTTCTCCTAAAGTCCTCCATGCTATTCCCTATGTTCCACAAATAAGTGAAACCATACGATAATTGACTTTCTCTGCTTGACTTATTTCACTTAACATAATCTCCTCCAGTCCCATCCATGTGGATGTAAAAGTTGGGTATTCATCCTTTCGGATGGCTGAGTAATAGTCCATTGTAGATATGGACCACATCTTCTTTATCCATTCATCTGTTGAAGGGCATCTCGGCTCTTTCCACAGTTTGGCCATTGCGGACATTGCTGCTATGACCATTAGGGTGCCTATGGCCCTTCTTTCACTACATCTGTGTCTTTGGGGTAAATACCCAGGAGTGCAATTGCTGGGTCATAGGGTAGCTCTATTTTTAATTTTTTGAGGCACCTCCACACTGTTTTCCGAAGTGACTGTACCAACTTGCATTCCCACCAACAGTGTAAGAGGGTTCCGCTTTCTCCACAACCTCGCCAACATTTGTTGTTTCTTACCTTGTCCATTTTTGCCATTCTAACTGGCGTAAGGTGGTATCTCAATGTGGTTTTGATTTGAATTTCCCTGATGGCTAATGATGTTGAACATTTTTTTCATGTGTCTGTTAGCCATTTTATGTTTTCTTTGGAGAAGTGTCTGTTCATGGCTTCTGCCCATTTTTTGACTTGATTATTTGTTTTTTGGGTGTTGAGTTTGAGAACTTCTTTATAGATCTTGGAAATCAGTGCTTTGTCTATAGTGTCATTTGCGAATATCTTCTCCCATTCTGTGGGTTGTCTCTTTGTTTTGTGGACAGTTTCCTTTGCTGTGCAGTTTTTACCTTGATGAAGTCCCAAAAGTTCATTTTTGTTTTTGTTTCACTAGCCTTTGGAGATGTATCTTGAAAGAAGTTGCTGTGGCCAATGTCAAAGAGGTTACTGCCTATGTTCTCCTCTAGGATTTTGATGGATTCCTTTCTCACATTGAGGTCATTCATCCATTTTGAGTTTATCTTTGTGTATGGTGTTAGAGAATGGTTGAGTTTAATTCTTCTGTATATAGCTGTCCAATTTTCCCAGCACCATTTATTGAAGAGACTGTCTTTTTTCCATTCGATATTTTTTCCTGCTTTGCTGAACATTATTTGACCATAGAGTTGAGGGTCTGTATCTGGGCTCTCTATTGTGTTCCATTTGTCTATATGTCTGTTTTAGGGCCAGAACCATGTTGTCTTGGTGATCACTGCTTTGTAATATAGCTTGAAATCAGACAACGTGATGCCCCCAGCTTTTTCTTTTTTGACATTTCCTTGGCAAATCGGGATCTTCTCTAATTCCATAAAAATTTTAGGATTTTTTGTTCCAGAAATTTGAAAAATGTCATTGGAATTTTGAATCGGGATGGCATTAAAGGTATAGATTGCTCTGGGTAGCATAGACATTTTAACAATATTTATTCTTCCAATTCATGAACGTGGAAGGTTTTCCCATCTTTTTTGTGTCTTTTTCAATTTCTTTCATGAGCATTCTGTAGTTCCTAGAGTATAGATCTTTTACCTCTTTGGTTAGGTTTATTCCGAGGTATCTTATGGTTTTTGATGCTATTGTAAATGGAATCGTTTCTCTAATTTCTCTTTCTACATTTGCGTTGTTAGTGTATAAGAAAGCAACTCATTTCTGTGCATTGATTTTGTATCCTGCCACATTACTGAATTGCTGTATGAGTTCTAGTAATTTGGGGGTAAAGTCTTTTGGGTTTTCTACATCAAGTGTCATGTCATCTGCAAAAAGGTAGAGTTTGACTTCTTTGCAAATTTGAATACCTTTTATTTCTTTTTGTTGTCTGATTGCTGTTGCCAGGACTTCTAGTACTATGTTGAACAATAATGGTGAGAGTGGGTATCCTTGACATGTTCCTGATCTTAAGGGAAAGGCTCTCAGCTTTTCCCCATTGAGGATGAAATTCACTGTGGGTTTTTCATAGATGGATTTTATGAACTTGAGGAATGTTCCCCCTATCCCTATACCCTGAAGAGTTTTAATCAGGAAAGAATGCTCTATTTTTTCAAATGCTTTTTCTGCATCAATTGGGAGGACCATATGGTTCTTCTCTCTCCTCTTATTAATGTGTTCTATCACATTGATTGATTGCAAATGTTGAACCAACCTTGCATCCCAGGGATAAATCCCACTTAGTCGTAGTGGATGATCCTTTTAATGTATTGTTGGAGCCTATTAGTTAGGATTTTGTGAGAATTTTGGAATCCATATTCATTAGGGATATTGGTCTGAAATTCTCCTTTTTGATGGGGTCTTTGCCTGGTTTGGGGATTAAGGTAATGCAGACTCATAGAATGAGTCTGGAAGCTTTCCTTCTGTTTCTATTTTTTGAAACAGCTTCAGGAGAATAGGTATTCTTTCTTCTCTGAATGTTTGGTAGAATTCCCCAGGGAATCCATCAGGCCCTGGACTCTTGTTTTTTGGGAAGTTTTTGATCACTGCTTCAATCTCGTTACTGGTTATTGGCCTATTCAGGTTGTCAATTTCTTCCTGTTTCACTCTTGGCAGTTTATAGGAATCCAGGAAGGCATCCATTTCATCCACGTTGCTCAGCTTATTGGCATATAATTGTTGATAATAATTTCTAATAATTGTTTCTATTTCCTTGGTGTTTGTCATGATCTCTCCCCTTTCATTCATAATTTTATTAATTTGGGTCCTTTCTCTTTTCTTTTGGTTAAGTCTGGCCAGTGGTTTATCGATCCTATTAATTCTTTCAAAGAACCAGCTTCTAGTTTCATTGATCTGATCTACTGTGTTTCTGGCTTCTAATTCATTGATCTCTGCTCTGATCTTAATGATTTCTCTTCTAATGTGTGGCTTTGTTTGTTGCATTTTCTCTCGTTCTTTAAGGTGTAAAGTTAGTTGGTGAATTCAGGGTTTTCTGGGGTTTTTTTGACTGAGGCTTGGATGGCTATATGTTTCACCCTTAGGACTGCCTTTGCTGTATCCCATAAGTTTTGGACCGGTGTGTTTTCATTCTCATTGGTTTCCATGAATTGTTTAAGTTCTTTGATTTCCTGGTTGACCCAAACATTCTTGAGCAGAGTGGTCTTTAGCTTCCAAGTGTTTGAAGTTCTTCCAAATTTTTTCTTGTGATTGAGTTCCAGTTTTAAAGCATTGTGGTCTGAGAATATGCAGGGAATAATCTCAGTCTTTTGGTATTGATTGTGACCTGATTTGTGACCCAGTATGTGGTCTATTCTGGAGAAAGTTCCATGTGCACTCGAGAAGAATGAGTATTCTGTTGTTTTAGGGTGGAATGTTCTGTATATATCTATGAGGTCCATCTGGTCCAGTGTGTCATTCAGAGCTTTTCTTTCTTTGTTGATTCTCTGCTTAGATGATCTGTCTATTGCTGAGAGTAGAGTATTGAGGTCTCCTACAATTAATGTATTGTTATCAATATGACTCTTTATTTTGGTTAACAGTTGGCCTATGTAGATGGCTGCTCACATGTTGGGGGCGTAGATATTTACAATTGTTAGATCTTGTTGGATAGACCCTTTAAGAATGCTATAGTGTCCTTCTGTGTCTCTAACTATGCCAGCTTTCTTTTGAGGTCCACTGGCATGGAAGATCGATCTCCATCCCTTCACTTTCAGTCTGGATATATCTTTAGGTTCAAAATGAGTCTCTTGTAGACAAAATATGGATGGGTTCTGTCTTTTTATCCTATCTGCATCCCTGTGCTGTTTTATGGGAGCATTTAGGCTGTTTACATTGAGAGTGATTATTGAAAGATATGAATTTATTGTCATCATGTTGCCTGTGAAGTCCTTGTTTCTATAGATTGTTTTTGTAAATTTCTGTTCTATATTACTTTTGGTGTCTTTCTCCTTTTACAGAACCCCCCTTAATATTTCCTGAAGGGTCAGCTTAGTGGTCACATATTCTTTCAGTTTCTGCCAGTCTTGGAAGCTCTGCATCTCTCCAACCATTCTAAATGACAGCCTTGCTGGATAAAGTATTCTTGGCTGCATGTTCTTCTCGTTTAGTACCCTGAATATGTCTTGCCAGCCCTTTCTGGCTTTCTGGGTCTCTGTGGATGGGTCTGACGTTATTCTGATGTTCCTCCCTCTGTACATAAGGAATATCTTCCCCCTAACTGCCCTTAAGATGGTTTCCTTGGTTCTAAGATTTGTGAGTTTTACTATTACATGCCAGGGCATTGGCCTGTTTTCCTTGATCTTGGGAGGGGTCCTCTCTGCCTCTAGGACATGAATGTTTGTTTCATTCCCCAGATTAGTGAAGTTCGCAGCTATGATTGGCTCAAATATATCTTCTGGGGTGCCTGCGTGGATAAGTTGGTTAAGCGACTGCCTTCGGCTCAGGTCATGATCCCAGGGTCCTGGGATCGAGCCCCTCATTGGGCTCCCTGCTCAGCCAGAAGCCTGCTTCTCCCTCTCCCACTCCCCCTGCTTGTGTTCCCTCTCACACTGTCTCTCTCTCTGTCAATTAAATAAATAAATAGAATCTTAGAAAAATATATATATCTTCTAGTCCTCTCTCTTTCTATCCCTTCAGGGATCCCAATAATTCTGACATTGGAATGTTTCATGGTGTCACTTATTTCTCTGATTCTGTTTTCATGGATTTTGAGTTGCTTCTCCCTGGTCTCCTCTTTTCCTTCTTTTCTGTCAATTGGTTTTGTAGATCACTAATTCAGTCTTCTGCCTTGTTCAACCTAGCTGTTAGATTATCTAGATTAGATTGGATCTCATTGATAGCATTTTTAAGTTCTGCCAGTTCATCTTTCATTTCTGCCCTAGAGACTCTACATTGCCATTAATCGACTTCTCCATTCTAGCTATTGTCTTCACAGCTGCTACCCTGAAGTCCATTTCTGACATCTTGGTTATATCTGTATCCATTTGTAAATCTGTGGCAGAAATTACAGTCTCTGAGTCTTTCCTATTTTGGGGGTTCCTCCTCCTACTCATTCTGTTGAGGGGTGGTTGAGGGAATGTACAGAGTCCAAATTATTGACCACAATCCAAGCAAGATGCACCTGTTTTATGGGGACCTTAGGGTTGTTGGCCTCTTATTCTCCCAGCCTGTGTTCTGGGGGAGGGGCCTGCTGTGCTGTTACTCAGGCAACCCTGTTTGGGCAGAGTTCCTCTGCCCTTTGTGGCAGGGGATGGGCTCAGTGAAAACTGGTTTTTTGGGGCTTTTGTTCTCTGGCAGCTTCCCCTGGTGGCTTTCTGCATCTCTTCTGAGAGTCAGCAGAAGAGATTGTTTCCAACCCTCTGCCTCAGAGCAGAGAGATTGCAGTCTGTTCTTCAGTGAACTCTCCAGGCCACACTGTCTCTGTTTCTGTCTGTGTTTCTGTAAACTGCAGCATCCTGGGTTGTGCGCTTCTCAGCAGGGCTCCCAGTCCTTGTCTCCAGGTCAGGGCACAGGAGCATGTCTCTGCCCTTTGCACTTCTAAAACCACCAGCCGCCCCCAGTTTGCTCATGCGGCCCCACCGCTCCAGGTTTCAGTCCAGTGGGAGTGCCCTAAAGTCCTTTCCCTGTTGCTACTGGTCTGCAAGTCTGTGCCCTGTCCCCAGCTCGGGAGGCTATTGCTCACTGGTAGTGTAGGATTGCCATGGATTCCTCCCCCTTCAGTTTATCTTCGGATATGTGCCTGGGAATCAGGGCTCCCCACTTCATACCTTGAAACCAACTGCCTGTGATACTCTGTTTTTAGAGGTCCAGATCTATCTTCTTACATCTCAGGTTGATTTCGTGGGTGTTCAGAGTGGTCTAGTAGATATCTAGCTCAATTCCGGGGACTGGTTGGAATCGGGTCCCTTACACCTCTTCCATCTTTTCGTCCCCCCAAAGTAAATGGTTTAAACACCCCAATCAAAAGGCAAGAATCGACAGAACAGATTTTTAAAAATATAATTCAAATATATGCTGTCTATAAGAGACACAGTTTATATTCAAAAACACAAGTAGATTGTAAGTGAAAGCATGGAAATAAGATATGCCATGCAAGCAGTCACAAAAAAAGAGAGCTTGAGTGGTTATATTAATATTAGACAAAATAGATTTCCAGAAAAAAATAAAGGACATTTTATAATAATAAAAAGAGTCAACTCACTAAGAAGACATAACAATTATAATCATACATGGACCTATCAAGAGAGCCCTAGAATACATGAAGCAAAACCTGACAAAATTGAAGGGAGAAATAAGATAATTCAACAATAATATTGGAGCCTTTAGTTCCTTACTTTCAGTAATGGATAGAAAAACTGGATGGAAGATTAACAAGAAAATAAAATATTTTAACTCTATAAAGCAACTAGACATATTTATAGAACTTAACAATAGCAGACTACACATTCTTCTTCAGTGTACACAGACAGATCTCCTCCATTCTCCAGGAAAAAATTCTATGTTCAGCCATTAAATAAGTTTCAATAAATTTGAAAGATATGAAATTATACAAAGTATCTTCTTCTAAATGAATTTGGAAGTCAATAATAGAAATTTCGGAAATTCACAAATGTGTAGAAATTAACAATATACTCCTAAATAATGAGTCAAATAAGAAATAAAAGGAGATTAGAAAATACTGAGATGAAATAATAGAAACACAATATTTTAAATCCTTTGAGATTCTGCACCAGCAGTGGTTAGAGTGAAATGGATACTTGCAAATGTCTATTTCAAAAAAGAAGAAATACCTCAAATAGATAACTTTTCACCTTAAGATAGTAGAAAAAGAGCAAAATGACCACAGAGAAGTGAAAAGAATGAAACAATAAAGATTATGTTGGAAATAGACAAAAAATGGAATAGAAAAACAATGGAAAAAATAAAACCAAAATGTTGTTCTTTGAGAAGATCAACAAAATTAATAAACCCTTAGCTACACTAACCAAGAAAAAAGAAGATACACATTACTAAATTAAAAACTGGAAAACGGGACATTACTACTGACCTCACAGGGAAAAAAAAGATTATAAAGGAATACTATGAACAACTGTATTTCAATGAATTAAATAATGTAGACACAATAAATTAATTTTTGGGAAGACAAATGATCAAAACTGACTCAAGATTTACAACAATTAGGATGACTATTATCAAAAAACAAAACCAAACTCAAAAGATAGCGAGTATTGGCTAGGATGTGGAGAAATAGGAACTCTTGTACACTGCTGGTAATGTGTCACTACTATGGAAAACAGTATGGAAATTCCTCAAAAAATTAAAAATAGAACTATCATATGATCTGGCAATCCCACTCCTGGATATATCTCAAAAGAAATCAAAAAAGGGGTCTCAAAGTCACCTTCATCCTCATGTTTATTGCAGCATTATTCATAATAGCCAAAATTTGGAAACAATCCCAATGTGCATACATAGATGAATGGATAAAGAAAATATGGTGCATACATACACTGGTATAGTATTCAGTCTTAAAAAAGAAGGAAATTCTACCATTTGTGACAACATGAGTTATCCCAGAAGACATTATGCTAAGTGAAATAAGTCAGATGCAGAAGGATATTCCATGATTTCATTTATATGAGGTACATAAAATAGTCAAACTCACAGAAGTAGAGAATAGAATGGTTGCCAGTGGATGGGCAGAGTGGGGAAAATGGGGAGTTGTTCCTTGGGTAAAAAGTTACAGTTATACACACTAAATAAGTTCTAGAGATTTGCTGTACCACACAGAGACTATAGTTAACAATTCTGTGTGGTGCACTTAAAAACTTAAGAGGGTAGATCTCATGCTGTGTTCTTACCACACACACACACACACACACACACACACACAAGGGACACAAGAAATGTTTTAGAGGTGATAGATGTGTTAAGAAACTTGTTTGTGGTGATGATATCACAGATATATACACATGTCTAAACTCATCAAAATGTATAATTATATATGTGAAACTTTATTAAGTATGTCTCAGTAAAGTTTTTTTTTAAAGGAAGTAAATCTGGATAGACCTATCAAATACAGGGATTTAATTAGTAATTAAAAGCCTTCCTATCAAGAAAACTGTAGACCTGGATGGCTTCACTAGTGAATCCTACCTAACCTTTAAAGAATTAACACCATTCTTTCACAAACTCATCTAAAAAAATTGAAGAGAAGGGATTACTTCCAAACACATTTTATGAGGACAATATTATTTTGATACCAAAACCAGACAGATATCACAAATGATGAAAACCACAGATCAGTATATCTTATGAATATGTACGCCAAGATCATCAACAAAATAGTAACAACCTGAATCCTGTAATATATAAATTTGATTATACACCAATGACCAAGTAGGATTTATCTTAGGAATGTAAGAATAGTTCAGCATACAAAAATCATTTAGTGTAAAATTCCATGTTCAGAGAATAGGCAAAAAAAAAAAAAATCACGTTCATCTCAGTAGATGCAGAAAACAAATTTGACAAAATCAAGCATTATTTCATGATGAAAACACCCAACAAACTAGGAATAAAAGGTATCTTCTTCAACCTGATGAAGGGAATCTATGAAAAATCCCCAGCTAACAACATAGTTAATGATTTAAAAAAAAAGAAAAAAGAAAACTTCCACACTAAGCACAGGAAGAAGATATGATGATGTCCACTCTCACCATTTCTATTCAACATTGTACTAGAGTTTCTACTCAGAGCAGTTAGGCACCTGTCAATAATAAAAATAATAAAACACATCTTATTGAAAAAAATAAGCAAAACTATATCTTCAGATGATATGTTTTTATATATAAAAAAATCAAAGGAATCTAAAAAAAAAAACCTAAACTATTACAACTAATTAGTTCAGCAAAGTCATAGAATACAAGATCAAAAGAAAGAAAGAAAGAAAGAAAAACAAAGAGAAAAGAACTCTACTAACTAGGTTGATCCTAGCCAAAATGTAAAAGAAGTGATATCACTACTGACCCCTGCCACTTTCCCATGTAACTCCTGTTTTACTCAATAGGAATAAATTTTGTGAATCACCAGCTCACAGTACAACACACAACTTGTTATTGCAGAGTGCAGACAAGGGGCCTACGTTTCTCAAGCTGACTACTTTGTTTTTTCCAACACAGCCCACTCCTCTGATTGACTAAATGCAATTTTGAATAGCACCTTGACCAAGTGGATGCCTGGAAAGGAACAGGTACTTTAGAGAAGAGAGTATTTGTCAAGTTGCTGAATAGACTATGAGCTCACAGAAGGAGCAATTCAATTTTTCTAGGTGCTCAGGTGATGATTAAGACAGACTGTGAAGCATCTCATTTCCAAATTTACTGATTTTCATAACATGCCTGAGATAAATATTTTTAAGTTAAACTTTTTTATTTTGGAACAATTATAGATTCATATGGAGTAGTAAGAAATAATAGAGGTCCCCTGTATCCTTTACCCATCTTCTCCAAATGATAACATTTTGTCAAACATTTAGAATATTGACAATGGTACAGTCAAGATACATAACATTTCCACCACCACAATAATGTTACATGTTGCCCTTTTATAGCTACATACATTTTTTTCTCACCTCCATCCTCTATTTAACCTGTGACAACCACTAATGTGTCATCCATTTCTATAATTTTGTTAATTCAAGATTATTGTAGAAAAAAATCATATAGAATGCTACCTTTGGGATTGGCTTTTTCTACTTTGATCCAAGTTACTGAGTAGATGCTTCCCTTTTATTACTGAATAGTGCTTCATAATACATTGGGCAGAATAATAGCATACTTAGTATGCCTTAAACACCAGATCCTGTGAATATTTTATGTCAAATGGAAAAAGGACTTTGAAGGTGTGATTAATAATCTTTTTTTTAAAGATTTTATTTGTTTATTTGTCAGAGAGAGAGAGAGCACAAGCAGGGGGAGTGGCAGGCAGAGAGAGAGGGAGCAAGGAGCCTGATGCAAGACTCTATCCCAGGGCCTGGGATCATGACCTGAGTTGAAAGCAGATGCTTAACTGACTGAGCCACCCAGGCATCCCTTAAGTTAAGAATCTTGAGATGAGAAGGTTATCCTGGATTATCAAGGTTGACCCAGCATCATCACAGGGTTGTTATAAAGAAAAGAGTGACAGGAGAGTCAGAGAAGGAGATGTGAAGAAAGAAGAGGTAAGTGATTTGATGTGAGAATGACTGAACCCACTGTTCCTGGCTTTGAAGTTGGAAGAACAAGACCAGTACTCAAGGAATACAGGAAGTCTCTAGAAGCTAGGAAAAGCAAGGAAACAGTTTTTCACCTGGAGTATCCAAAATAAACAGTCCTTCCAACACTTGGTTTTAGATTTGTGAAACCCACTTTGGTTTTTTGTTGAGTTCTAAAAGTTCTTTATATATTCTCCGTACTGGTTCTTTGTCAGTTATGTTGTTGTAAATATTTTGTCCCAGCTTATCTTTACATCCTCTTAACAAGATTTTTCACAGAACAAAGTTTAGTTTTGAAGAAGTCAACTTATCAATTTATCCTTTTCTGGTCATGCTTTTGAAAACAGTACAAGACCTTTTCTTCACAGGCCTAAATCCTAAAGATTTTCTCCTGTGGTTTTTCTTTAAGCTGGTGATGCATTTTGAATTATTATTATTTTTGTATAAAGAATGAGATTAATTTTTTAAAAATAGACGTCTAATTTTTACAACACCATATATTGAAAAGGGACTCTTCCCTCCATCGAATTCTTTTCAAACCTTTGTCAAATGTGTGTTGGGCATATTTGCAATTGGTGTGGGTCTCTTTCTGGGTTCTCTCTTCTATTCTATTTATGTGCCTGTTATTCCACAAATACCACACAGTCTAATTTACTGTAGTTATGAAATTAGTCTTGAAATCAGACACATTAATTCCTCCAAATTAATTCTACTTTTTCAAAACTGTTTTAGCTATTCTAGTTCCTTTGCATTTTAATATAAACTTTATAATAATCTCCATCTCAACAAAAATCTTGCCTATATTTTATTTATTTTTAAATTTTAATTCCAATATAGTTAATAGACTGCTATATTAATTTCAGGTGCAAATGTAGTGATTCCACAATTCCACACATGACCCGGTGCCCATCACAAGTTCACTCCTTAAACCCCATCACCTATTTCACCCATCCCCCTACCCACCTCCCCTCTGGTAACTATCAGTTTCCTCTGTATAGTTAACAGTCTGTTTCATGATTTGTCTCATTTTTATTCTTTGCTCATTTTTGATTCTTAAATTCCACATATATGTGAAATCACATGGTATTTGTCTTTTTATGACTCACTTTGCTTAGCATTATACTCTCTAGCTCCATGCTTGTCATTGCAAATGGCAAATTTTGTTCTTCTTTGTGGCTGAATAATATCCCATTATATTTATACACCCCATCTTCTTTATCCATTCATCTAGTGATGGACACTTGCCCTGCTTCCATAATTTGGCTATTGTAAATGATGTTATTATAAAAATAGGGGTGCATGTATCCCTTTGAATTAGTGTTTTTGTATTTTTGGGATAAATATCCTGTAGTGCAATTACTGGATAGTAGGGTAGTTCTATTTTTAACGTTTTGAGGAACCTCCATAATATTTTCCTCAGTGGCTGCACCAGTTTGCATTCCCACAAACATTGCAACAGTGTTCCTTCTTCTTCACATCCTCAACAACACTTGTAGTTTCCTGTGCTGATGATTTTAATCATTCTGACAGTTGTGAGGTGACATCTCATTGTGGTTTTGATTTGTATTTCCCTGATGAGGAGTAATATTGAGCATCTTTTCATGTGTCTGTTGGCTATCTGATGACTTCTTTGGTGAAATGTCTGTTCATGTCTTCTGTCCATATTTTAATTGGATTATTTGTTTTTGGGATGTTGAGTTGTTTAAGTTCTTTATTTATTTTGGATACTAACCCTTTACCATGTATGTCATTTGAAAATATCTTCTCCCATTCCATAGGTTGTCTTTCAGTTTTGTTGATTGTTTCTTTTGTTGTGCAAAAGATTTTTATTTTCATGTAGTTCCAATAGTTTATTTTTGCTTTTATTTCCCTTACCACAGGAGATATATCTAGAAAAATGTTGCTATGGCTGACGTCAGAGACAATACTGCCTGTGCAGTCTTCTAAAATTTTTGTGGTTTCAACTCTCAAATTCAGGTTTTTAATCCATTTTGTGTTTATTTTTGTGTATTGTGTATTTTGTGTTTCATTCTTTTGCATTTAGCTGTCCATTTCTCCCAACACCATTTATTGAAGAGACTTTTCAATTTCCCATTGGATATTCTTTCCTGCTTTTGTTGAAGATTAATTGATTATATAATTGTTGATTCTTTTCTGGATCTTCTTTTCTGTTCCTTTGATCTATGTGTCTATTTTTTGTGCCAGAACCAAACTGTTTTGATTACTATAGCTTTGTAATATAACTTGAAGTCTAGAATTGTAATACCTCAAGCTTTGTTTTCTTTTTCAAAATTGCTTTGGTTATTTGGGGGTCTTTTGTTTCCACATAAATTTTAGGATTTTTGGTCTAGTTTGGTGAAAAATTCTCTTGGTATTTTGATAGGGATTACATTAAATGTGTAGCTTTTTTGAGTAGTATAGACATTATAATAATATTTATTCTTCCAAAGCATGAGCGTGGATCTTTCCATTTCTTTGTGTTGTCTTGAGTATCTTTCATCTGTTTTATTATTTATTTATTTATTTATTATTTATTTATAAATAAATATTTTTTAAACAATTTTTTTCATTTTATTTGAAATAATATATAAGAATATAGTGTGCAAAATTTAGGGGCAACATCATGAAGAAGTGTAATGAACTGAAATCAATTTTACAGCTGTGATTCCTAACCAGAAACACCACTTGGTAAGTAACATGAAAAGCCATGATTGTAGTTCAGAGCAGAAGCAGTTGTCTTGCCAACGTGTGTGCTCTCACCTCAGACAGTTGGAGGAGAAGTAAAGTGCATGTGTTGCACTGCAGGAAGTGCAAAGTCTGCCCCCACCATACACATAGGATGACAAACAAGATATTTAAGATATGTGGCTGAGGAGATATAGAACACAAAGTTAAAAAATACAATGGTGTCAACTGTTAATAGCACCATGACAGTGACTATATCCCAATGCTATTAACTAACTTGACCTGGGCCTGGGCGAGGCCTCCGCCGCAAGTCCTGCATGGGTGCTGCCACCCGGTGCCAGTCTCGGCGTGCCCAGGGGACCCTGTGGCAGGCGGCGTGCATGCACTGGGACGCCAACACCAGGCACATGTTCAGGAGCTCCCGGGTTTGGCACAGATGCTGGGCCATGCGGTGGTCGCTCAAGGAAAGGCCAGCTCCCGGCTTGGTTTCATTCCACTATGTGTACAATACAGATTAATAAGCAGTAAGGAGCCAATGTATAAACAGCAGTTACATATTTTTAAATTCCCCTTTTGTACAATTTAAAATAAAACATGTATACACTCTCCTCTCTTTCTACTGTACTTTAACACCACAGGATATCAATTTTCAAGCCTATATTACCTGAGAGACATATATGAAGTTTGGAAGAAAAATAAGGCAATTTGGTTTACAATGTTGATAGTTTTAGCTTACTTAATGCTCTAATGGAAAAAGCAAATCCTCATTCATATTATTAAATCATTTCAAGACTCAATGCTATCAGTATCTTATGGTCACACGAATTCAGGACAAATGGTGACACCTCGATCTTAAGTCCCTCCGTCAACAGTCAGTGTTTATGCAACTACAGACTTAAGAACATATGCATCCTGGCTTAATGTTGCTGTGAGCCTGAATTGGTTCTTTTCCTTTTCCAACAGTCAGGATTTAGGCGTTTTTGTTCTTCAGCCAAAGCCTTTGCTTCTAACGTATACATCCTTCTCTCTTCATTCTTCATTTTCTTCCACCTGTCACCGAGGATCACGCTTATGGCTCTGTTATCTTTCCCTGGGTACATCTGAGTATATTCAACTCTATATTTTTTGGCAAAAAGCATGAAGGCATTCATTGGTCTTTTGCACTTGTTAGGAGAAGTGGCGCTCACAGTCCCTGAGCTGTGGGTTTTGACAGCTTTAGCATACAAGGAATTGGAAGAGAGCTGTGATGATCCTGGTGAGCCACAGTTTTTACTGAGTCCAGATCTTGCAAAGTCTTGACCTCCAGGCCCTCCACAAGACAAAGATGCACAACGCTGATGAGCCATACTACTTCACACATAGACTGCAGAAGAATCCATAGGTGTGAAGTCATAGCTTTTAAATGTATCAAAAACACCTGAATCATCAAAATTAATGGCATTGGGGTGTCCAGGAGGTAGACATACATCACCAATATGAATCTCACAACATGGGATGCCATGCTGTACCACAGTCAAGCTTGGATAAAATGATGACCAACCTTTATTCTTAACATAGAAAGGGTGGTCCAGCTTACACTCTACAGTAAGTAAACCATCTTCCTCTGTACCGGGATCAAAAGTCAACTTCAGTACAGACTCACCAAATGATACACTTTCTTCATGTGATAACAACTTTAGACCATCAGAACCATAGCCCTTGTGAGTGCCCACTTGGAAATCTTCTTCATTATCACAGCCTTCGGTTCTAGCAAAATCTTCAACATCCTGCCATTCCTTTTTGCTTCCCTTATGAAAGCACAGTCGTGTGCCTTTCAGAAAACAGTGCCAAGCAGTTGAAGGCCAGGAATTGCACCAGCCCAAATCATCATCATCGGAGAGGGAGGACATGCAGAAAATGCCAGATTCTGACTCACTATTTGCCCTTTCGTGTCTGACTGGTGTTTCCTCCTTCCAGTGATGATGAGGGAAGGCTGACTCGCTCTTAGAAGAGGATACAGGTGGAGGGCGTGCATAGGAATGTAAACTTTTGCTAGTAGCTATGATGTGTACAGGAGATGATCTGTTGTAGAACGAGCACTGCATAAGTGGACTCTGTGGGCTGGTGGCAATATTTGCTAATTCTGTTAGCCAGTCCACCTCATTTTCACCATAAGTATTTTCTGATATGTCTGAGGTATTTTGGTTCCAAGATGGTCTTGGATACTCTTGATGTGAAACATCTGAACTTAGCTGGTATATGGCAGATTGGGTAGGATCACTCTGAACAGCTTGAAGTTCAGGAAGGTCATCAAGCTCCATGTGCTCATCACAGGAGTTGTATCCAGGTGAGGATGGCAAGTTTTCATTACACTGCAGCAACTCCAGTGAGTCATTCATTCCTGAAGCTCGCTTGTCCATCACCAGCAGGAGTTTCTGTACTGCATTAGGCATCTGATTTGTCTTCACTTCCCACACCATGTTATGGTGCTCCGACAAACCCGTCGCCATTACCAAGTCTCTATAAATAAATATTTTTAAAATAGGCTTCATGCCCAGTGTGGAGCCCAACCCAGGGCTTGAACTTATGACCCTGAGATCAAGACCTGAGCTGAGATCAAGAATTGGATGCTTAACTGACTGAGCCACTCTGGTGCCCCTTTTCTTCGGTTTTTTAGAGTTTTCAGAGTACAGGTTGTTCACTTCTTTGGTTAGGTTTATTCCTAGGTATCTTATTGTTTTAGGGGCAATTGTCAGTGGGATTGTTTTCTTAATTTCTGCTGCTTAATTATTAGAGTATAGAAATGCAACAGATTTCCGTACATTGATTTTGTATCCTGTGACTTTACTGAATTTGTTTGTCAGTTCTAGCAAATTTTTTGGTGGAGTCTTCTGGGTTTTCTATATGTAGTCTCATGTCATCTGCAAATAGTGAAAGTGTTTCTTCTCTCTCGCCAATTTGGATGACTTTTATTTTTATTGTTGTTGTTGTCTGATTGCTGTGGCTGGGATTTCTAGTACTATGTTGAATAAAAGTTGTGAGAGTAGACATCCTTGTCTTGTTCTTTTGACATATGGCTTTCCCTCTAGCTTTGTTTTGACATCTATTTCCATGATAAATGTTTCTCTCAGGTTTCCCCCATTGAATATAATGTTCACTGTGAGTTTTTCATATATCACCTTTATTATGTTCCGGTATGTCCCCTCTAAACCTACTTTGTTGAGGGTTTTTATCATGAATGGATGTTGTACTTTGTCAAATGCTTTTTCTGCATCTATTGAAATGATCATATGTATTTTATTGATCATATTTTATATTACAAATGATCATATTATTTGTATTTCTGTGGTATTGGTTGTTATTTTTCCTCTTTCATTTGTGATTTTATTTAATTGGGTCTTTTTTCTTTTTGGTAAGTCTAGCTAGAGGTGTATTAATTTTATTAATTTTTTTTCACAGAGTTACCTCTTGGTTTCATTGATTTGTTCTACTGTTCTGTTTTTGGTTTGTTTTTGTTTTTGATTTTAGTTTCTATACCATTATTTCTGCTCTAATCTTTATTATTTCCTTCCTTCTGCTGGTTTGGGATTTTGTTTGTTGTTCTTTTTATAGGTCCCTTAGGTGTAAAGTTCAGTTGTTTATTTGAGATTTTTCTTGCTTCTGAAGTAGGACTGTATTACTATAAACTTCCCTCTTGGAACACTGTTGCTGCATCCCCAAGGTTTTGGACCATTGTGTTTTCTTTTTCATTTGTTTCCATGTTCTTTTTGATTCTTTCTTTGATTTTTGGTTGACCCATCCATTGTGGGTCATTAACCTTCATGCATTTGCTGTCTTCCCAGATTTTTTTCTTGTGGTTGGCTTCTCGTTTCATAGTGCTGTGGCCAGGAAAAATGCATGGTATGACTTCGATCTTTCTGCATTTGTTGAGGGTTGTTTTGTGGCCTAACCTGTGATCTATTCTGGAGACTGCTCCATGTGCACTTGAAAAGAATGTGTATTCTGCTGTTTTAGGATGGAATGTATCTAAATATATTTTGAATATATCTGTTAAGTCCATCTGGTCCAGTGTGTCATTCAAAGTCACTGTTTCCTTGTTGATGTTCTCTTTAGATGATCTGCCTCTTGATGTAAGTGGGGTATTAAACTCTCCTACAATTATTGTATTACTACTGGTTAGTTCCTCTGTGTTTGTTATTAACTCTTTTCTGTATTTGGGTGCTCCCATGTTGGGTGCATAAATATTTACAATTGCTATATCTTCTTGTTGGGTTGTCCCTTTATTATTATATAGTGTTCTTCTTTATCTCTTGCTACAGCCTTTGTTTTAAAGTCTGCTTTGTCTGGTGTAAGTACTTTTACTCTGGCTTTCTTTTGATATCTATTTCCATGATAAATGTTTCTCCGTCCCCTCACTTTCAATCTGCAGGTGACTCTAGGTCTGAAATGAGTCTCTTATAGGCAGCATAAAGATGGGTCTTGTTTTTTTATCCACTCTGTCACTCTGTGTTTTTTGATTGGAGCATTTAATCCATTTACGTTCAAAGTAATTATCAATAGATACGTATTTATTGTCACAAGTGTTTTGTGCTTATTTTTGTAGCTTTTTTCCTGATTCTTTCTTCTCTTTCTCTCTTTCATGGTTGGCTGGTTTTCTTTAGTGATATACTTGGATTCCTTTCTCTTTATTCTTTACATATCTATTAATGGTTTTTTATTTGTGATTACCATTAGGTTTGTATATAACATCTGCATTTGGCAGTCTATGTTCAGTTGATGGTCACTTAAGTTTGAACCCATTCTTTACTCCTCCCCTAACCCCACACATTTTAGGTATATGGTGTCACATTTTACATCATTTTATTTTGTCAATCCCTTGACTGATTTTTTACATAAATACTTACTTTTACTGCTTTTGTGTTTCCTACATTTCATACTCTTCCTTTCCATTTGAAGAGTCCCCTTTAATATTTTTTGTAGGGTTGGTTTAGTGTTATGAACTCCTTCAGTTTCTGTTTGTCTGGGAAAGTCTTTATCTCTCCTTCTATTCTGAATGATAGCCTTGCTGGATAGAGTATTCTTGGCTGCAGATTTTTCCCTTTCAGCCCTTGACTATATCACTCTCTTCTGGCTTGTAAAGTTTCTGCTGAAGAATCCATTGAAAAGGTTATCCTTGTATGTAACTGTCTTCTGTTTCTCTTGCTGATTTAAATTTTTTTTATCACTGTTTTTTTCCATTTTGAATACTATGTTTCCTGGTGTGGACCTCCTTTGGTTGATTTTGTTGGGGGATCTACATGCCTCTTGAATTTGGATATCTATTTTCTTCCCAGATTAGGGAAGTTTTCAACTATTACTTCTTCAAATAAATGTTCTGTCCCCTTTTCTCTCTCTTTTCCTTCTGAGATCCCTATATGTGAATGTTATTATGCTTGATGGAGTCATTAAATTCCCTAATTCTCTCCTTGTTTTGCACAATTCTTTTTCTCTCATTTGCTCAGCTTGATTACTTTCCATTACTCTGTATTCTAGTTCTTTAATAGTTCCTTGGCTTCTGTCAGCCTGCTATTCATTCTATCAACTGTATTCTTAATATCATTTATTGTCACCTTTTTCTCTTTTCTAATGCATGCACTTAATTCTGTAAATTTCCACTCATCACTGCTTTAACTGCTTTCCATAAATTGTGATACAATGTATTTTTAGCTTTATTCAGATCTATGTATATTTTTATTTCACTTTAGACTTCCTGTTTGATCCTTGGATTACTTAGATGTACATTGTTTAGTTTCCAAGTGTTTGGAGGTTTTCCTATTATCTTTCTGTTAATGCTTTCTAGTTTGATTCTATTGTGGTTATAGACATACTCTGTATGATTCCAATTCTTTTACCTTTGGTGAGGTTTGCTTTATCACACAAGATATGGTCTGTCTAGCTATATATTCTGTGGGCACTTGAAAAGAACACATATTCTTCTTACGTTGGGTGGCTTACTCTATAAATGTTGATTAGACCCTCTTGTTTTATGATGTTTTGAGTTTGTGTGTATCCTTGCTGATTTTCTGCTAGTTGTTCTATCAGTTGTTGCCAGAGGGATGTTGAAGCCATCAACTGTAATAATAGATTTATTTAATTCTCCTTTCAGTTCCATCAGTTTTCACTTCATATATATTTTATAGCTCTGTTGTTTGGTGCATTCACATTTAAAATTGCTGTATCTTCTTGGTAGATTGAAACATCATTATATTACCCTGTCTCTGGCAATTTTCTTTGCTCTGAAGTCCACTCTAGCTGATGTTAATGTAGCCATTCTTCCTTTCTTTTGATTAACTTTTGCATGATATATCTTTCCCATTTTTTTTCAACTTATCTATATGGTTGAATTAAGTAACATATAATTGATTCATCTTTTTTAATCCACTCTACCAATCTTTATCTTTTAATTAATATCTTTAAAGCATGTGCATTTCATGTAATTATTAATATGCTAAGGCTTAAGTCTGCCATTTTATGTTTTGTTTTCTTGGGTTTTTTCTGTTTGTTTGTTTTCTGCTCTAGGACTTACATTATATACACATAATTTATCTTACTTTACTGGTGCAATGATTTTACCAGTTTAAGTGAAGTTTAGACACCATACCTTCTTTACATCCCTTTACCCTCCCCAGTTTGTAATAAACTTGCTTTAGTAATTCCATTATATACATTTGGAACTGCATCAGACAGTATTATTATTTTTACATCCATCATCAAATATAATTTCAAAAAATAAAGAGGAGAGGGAAAATCTATTGTATTTTCCCATATTTTTGTTAATGGCTTACTTCCTTTCTCCTGTTGCCTATAATTTCTTTTTTTATTCTCTTCGTTTAGAGATACTCCTTTAGCCATTTTTTTAGAGTAGGTCTAGTGGTAACAAATTTTATTAGCTTTCCTTCATCTGAAAATGTCTTGGTTACTGCTTCCTTTTTTAAGCTTATTTTTGCCAAATACAGGGTTATTTAGCTCCTTCAGCACTTGAAAAATGTGTGCCACTTATACCTGACCTCCATGGTTTCTGATGAGTAATCCAGTGTCACTTAAGTTTTTGATTTTTTTTGTTTTAAATAAAGTATAATTTTTCTTTCACTAATTTCAGGATTTCTTTTTATTTTCAGTTTTCAGAAATTTTACTATGATGTGTCCTAGTTTGCCTTTCTTTGCATGTATTCTGCTTTTGGATTTCTTAGCTTCTTAATGTGTAGATTTATGTCTGTAGCTTAATTGTGATGTTTTCAACACCCCCCCCCTTTTTTGAGTACTTTTTCATACTTACTCTCCTTCTCTTTTGCTTCTTGGTCTTCAGTGATACGAATGAGCTCTTTTGTAATAGACCCATAAATCTCTGAAAATCTGATCATTTTTCTTTCAGTCTATTTTCTCTCTGTTCTTTTCTGATTGTATAATTTTTATTGTTCTATGTTAAATTTCATGATTCTTTTTTCTGTCCCCTCCATTCAGTTGTTGAACCCATCAGTGAGTTTTTTGTTTACATTTTAGTCATTCTGTTTTTCATTTTAATTACTCATTACTGTCCAGGGGAAATGAAAGTCCCATCTCAACATTCTCTGAAACCACCTTGGTTGAAGGTGGGGGATTCTTACTGTAGCCTGGCAGGAGTGGAAGTGAAGGCTCCCCACTCATCTTTGTTGGCATGAGTGGGGCTGGGTCCACTATTTTATCCATTGTGTTTATCTAAAGTAAAGCAATTATTGTTAAAAAAAAGTATTCTGTTTTGCTAGGTTGAACTTTTATTGGTCTTTTAGTTAGAAAGAGCATGCTTTTGTGGTGTTTTCAAATGTTTCTCAGTTGCTGGCTTTTTCAGCTCCAAGTCTGGACCATATGAGGTGAATAGATACCTCAAGGAACTTACCCCCAAGCCATTCTTTGTGTCCTGATGCCCTAAGTGTCGGCCTTCTTCTATTTTTCACAGTCTTATGCTGTTTTATGATAATATCCAAGGATTTTAGCTAACCTAGCAATAGAAATATGAGTAAGTATGTCTCTTGCATCTTTGCAGAAGTGAGATCTCTGAGATAATTTTTTTTTTTCTCAGCTCAGTCTGTTCTCATCAAGAGAAGTTTGGGTTTTAATAGAAAATGGGTTTGCTTTTCTGTTTTTATTCTCAGTGACCAGAAATTTTATTTTTGTGCAAGGGTAGGACTAATACATTTGGAACTATGGATCACAGATAAAATTAAAAGGTATGTCATATTTTCCTTTCTATTAAAGGTTTAGATAATTTGTCCATTAAAGAAGACTATACTTGAGAAGTAATTTTATCCTCCCATTTTCCTGTCTGCCTCTTACCCAGATGTAGAATGGCATTCCTTTCCAAATATAGAAACTATAAGAGTTGATAAAATCTGCCTTCTTGGACATTCCCCAGCCCAACAGAGAAAGAATCATATTCCTGAAGTAGAAGAAAAGCATATATTATTGGCAAACTTATTTGCACTTGTGGTTAGGGAACACTGCACTATAAAAAAATAAAAATAATTTTGCCAATAATATATGATCCTGTTCCACTTCAGAAATATGAGAGCTGGAATTCAATTGCTGCATGCTTGGAGCAGAAGATGGAAATTTTTATATTTTGGAGAAGAAAATATTACAAATACTTTTTGAGAATTATGGTTTGCAAAATTATGTGGTTTATCCAAGTTTTAAAAAAACTCACCCATATGGTACTAAAATTTTTATTCTAATGTGATAGTTTGCCCCATAAGAATTAGGAACATATGAAATGCAAATTTTTCAGGATTTGAACACAGGAGCCATAAGATGAAGAAAAGCTAGCAATAATTTTTCATTTGATAACACAGTGGGTTAAAAATAATATATTAAAATTCCTTTAGCCTCATCCTGAATTTTCTGGTGCACCAAAGCTCTTGGGCCTCCCCCCACAACTGTCAATCCTCTGGGTTTTACATATATTTATTATCAACCTGAACTTTGAAAGCGCTTGAGATATTTACTCCTGTGTTCAAGTATATCCTGAGCTTGGAAGGGGGCAGACAGACCTGGACTCAAATGCTAGTTTGGCCATTACTGCCTGTATGACAATTGGGTAAAGTATTAATCTTACCACATTTCTATTTCTTTACTTATAAACTAGAAATAGTAATATTATCTCCTTATAATAGTAATAATTCTTATACAGGCATATTCCAATATCAGATGCATATATGCTCATTATTATAATTTTTACTATACTGAGATATCACAATGTATAAGGCAGAATATATTGGACTATGTGTGTACAGTGTCAGAATTTCTCATGTTATCAAACTTCTTTTGATCATGCCTCCTCAGACTTCTTGTGCATAGAGCTCTCTGGCTGAATATAAATTACTATCTGCATTCTCCATCTGCATTCACCCAAATGCACAGAAGCTCTACTATATACCTGAATGAAGTGTATGGAGTTCTTATGTTCTCAGTTTATAAGTACTTACTAAGCATCTACTTTGTGCAAGAAGGCTCTGGCCCCTGGTTATATAGCAGTAAACCAGACCCACAGATGGGCTTTCTAGGTTTTTCTCCTGCCTGTTGGGTCAGGTTAGGTTTTCAGGTGAGCAGGAACTTCTGGAATACAGGTGGGTTGAGAAATATAGTTGTTAGGAATAAGACCTGGGTTATAAAAACCCATATGGAAAAGAGTGTGGTTAGTTTTCGGGTTAATTACACAAGAAAAGAGAGATAAAAAGAAGAGAAAATACATTTAAAACCATGGGTTAGACACTGAAGCAAGGTGCATAGCAGCAGAAAAACAGCTCCCACCATCACAGCAGATTTCTCATTCCTGTAATTTTGTGCTGAACACATACTAATCTGAACCTAACAGATCTTGTACCCAGGAGTCCATGAGGAAATCATTTTGTTAAAGGCTTTTTATTTCCCCATATTCCATGCTCTCTTTAATGTGATTTTTAAAATTTTTACTTTCAAATTATACCTATAAATCCTATTTAAATTTGCTTTATATTAAACATTTTGTCTAATTATGGCAGTAATAAAAAGGAATTACACTACTCATACCTATTTCCATAAGAATTTTGAGTGTAATATGTTATTTTATCCTAACTATGCACCTGTGTGAGTTTTTTTTAAATAATGTGCCAGAGGTTTAATAACAAAAAAATAGCATTCTTGTCAGATACGGATAAAAAAGGGAAAATAGAAACCATGTCACTTGGGGAATACTTCTTTTATTAGATGAAAATACTATACTGCTGATTTTTTATGTAGAAATACCATCTGAATATTAAATTATTCTGATAGTGGTCTTTTATTCCTCTCTGGTTTAAAGACATCATCCTTATAATTTACATCTCCCTCTTCCACACACATTGCCCACCTTTCCCACCAAAATTATTTACTTCCTTATACAGGTCATTTTAGTATTTCATGAAGTCATGTGACATTTTCTCCAAACTTCCCACATTGCTTATGCACCTACCAAGGATTTAAAAAAATTATTTCTTCTACTCCTCTCTGTTCTCCTCCTCTCCTATTCCCCTTCTCACTCCTCCTTCTGCTTCTTCTTTCCTTTAAAATTTATGTTAATCAATGGAACTTAATTTTCATAACTTAAAGAAAAAAATAATACTAAAAGATTTTAAAAAGAAAAATAGAGCTGCTTCATGCTCTACCTTGCCTGACTTGAGTCCACTTTCCATTCTCTACATTGTTACTTATCTTCCCGTTCCTAAAATATGTTTATATGAAAATTTCTGGATTAGTCATTGTAAGACAGTACATATTAGTGCCTACCAGAAATGACTAGAATTTAGTTTTCTACTAACTGCCCTCCCCTGTGTATTCTCCACCCCCATTGTCCCCAAACAATTACAAAACAAAATTTGATTAAATATATATTCCCTGCTTACATGTTATAATCATGTGATTACTGAACTCCGCAGAATGTCCTAGTGTGATTTGCTCAATTTTGGGGGGAGGGAAATAGAAATTCTGTTTGTTCTAGGAGGTAAATACTTCCTTTAAAAAACATAATGTCATATCCTGACATCACAGTGTTTTATCAGTAATTCTGACTGAATCATAAAATCCTCTCTAGGTTTGAGTTCTTCAACAGCCACCTTTGGCCATCTTCCTCAGATTGCTCTCCCTACATCTGCTCATGGAACTGCTCACTGGCTGTGGACCTGGAGTTTCCCTACACCATTATCCTAGGAAGCCCCTTCTTCTTTTTCTTGTGTCTAGACCAGTCCTTCCCAGTCTTAGGCATTCTCTTCCCTTATTTTGGGGGAACACATTCTCCAAGAACTTCCTGAAGAATGTTTCATAGAAGGAAACTTTTTAGAAACCTTGAATATCTGAAAGTTTCTTTACCTTCACTCTCCTAGGTTGGAAATAATTTCCCCTCAGAGTTGTGCAAGCATTAATCTATTGCTGGCTAGATTCTGTTATTGCATGTGGATGGATTCTATCTCAACCTTATTTATGCTCATTTGATTGTGACTACTTTTTGCCTCAACCCCTTTACTCCTTGCCACAATCAGAAAGTTTCTTTTCCTCTTCAAATTTTGGAATTTTATGATGATGTGTTTAAATACAAGTATTATCTGTTTGTTTGTTTTTTTTCCTTTCATTATGCTAGGCACTAGGCAAATCTTAACTACCTGGAAGGTCAAGCCTTTAGATAATAAAAATTTGTCTCCTATTATTCCTTTTTTAAATATACCCGCTGTAGTTTTAAAGTATTAAGCCTAATGCTAGTCTAACATGCTTTTACACATTAAGTGTACAAACAATTGTATCTTAATGAAAGAATATGTTACTTGAAAGACACATTATATGAGTAGAGTTTCACTGAGTCAGTAACAGGTATACTCTAAAGTGCTTCTACACATACATTTACAAATACTTATAATGAATAAATATGTTACATGAAAGAAGTTATATACACAGTGTATTGCAATGAGTTGAGCATCTGGTTATTCCCATATAATTCTACATGTATGTTTACATTTTAATGAAAGAAAATGTTACTTGAAAAAAGGTTTATACACAGTACAGTTTCCATGAGTTAAACATGTGGCTATTCCCATATGGTTCTACCCATATGTTTACAAACACTTATAATAAAAAATAAAGATGTTACTTGAAAGATGCATTATACACAGAGTAGTTTTAATGAGTTAAGCATAATGGTACTCCTATATGCTTCTACACAAGAGTTTACATACCGTATCTTAATGAATGAAAATGTCATTTGAAACACATATTATACAAAGTGTAGTTTCAATGAGTTGAGCATAGGGCTATTCGCATATGCTTCTACACATAAGTTTACATAGACTTCTATCTTAATGAAGAAGATGTTATTTGAAGAACATAATGTATACATTGTAGTTCTAGTGAATTAAGCCTACTGCTATATCCATTTGCTTCTACACAGAACTTTACACTTTTTTAAAGTTTTTATTTAAATTCCAGTTAACATACAGTGTAAAATTATTTCAAGTGTACAATATAGTGGCTCAACACTTTTATACAACACCCAGTGATCATCATAACAGGTGAACTCCTTAATCCCCATCACCCAATTAACCTATCCTCCCAACCACCTCCATTCTGGTAAGCATCAGTTTATTCTCTATAGTTAAGAGTCTGTTTCTTGGTTTGTCTCTCTCTCTTTTTCACCTTTGCTCATTTATTTTGTTTCTTAAATTCCACATATGAGTGAAATCATATGGTATCTGTCTTTCTCTGACAGATTTATTTCACTTAGCATAATACTCTCTAGTTCCATCCATGTCATTGCAAATGGCAAGACTTCTTTCTTTTACAGCTAAGTAATATTCTTGTGTGTGTGTGTGTGTGTGTGTGTGTGTGTGTGTACATATATAACACTTCTTCTTTATCAGTTCATCAGCCAATGGGCATGTGAGCTGTTTCCATAATTTGGCTATTATAGGTAATGCTGCTATAAACATCTGGGTACCTGTATCCCTTTAAAATAGTATTTTAATATTCTTTGGGTTATAAATACCTAGTAGTGCAATTGCTGGATCAGAGAGTAGTTTTATTTTTAACTTTTTGAGGAAACTCCATACCATTTTCCACAGTGGCTGCAATGGTTTGCATTCCCACCAACACTGCAAGAGGATTTCCCTTTCTCCACATCCTCACCAATACCTGTTCTTTCGTCTATTGTCCATTGTAGCCCATTCGGACAGGTATGAGGTGATATTGCATTGTAGTTTTGATTTTCATTTCCCTGATGATCAGTGATATTGAGCTTCTTTCATGTGTCTGCCGGCCATTTGTATGTCTTCTTTTGAAAAGTGTCTATTCATGTCTTCTGCTCATTTTTAAATTGGCATATATGTTTTTTGGGTGTTGAGTCACATAAGGTCTTTATATATTTTTGATATTAACTTTTTATCAGATATGCCATTTGCAAATATCTTCTCCCATTCCATTGGTTGCCTTTTAGTTTTGTTGATTGTTTCCCTCACTGTGTAGAAGCTTTTTGTCTTGATGAAGTCCCAACAGTTTATTTTTGCCTTTGTTTCCCTTACCTCAGGAGACATATCTAGAAAGAAGTTGTTATGGCCGATGTCAAAGAAGTTACTACATGTTCTCTTCTAGGATTTTTAATGATTTCAGGTCTCACAACTAGGTCTTTAATGATATTTGTGTATATGGTGTAAGAAAATGGTCCAGTTTCATTCTTTTTGCATGTGCTGTCCAGTTTTTCCAACACCATTTATTGAAAAGACTGTCTTTTTTCCCATTGGATATTCTTTCCTGCTTTACTGAAGACTAATTGATGATATAATTGTGGGTTCATTTCTGGGTTTTCTATTCTGTTCTATTGATCTATGTGTCTATTTTTTTGCCAGTACCATACTACATACTACAGCTTTTTAAAATAACTTGAAGTCTGGAATTGTGATACCTCCAGGTTTGCTTTGCTTTTTCAAGATTGCTTTGGCGATTTGGGGTATTTTGTGGTTCCATACAAATTTTAGGATTGTTTGTTCTAGCTCCATGAAAAATGCTGTTGATATTTGGATAGGGATTGCATTAAATATGTAGATTGCTTCGGGTAGTATACACATTTTAACAATATTTGTTCTTCTAATCCATGAGCATGGAAAGTCTTTCCATTTCTTTGCGTCCTCTTCAACTTCTTTCATCAGTGTTTTACAGTTTTCAGAATATAGGTCTTTCACCTCTTTGTTAGGTTTATTCTTAGGTATCTTATTGTTTTGAATGCAATTGTAAATGCAATTGATTCCTTAATTTTTCTTTCCACTGTTTCATTATTGGTGTCCAGAAAACACAAGAGATTTCTGTACATTTATTTTGTATCCTAGCACTTTACTGAATTTGTGCATCAGTTCTAGTAGTTTTTAGCAGAATCTTTCTGGTTTCTATATATATAGTATCATGTCATCTACAAATATTGAAAGTTTAACTTCTTCCTCGCCAATTTGGATGCTTTTTATTTCTTTTTCTTGTCTGATTTCTATGGCTAGGACTTCCAGTACTATGTTAAATAAAAGTGGAGAGAGTGGACATCCCTGTTTGCTCCTGACCATAGAGAAAAAGCTCTCAGTTTTTCTCCATTGAAGATGAGATTAGCTGTGGGTTTTTCACATATGGTCTTTATTATGTTGAGGTATGTTCCCTCTAAACCTACTTTGTTGAAGGTTTCTATCATAATTGTCAAATGATTTTTCTGCATCTATTGAAATGATCATATATTTCTTATCCTTACTTTTATTAATGTGATGTATTACATTGAGAGATTTGTGAATATTGAACCACCTTTGCAACCCAGGAATAAATCCCACTTGATCATGGTGAATGATTCTAGTAGTTTTTCGAGAATTTTTGCATCAGGGGTATTGGCCAGTAGTTTTCTTTTGTTGTGGAGCCTTCACCTGGTTTTGGTATCAGAGTAATGCTGGCATCATAGAATGAACTTTGAAGTTTTCCTTCCCTTTCTAGGCTTTTGGAATAATTTGAGTAGAATAGGTATCAGTTCTTTAAATGTTTAGTAGAATTCACCTGTGATGCCATCTGGTCTTGGACTTTTTTTTGTTTGGAGTTTTTTGATTATTGATTAAATTTCTTTGCTAATTATCCATCTGTGCAAATTTTCTATTTCTTATTGTTTCAGTTTTGTGAGTTTATATGCTTCTAGGAATTTATCCATTTCTTCCAAGTTTTCCAATGTTTTGGCATATAGTTTTTCATAATATTCTCTAAGAATTGTTTGTATTTTGGTGGTGTTGGTTGTTATTTCTCTTCTTTCATTTGTGATTTTCTTTATTTGGGTCTTTTTTCTTTTTGATAAGTCTGGCTAAAGGTTTATCAACTTTTTAAATTTTTTCAAAGAACCAGGTCTTGGTTTCATAGATCACTTTTATTGTTGTTGTTTTTTAAATTTTCTATATCTTTTATTTCTGCTATAATCTTTATTATTTCCTTCCCTCTGCTGGCTTTAGGCTTCATTTGTTGTTCTTTTTCCAGCTCCTTTAGGTCTTTAGGTATAAAGTCAAGTTGTTTATTTGAGGGTTTTTTTGTTTTGTTTTGTTTTGTTTTGCTTGGTGAAGTAGGCCTGTATTGCTATCCTTGCCTCTTAGGATGGTTTTTGCTGCATCCCAAAGGTTTTCGACTATTGTGTTTTCAGTTTCATTTGTTTCCATGTACTTTTTGATTTATTCTTTGATTTCCTGGTTGGTGCACTCATTGTTTAGTAGCATGTTGTTTAACTTCCATATATTTGTGGTCTTTCCAGACTTTTTCCTGTTGTTGACTTCAGTTTTATAACATTGTGGTCAGAAAAGGTGTGTGGTATGACTTCGATGTTGAGGCTTCTTTTGTGGCTTAATATGTGATCTGTTCTGGAGACTGTTCCATGTGCACTTGAAAAGAATGTGTATTCTGCTGTTTTAGGATGAAATGTTCTGAATATATCTGTTAAGTCCATCTGGTCCAGTGTGTAATTCAAAGCCGTTGTTTCCTTGATGTCCTGTTTAGATGATCTGTCTGTTGATGCAAGTGGAGTGTTAAAGTCCCATAATATTACTGTGTTATTATCAATTCATTCCTTTACGTTTGTTATCAACTGTTTTATATATTTGGGTGCTCCCATGTTGGATGCATAACTATCTACGATTGTTATATCTTCTTGTTGGATTGTCCCTTTTGTGATTATATAGTGCCTTTCTTTGTCTCTTCTTACAGTCTGTGTTTTAAAATCTATTTTCTCTGATAGAAGTATTGCTACTCTGGTTTTCTTTTGACGCCTGTTTGCATGACAAATGTTTCCTCATGGCCTCACTTTCAATCTGCATGTGTCTTTAGGTCTAAGGTGAGCTTCTTATAGGCAGCATATAGATGGGTCTTATTTTTTTTTAACCATTCTGAAACCCTTTATCTTTTGATTGAAGCATTTAGTTCATTTACATTGAAAGTAATTATTGATAGATATGTATTTATTGCCATTTTATTACTTGTTTTACTTTCTGGAGATTTTCTCTGATGATTTCTTATTTTTGTCTCTTTTGGTCTCTCCTTTGCACTCAAAGAGTCCCCTTTGATATTTCTTGCAGGGTTGATTTAGTGGTCCTTTAGTTTTTGCTTGTCTGGGAAACTCTTTATCTCTCCTATTCTGAATAATAGCTTGCTGGATCAAGTATTCTTCCTATTTAGCACTTTGAATATATCATGCCACCCTTTTCTGGATTGCTACATTTCTGTTGAGAAACGTCCAACTAGCCTTATGTGTTTTCCCTTGTAAATTAAGGACTTCATTTTTCTTGCTGTTTTTAAGATGTTTTCTTTACTAGGGGTGCCTGGGTGGCTCAGTCGGTTAAGCATCTGCCTTCAGCTCAGGTCATGATCCCAGGGTCCTGGGATCAAGCCCCACATCAGGCTCCCTGCTCTGCGGGAAGCCTGCTTCTCCCTCTCCCACTCCCCCTGCTTGTGTTCCCTCTCTCACACTCTCTGTCAAATAAATAAATAAGATCTTTAAAAAAAGATGTTTTCTTTATTAATATATTTTGCAAATTTAATTGCCATATGTCTTGGTATTGGCCTGTTTTTTATTTTGATGGGAGTTCTTTTTGTCCCCTGGATCTGGATGTGTATTTCCTTCCCCAGATTAGAGAAGTTTGGCACTATTATTTCTTCAAATAAATTTTCTGCCCCCTTTTCTCTCTTCTTCTTCTTCTGGGACTCCTATAATATGAATGTTATGTTCGATGGAGTCACTGAGTTTACTAAGTCTATTCTCGTGTTTTATAATTCTTTTGTTCAGCTTCATTATTTTCCATTAGTTTGTCTTCTAGATCACTAATTCATTGCTCTACTTCTTCCAGCCTGGTGTTCATTGCATCAAGCACATTTCTAATTTCATTTATTGCATTCTTCATCTTTTATTGATTCTTTAACTCTTTTATCTCTGTGGTAAGGATCTCACTGATGTCCTCTATTCATTTCTCATGCCCAGTATCCTTATAACTGTTTCTTGAATTTCTCCACCAGACATGTTACTCTTATACATTTCACTTTGATCTGACCATGCCTTTATCTTGTTCTTTCATTTGGGATAAATTCCTCCATCTTGGCATTTTTTCTAAGTCTCTGCCTTCTCTGTGTTAGAAAAGCCAGTTATGTCTTCTGCTGTTGCAAGTAATGGCTTCATGAATAAGAGGTCCTCTAGTACCCAGGGCCTGGTGCTTCAAGGAGAGTCTCCAGCGTGTGCTGCATGAGCTCTGTTGTTTTGTTTTGACTGCTCTATCCTTCAAGCCAGTCATCTGCTGAGGTTCTCCTTGCATGCTGTAGTCAGTGTTTGGTCTGTGGCCTGAATGTGGTGAGTTTTAACTAGATGTGCTCTGGTCTGCTTGTGAAATGAGACTTGTCACCACCTCTACCATAACTGAGGCCCTAAGGAACTCTCTGGTTGGGAGAAGCAGTATGGGCAGGGGTTTGCGCTGTTCTTCTGGGGGAGGGGTCTGCTGTGCTGGGACTGAGGCAAGCGTGACTGAGAAGGGCGGTCCTACCAGAGCACAAAGGTAGGGCTTAGTGTATGCAAGTTAGGCAGCCAGTGTGTGGGCTGTGCTGCTTCCCACAAGTGGCTCTGCATTTATACTGAAGGGCAGCAGAGGGAAATGGCACTGGCCAACTCCTGTGTTTCCTAAGAAGTGTCTCCATGAAAGCTGCCTCTCAGGAATGCACTCTAAGAAGAGTGAATAATCTCCCCACTGTGAGCCCGAGGTTCTCTTCAGACTGCTGTTTCCAGGCTGTCTGCCCCCAAGTTGTGTGCCTGCCTTCTTTCTGGGAGTAAGGCAGTGCCCTCCAGGCTCTAGCCCAGCCAACCTTGCTGACATTTGAAACTCCAGACTTTAAGCTTTGCTCATTGCGTGAAGTCATGAAATTCAACACCTCTCATTTTCCAAGCCAATGGCTTTGGGAAAACGTTCTCCTTGTGCATTACCTTGTCTGTTCCTCTCTCTCTCTCCCTTCTCCATGACCATGGCGCCCCCACCTCCACAGCATGAGCAATTCATTTCTCCCTGAAACCACATTTCTTCACTTCTTACTTCTTTGATGTGGCCTCTTCTCTTTCTTCAGTTGTGGAGTTTGTTCTGTCAGGCTTTAGGTCTATTTCTGGGATATTTAGGATGATTAGATAGTTATCTAGTTGTGTTTATGGGAAGAGGCAATCCTACAGTCCTCCGATTCCACCACTATCTTTCTCTGAAAACTTTCTTACATTATTTCTTTAATAAATTCTTTCTTCTATGGTATTATCTTCTTCTCATATTATAATTATATTATAACCACTTTGTACTGTATGCATTTTTCTTATTGAACTAGTTTTCAGGAAACTTCTACCAATTTACCTGCCAACTATCTACTAATTAAAAAAAAAAACAACAAATCCAAAGCACTATCTTGTCCTTGGAATATTCTTCTTTTATGGCATCTTGCTATTATTTTGATGACTTAATAATGTCTTTTCTCTCTCTGAGGACATTAATCATAATTACTTTGAAGTTTTCTTCTGGTCCCACATTGCTGCTGATACCTCTGGTATCATTTATTTGTTTTGGAGTACTTTTTTTATAATAAAGCATTTCCTCACTGGTGTCTTATTAATATTTAGAAATGAAGTACTTATGGATGATTGGAAGCTCTCTGTAGGTCTCACATTAGGGTGAAGACTGGGAATTTAGAGCAAGTGTGGCTTGTTAGTATTTCTAGGTCTTTTTACTTTGGCTTATTCATTTCACAAAGTTTTTTTTTTAATACTTTGCTTGGGAAGTTGCAAGCCTGTGGACAAAATGCTGGAAGCCAAACAAGAAAATGACCTGGTGTGCTCATCTTTTATTTCTGTGTCACTGAATCCTGGGTTTTTTGATTCAGTCTCCAAAGATCAAGGAACTCCATGTTCTACTGGAATGGGGAAAGACAATCACCAACTCTGTGTTTGGTTTATGGAGTTTTAACTCCCTCTTCTATTTTTGATCCATTGCTAGTTCTTGTCCTGAGATACCCAGAACCTCTAACTCTTGAGATACGTCAGGGTTCTCCTTATCAAGAACTGTGACAGTCTGAGATACTACCTCATTTGTGAGTTAACAAGTTGGCCTACTATAGTTTCATAGATTCTGGCAGAAGAGAGATGACTGGTTCAGAGACAAAGGACTTTATTATTCAGGTCACAGCAAGCATCATAAGTTCCATGTCTGTCTCTGTTCCTCTTGCCACCCAAGTTCCATGGGATAAATGTGAAACAGTTTGTGTCATAGATGAGGACCCCTGAAGTTAGAAAACCCTGACATTTTTAGTGTCTGCACATCTTTTAATGATGTATTTGATGAAGAAATTTCTTAATTTTAAGGAAATTCAATTTATCAATTTGTTCTTTTATGCTCAATGTTTTAATGTCCTATTTAAGAGATATTTGCCTATCTCAAAGTCATGAACATATTTTTAAAATTTATTTTCTTCTTAAAATTTGAATATTTTAACATTCACATTTAGATCTATAATCTACCTCAACTTAATTTTTGTCTATGACATGAGATAAGAGTCAAGGTTAATTTCCCTCCCTCATTATGATATCCAGTTGCTCCATGACCACATATTTGAAAAACTATCTTAAAGAATGCATAGAATCCTAAAGACTGGGAGCATGTTTCAGTACTTAATATGTACTACTTTTATGAACTATAGAATGTAAGACCAGATAAGGCTGCCATTATTGTGTTGTATTATTTGTATATTTGTGATTGGACTATTCAAAGGAAACAAAGAAACAAAAGATCTGTTTTTAAGGAGGTTATAAACAAATGGATAGAAATAAACTTTATACATATACTATAATTTATATAAATGAAGGAAAAATTTATGCAATAAAATGGATAACATGTTTTTCTAAGACCTCTTAACTGTTACTATAGTACTGCAGTTGTCCCATTTGTTCCAAAATATCTGTCCATGCCTAAGGAAAATTAGGGAGCCTGGAAAAACTGTATATCTTGATATATTAAGGAATTTCCTAGGAGAGAACTCAATCCAAGAAAAGGAGCACCAGGAAAGACAAATTGGATTCATAAACAAAGCTTTGGTTAACAGATGTGAGAGATAACTCTGAGTATGGTATCTGACACTCCCTTTCTTCTGCAGGTAAAGCTATTTCACTGAAACCATTCTAGGATATCGGGGCCCTTGCAGCCCTAATTTATCATTTCTTAAACCTGGGTCTACACAAAAGGGTGAAGTTAATTCTTCCTCATTTTGCTACTAATCACTGTGCAGCTTTGGTCCTCTGAGAGCTACAGGGCAAGTGAGCTAAATGGAATTGTAATGGCACCTTTTGGACAAGGCAGGTACCAGATCAGATGGCAGCACCCAGCAACAAAGGAAATCATGTACAATGGATAAAGCATGCCAAATGTATTAGTGTTTTCTAGACTACAATTAGAGGAGAGAAAATGAGCATTACATTTTGATGGTTCAGAGAGCAGACTGGGCTTGTTCTTTCTCCCTTCTTTCCACCCTTCCTCCCACTCTCTCACTCTCTTTCGTTCTTAAAGATTTTTTTATTTATTCATTTGAGAAAGAGAGAGCATGGGCAGGGGGGGAAGGTCAGAGGGAGAGGGAAAAGAAGACTCCCCCTGAGCATGGAGCTTAATGTGAGGCTTGATCCCAGGACCCCAGGATCATGAGCTGAAGGCAGATGCTTAACTGACTGAGCCACCCAGGTGCCCCATTATTTATTTATTTTTAAAGATAGATAGATTATTTATTTATTGATTGATTGATTGATTGATTGATTGATTTTAGAGAGAAAGAGTGAGCATGAGTGGAGAGAGGGGCAGAAGGAGAGGGAGAGAATCCAAGCAGACTCCCCGATGAGTGCAGAGCCCAACTTGGGACTTGATCTCATGACTCTTAAGATCATGACCCTGAGATGATGACTTGAGCTGAAACCAAAAGTTGGATGCTGAACCAACTGAGCCACCCAACTGTCCCTGGGATTTTTCCTTAGACACGTGAAACATCTCTTTGAGGCTCTTAGATAGATTATGAGCAAGAGAAGGGTTGGCAGGAGGAAGAATAAGGGTCTAATTAGCAGCTGGGATAGAGGACCAGCAGAAAACTATTTTGAACATATAAATGTAAGGCAACATTATTATTGGATTTTAAAACATTTAAATTATCTTACTTATTTGATTTTCTTAACCCAAGAAACTGCAGCCAGTTTTTCTAAAATGAAAAAGAAGGAATCACATGGAGGTTAAGAGATTTGCCTACTATTTTAGTAGTCAGTCCCAGTCTAGTGGAACCTGGGTCTATGGACATCATTCTCTTAACTCTTGCCTCTTACTCTCTGCAGCCTCACTGTCCCCACAGTTTCTCACCCTAAATTTCTCTCAACAATCCTGACCCATCAACCTACCAAGACCACTCGCAGGCAAATTCTGCTGAAAAATGCTGCTCTTAACTATGCTTCTACTCTATTCAACACATGCAGACTCCCCACTGGCTCCTAGATTACATATAAATGCCTCAGCCTGGCAGCCACATGCCCTTCTTCTCTCTCACTTCTCTTATTCTTTGGTTCAACCAATTTCCCAAACATCTCAAGTTTTCCCAAAGCTTTTGTAAACTCCCATTACAATCTCTCCCAGTGCAAACATTGCTCTCTATAATGCACTATATGGGTTTCCATCTCTTAGTCCCTCCATGAGTGAACATTCTGTGGTAGGAGGGGTATCCAGAGCCTCTTGGCATCTCCCCTGCAGGAGCTGGGGGAGTGCTCTGTGTAGAGGGCCGACTCCACCATTGATAGGCCCAGACTCACTGTCACTAAAAGAATCTTCTAAGTAGTGGACTCTGATCCAATTCATTTAGTGGAGAGTTTGGAAAAAAGAAGCATCAGAGGGAACCATAGTCATGTTCCCAAGTAAATTTTATTACCACTGAACATAGAAGAAATGAGAATGTTTGACATTAATATTCCAAAAATAATTTTGCACTTTTCTTTTGAAAATTTTCAAATGTAAAAAAAAGCTGAAGGAATAGTACAATAGATGCCTATTTACCCTTGACCTAGATTAACTGGGTTTTTTTTTTTTTGAAGGCTAAAAATTTTTATTTATAAAGAAATAATTGTATGCTAATTTTAACATCTAGATTGTACAAAAAAGTAGCTTGAAAATTCCCTTTTGATATCCTTAAAGAGCTGGATTCCATTATATATACCTTGCTCTCTCTTCAGGACATCTTAACCTCAGACTGGAGTTGAGAAGAAATATTGCTTAGGTCCCCTCAACTCATTCTTGGGCTCCAGACAATGTGCTGGACTTCTGAGCAAATAAGCAGGTTACTAGTAACAGTACCCAGGGAAAGACAAAGCTGTGGGTAATGAAAGTTCCTTCCACATGGCATCCCTCCATTGTAACCTTCAGTTTCTCAGTTGTTCACATGTTTTCATTGTATAAGTCATAGTGAGCTAGTTTGATTCATTGTAGAATGACCTAGATTTTTAACTTTTCCATGTTTACTTTCTCTCTGTAAACACACACACACACACAAACACACACACTCTCTCTTTTTTGCTAATATGTTGAAAATAAGTTGCAGACATCACAACATGTCACTTCTGAATATTTTGGATGCCCTAACTATGAATGAAAGCACTCCCTTCATAATACCACTAAAATAAAGTTATCATTTGGTGTCTAATCTACAGTCAAAAATTTTCCAGTTGCATTTGAAATGTCTTCCATAGCTGTGTTATTTTGATCCAAGAATCAAGGTTCACACTTGACACTTACTAATTATGTGTCTTCAGTCACTTCTGAACTAGATTGGCACCCTCCTTTTTGATTTGTTGTGTTTGTCGTGTCACTTACTTTTGTGAGGATTCCAGGTTGGTTATGTACTAAATGGTAGAATGTCCCACATTCTGGAATACCTGATTGTTTCATCATGATTAGATTTACAATGAACATTTTTTGGCAGTAATATCTCATTGGTGAAATAAATTTGATTAACCAGAAAATGATAACCATTTTCTGCTATACATTTCTATATTACATTTTCTGCTATTGTGAAAGGGAGTCTTCATCATAATGGGCATGCATTCCTTAGCTTCCAACAAAATTAACAAGTAATATTAACACATGTGGATCTCCTTCTCTAAATGGAAAGTGATATCTCTCACATTAGATCCATGTTGCTTTTGAAGTGTTTAGAAATTCAGCTCCATAAGCAGATCAGTAATAAGTCTCGGATCAGAATTTTCTTCATATTGTTCTTTTAAATATTCTCCAAGAGATCCAAGATGGCAGATGTGCTTTAAGTATTTTTACTTAAAAATTTACTTTTTACTTTGAAAAAAAAAAATCCAAAACTTAACATAACAGAAATTAATGGTAGTTGAGATAAGTCATTAAGAGAGCTATTTAGTTTCTTGTCCTAGATTGTTTTCTTTCCCTTTTCTTTTGTCTGATATGGGGCAGATGGATTGGGGCTTCTTATTAGAGGACCATAGAAGTGATGTTGCATTTATCTACAGCCAGACTCAGTGTTGGGAGACACCCACATGATCATGTAATACAGTGTTCCAACTCACTGCACCAACTCCCTGCAGAGAACTGGTCCCCACTCAAAATGGTGACATCCATCACCAGAGACATCCATTGAAATTTTTGAGTTAAAATTTCCCCCTATCTTCATATATAAATATAAGTTACAGTTCTAGTAAGCCTTTACCTACCTTAAAACCCACAAATATTTGTAGACAGCTCTATGTTCTCAGAAGAATTTTATTCTCTGGTTTAAAAATCCTAAGCTTGTCCTCTGTCCCCTGGGTATTTCCTCTAAATGTGCACATTCTGCCTGCTTTCTTTCTAAAATGTGTATTCCAGTCCTCTCTCCCTCCCTCCATCTCTCATTTCCTTCCTCAGGCAATAATTGGGGTCCACCATGTACAAACCAGGCATGGGAACACCAAGGTGACTGCTTTTCCTCAGGGAGCTCACAAATCACAAAAGTACAAGGACAGAATCCAAGGAACCAACAGCATTCACAGCAGTGAGTCAGCACCATGACTGGGATTGGGCTCCTGTCACACCCATCATGAAGGAGGAAGTGGTCACTGGACCCAGAGGAAAGAGAACCTCAGTTTTGTATGAGTGGTAGTATTCTAGGGAGGGGTGGGCATGGCCTAAGTTCTGGATGGGGGAGTGCAAGAGGAAGACATACCAAGTTACAAAGTAGGGAAGTGTAAGGTGGCAGGAGTGTGGGATGGTGAAGGCAAAGAGCCAGGCATAGTCTTTGGAGCCTTGTTCTCAGTGATTTAGATTATGTCTTTGAGCAGTAGGAAGCTTCCAGAATGAGTTTCACATTACAGAGTAGTAACAAGACAGACACACCTTTTAGAAGGATGTCTGATGGAAAATGCATTTAGATATCTATATATGAAATAAAGTATTTTCTCAACTAATCATCAGATGTACCAAGGAGGGAAAAAAATGCAAAACAGAACTATATTTTCCTTTTCTCTTAATATCTTAGTTATCTTATACCACCTTAGCTGATTGTAAACAGAGTATCACCATTGATTTGATTTTATTATTGTGTTTGCAGACAATATGCTCTTTAAAATTTAAGAAGTGCCCTAACAGGGGAAGAATGAAGCGGGGGGAAATCGGACAGGGAAATCAAAGACACAGGCTATCAGATTGGATTAAAAAACAAGATCCATCAATATGCTGTCTGCAAGAAACTCATTTTAGACCCAAAGACGCCCCCAGATTGAAAGTGAGGGGGTGGAAAACAATTTACCATGCTAATGGACACCAAAAGAAAGCTGGGGTGGCAATCCTTATATCAAACAAATTAGATTTTAAAACAAAGACTGTAATAAGAGATGAGGAAGGACACTATACTTGACTTAAAGGGTCTATCCAACAAGAAGATCTACCAATTGTAAATATCTATGCCCCTAACGTGGGAGCAGCCAATTATATAAGGCAATTAATAACAAAGTGAAGAAAAACATTGACAACAGTACAATAATAGTGGGGGACGTTAACACCCCCCTGACTGAAATGGACAGATCATCTAAGCAAAAGATCAACAAGAAAATAAAGACTTTAAATGACACACTGGACCAAATGGACTTCACAGATATATTCAGAACATTCCATCCCAAAGCAACGGAATACACATTCTTCTCTAGTGCCCATGGAACATTCTCCAGAGTAGATCCCATCCTAGGTCACAAATCAGGACTCAACCGGTACGAAAAGTTTGGGATTATTCCCTGCATATTTTCAGACCACAATGCTTGGAAACTAGAACTCAATCACAAGAGGAAAGTCAGAAAGAACTCAAATACATGGAGGCTAAAAAGCATCCTACTAAAGAATGAATGGGTCAACCAGGAAATTAAAGAAGAATTTAAAAAATTCATGGAAACCAATAGAAATGAAAACACAACTGTTCAAAATCTTTGGGATACAGCAAAGGCAGTCCTGAGAGGAAAGTATAGAGCAATACAAGCCTTTCTCAAGAAACAAGAAAGGTCTCAAATACACAACGTAATCCTACACCTAAAGGAGCTAGAAAAGAACAGCAAATAAAGCCTAAACCCAGCAGGAGAAGAGAAATAATAAAGATCAGAGCAGAAATCAATGAACTAGAAACCAAAAGAACAGTAGAACAGATCAACGAAACTAGGAGCTGGTTCTTTGAAAGAATTCACAAGATTGATAAAACCCCTGGCCAGACTTATCAAAAAGAAAAGAGAAATGACCCAAATCAACAAAATCATGAATGAAAGAGGAGGGATCACAACCAACACCAAAGAAATACAAACAATTATAAGAACATATTATGAGCAACTCTATGCCAGCAAAGTAGATAACCTGGAAGAAATGGGTGCATTCCTAGAGATGTATCAACGACCAAAACTGAACCAGGAAGAAATACAAAACCTGAACAGACCAATAACCACTAAGGAAATTGAAGCAGTCATGAAAAATCGCCCAACAAACAAAAGCCCAGGGCCAGATGGCTTCCCAGGGGAATTCTATCAGACATTTCAAGAAGAATTAATACCTATTCTCCTGAAACTATTCCAAAAAATAGAAATGGAAGGAAAACTCCCCAACTCATTTTATGAGGCCAGCATTACCTTGATCCCAAAACCAGACAAAGACCCCATCCAAAAGGAGAATTACAGACCAATATCTTTGATGAACATGGATGCAAAAATTCTCAGCAAAATACTAGCCAATAGGATGCAACAGTACATTAAAAGGATTGTTCACCATGACCAAGTGGGATTTATCCCTGGGCTGCAAGGTTGGTTCAACATCAGCAAATCACCAACGTGATACAATACATTAACAAAAGAAAGAACAAGAATCATATGATCCTCTCAATAGATGCAGAAAAAGCATTTGACAAAGTACAGCATCCTTTCTTGATCAAAACTCTTCAGAGTATAGGGATAGAGGGTACATACCTCAACATCATAAAAGCCATCTATGAAAAACCTACAGTGAATATCATTCTCAATGGGGAAAAGCTGAGAGCTTTTCCCCTAAGGTCAGGAACGCGGCAGGGATGTCCACTCTCACCACTGCTATTCAACATAGTATTAGAAGTCCTAGTCACAGCAATCCGACAACAAAAAGAAATCAAAGGCATCCAAATCGGCAAAGAGGAAGTCAAACTCTCACTCTTTGCAGATGATATGATACTGTATGTGGAAAACCCAAAAGACTCCACCCCAAAACTGCTAGAACTCATACAGGAATTCAGTCAAGTAGCAGGATATAAAATCAATGCACAGAAATCAGTGGCATTCCTATACACCAACAACAAGACAGAAGAGAAACAAATCAAGGAGTCGATCCCATTTAGAATTACACCCAAAACCATAAGATACCTAGGAATAAATTTAACCAAAGAGGCAAAGGATCTGTACTCAGAAAACTATAAAATACTCATGAAAGAAATTGAAGAAGACACAAAGAAATGGAAAAACGTTCCATGCTCATGGATTGGAAGAGCAAACATTGTGAAGATGTCAATGCTACCTAGAGCAATCTACACATTCAATGCAATCCCTATCAAAATACCATCCACCTTTTTCAAAGAAATGGAACAAATAATCCTAAAATTTGTATGGAACCAGAAAAGACCCCAAATAGCCAGAGGAATATTGAAAAAGAAAAGCAAAGCTGGCGGCATCACAATTCCGGACTTCAAGCTCTATTACAAAGCTGTCATCATCAAGACAGTATGGTACTGGCACAAAAACAGACACATAGATCAATGGAACAGAATAGAGAGCCCAGAAATGGACCCTCAACTCTATGGTCAACTAATCTTCGACAAAGCAGGAAAGAATGTCCAATGGAAAAAAGACCATCTCTTCAACAAATGGTGTTGGGAAAATTGGACAGCCACATGCAGAAGAATGAAACTGGACCATTTCCTTACACCACACACAAAAATAGACTCCAAATGGTTGAAAGACCTAAACGTGAGACAGGAGTCCATCAACATCCTAAAGAACACAGGTAGCAACCTCTTCGACCTCAGCCACAGCAACTTCTTCCTAGAAACATCACCCAAGGCAAGGGAAGCAAGGGCTAAAATGAACTATTGGGATTTCATCAAGATAAAAAGCTTTTGCACAACAAAAGAAACAGTCCACAAAACCAAAAGACAACCGACAGAATGGGAGAAAATATTTGCAAATGACGTATCAGATAAAGGGCTAGTATCCAAAATCTCTAAAGAACTTATCAAACTCAACACCCAAAGAACAAATAATCCAATCAAGAAATGGGCAGAAGACATGAACAGACATTTTTCCAAAGAAGACATCCAAATGGCCAACAGACCCATGAGAAAGTGCTCAACATCACTTGGCATCAGGGAAATCCAAATCAAAACCTCAATGAGATACCACCTCACACCAGTCAGAATGGCTAAAATTAACAAGTCAGGAAACGAAAGATGTTGGCAGGGATGCAGAGAAAGGGGAACCCTCCTGCACTGTTGGTGGGAATGCAAGCTGCTGCAACCACTCTGGAAAACAGTTTGGAGGTTCCTCAAAAAGTTGAAAATAGAGCTACCATATGATCCAGCAATTGCATTACTGGGTATTTACCCCAAAGATACAAATGTAGGGATCCGAAGGGGTACGTGTACCCCAATGTTTATAGCAGCAATGTCCACAATAGCCAAACTGTGGAAAGAGCCAAGATGTCCATCGACAGATGAATGGGGAAAGAAGAAGTGGTATATATACACAATGGAATATTATGCAGCCATCGAAAGGAATGACATCTTGCCATTTGCAACGACGTGGATGGAACTGGAGGGTGTTATGCTGAGTGAAATAAGTCAATCAGAGAAAGACATGTATCATATGACCTCACTGATATGAGGAATTCTTAATCTCAGGAAACAAACTGAGTGTTGCTGGAGTGGTGGGGGGTGGGAGGGATTGGGTGGCTGGGTGATAGACATTGGGGAGGGTATGTGCTATGGTGAGCACTGTGAATTGTGCAAGACTGTTGAATCACAGATCTGTACTTATGAAACAAATAATGCAACATACGTTAAGAAAAAAGAAAAAGAAGAAGATAGCAGGAGGGGAAGAATGAAGGGGAGTAAGTCGGAGGGTGAGACGAACCATGAGAGACAATGGCCTCTGAAAAAACAACTGAGAGTTCTAGAGGGGAGGAGGGTGGGGGGATGGGTTAGTCTGGTGATGGGTATTAAAGAGGGCACATTCTGCGTGGAGCACTGGGTGTTATGCACAAACAATGAATCATGGAACACTACATTAAGAACTAATGATGTAATGTATGGTGATTAACATAAGAACAAAAAAATTTTAAAAAATAAATAAATAAATCAGAGCGGGAGATGAGCCATGAGAGACAATGGACTCTTTAAAACAAACTGAGGGTTCTAGAGGGGAGGGGGGTGGGAGGACATGTTAGCCTGGGGATGGGTATTAAAGAGGGCACATTCTGCATGGAGTACAGGGTATTATACACAAACAATGAATCATGGAACACTACATCAAAAACTAATGATGTAATGAATGGTGATTAACATAACATAAAAAAAAAAGTGCCCTTACATCTATAACACCATCTTCTTTGAGCTTTAGAGCCATTTTTTAATTTTTTTATTTTTAGGAAAATAACAGCATTTCTGTGTCCTCCTTCCCAGCATTAACTCTTTGGAGAACTCTCTGGGGTAGAACAGATACTGCAGGGAGGCCTGTGCCTGTTCTCTTGGCTTGGCCCACATGTAGAAAACTGTGTGGCCATGACAGCCCTCAGCTTTCATGTACTGCAGCCACCATGCCCATCAGTTTGGTCACACCCATTAGGTTCCAACACCCAGTGAGGCACTGGCATTGGACTGGCAAAACAAATAGCTCCTGCTGTCTGTAGAGAAATAAAGATGTTCAGTATATTATCACAAATAGTATTACATATAATGTTATTTAAATAAGATTACAGCAAAGGAAAATTCAATCATCCTGAAGGATGAATGTCTCAAACTGTATGCAGGACATGCTTGTTCAGCAAAGATAATATCCCTCCTTTCTTAGCATATTTCTTCACAGAGATGATGGAATAAGTCTTGCAGCCTGAACCCCTCTCCTGTGTCACCTCAGGGGACTTTAGGCTGAAGCCAGACTCTTTATAACAAAAATTCAAGTGATAGGGAGCTTCATTCTCTCTAGGTTTAACTATCCAGCCAGTGTGACCTTGACTAATTTTGCTCAGCATCTCTAAATATATCCTTCTCTAAAATATAATTCCCTCTTTCTGGTTCTCTGGACTATGAGCTCATGTAGAACAGGGGCTTCTCTTCATTTTTGTGTCCCCAGCTCTTCCATAGTACAAGGCCCAGGCTCTGTTGGTTTTGGATGAATAGTTGAAGGAATGACTGCAGGAAGCACATCCTCAAGGCTACTGTGCTCCCACCATCATAGTGCCTCATGTTGCTTTTGCTCCTTCCTCTGCTTCTTGTTCTATTTGGGCCTTTGGATGGATTAGATGATTCCTACCTACAGTGGTGAAGGTAATCTTTACTCAGTTCACCAATTCAAATGCTAATGTCTTCCAGAGACATCCTAACAGACATACCCAGAAATAATGTTTTACCAGCTCTCTAGACTTGTCTTAACCCAGTCTAGTTGATGTGTAAAATTAACCATCACAACTCCCCAATGGGTGGTCACCCCACTTGTGCTGAAAACATACAATAATTAATCAGGTCTCCCTGTGAAAGGCAGAACATGTAGTTGTTTGGTTAAAAAGTTTCTCCTTCTGTTTTTCTGCAAGATTCCTATAGTCAAGGTTTATGCAGAGGAATTAAATCTAGGTCTAAGGGGAGAACCATGATGGCACGACCTTATGTATATGGAGGTCTATATTGTTCTTTATCAACATGTTTATTAGAATAGATAAGTTGGGCCAAAATAGGTATGTGCCAAGTCCTGTGCTGAGGGGTGGGGATACAATGGTGCGCAAAATAGACATGGGGGCCCTTGTCCTTGTGGAACAAGGAGAGAAGAGTGGAGGAAAAGCCATTAATCTCACACTTATAGAAAACATACTTAACAGATGTTGGTAAGTGCTGTGTACAGGTGTCATGAAATGTGTAATGGTAAAATTTATCTGATTAGGAAAGTCAGAGGAGACTTTCCTGGACAACTGCTAGATGTGAAAGGGAGTGAAAGAGCATGACATGCAGAGGGAGTAATACAACAGGGCATGAAGGCTGTAGGGAGCATGGCCTATTGGAGGAGCTGATCAAAGGCCAGTGAGTCTAAGGAAGAGAATGAAGAGGAGCATGTTGATGGATGGGCCTGGAGAAGTGGGCTGAGGATAGCTTACCCAAGGCTTCTAGGTGATAATAGCTATGGAAAGCCATTAGGAACGGCTGATGGGAATGTGAACAAAATTGTGTGTCAAATCCTTTCCCTTTGAGGGTTTCTGCACAAGAGGAGCTATAGCTGATGACCAACAATAGCATGTGCTCCCTCCTCACTGAGATAGTTCAGTATCCTTTGATAGCAGCTCTCCCTCCCTGTCTGTCTTAGCTTGGGCTGTCATGACAGAACACAGGAGGTTGGATGGTTTAAACAGCAGACATTTATTTTCTCAAGGTTCTGGAGGTTGGGAATCTATGATCAAGGTCCTGACTGATGCAGTTGCCTTCATGTCATCACATGGTACTGGTGTCTCTTCCTCTTTTTATAAGAACACTCCTCGCATCATGGGGGCTCCAACTTCATGACTTCATCTAACCCTAATTCCCTCCCAGAGGCCCCTCCTCCAAATATCATCACATTTGGAGGTTAGGACTTCAACATATGAATTTTGGGGAAACACTTACATTCAGTCCATAACACAACACTTTCAAAGACCATCAAGAAAAAGGCCAACAACAATGACAACAATAATAGCCAACCTTTATGTAGCACTTTCTATGTGTTTGGTATGCTTGTAGGTGTTTTACATATATTCATTTATCCTCCCAGCAGTGGCTTAAAAAAAAAAAAAAAGAAAAAGTCCCACCACCCTCTGTGAAAAGGACTTAATAGCAAAATTATTGTGCTTCAGTTTGTGTGGGATATTGGTTAACCAAACACCCAGCCTCTCTGTTCCCACTTCCACCTCACCTTTTCTTTTCCTTGGTTACAAGCTAAGTCTTGTCTCAGCAGTTCAGATTCTTAGGTAGCACTTTCTTCCCACCGGTCACCCCAGTGAAAAGTCCTGTCTATGTCCCCACTATGACTAGCCCCATACTAATGGGTCCATGACTGTCTCTCTTATTTATCAGTGCATCTCTACCCCCAAACCCAGTGTGTGGGTCACTATAAAGCTTAAAAAAATATTTGTGGAATAAATGCATGTTATTTTGGCCTTGACATTTGCTAGCATGTCCAAGACTGGTGTATTTCTGCCCAAAGGGTTTTGAATCAAGTATCTTGCTAAAATATCTCCCACATAAGCATATTCCTAGTTACTCATTAACATCTGTCAAACCAGTGCTCCTAATTCTACTTCCTGGAATTAGCCTTTGCATATTAAGGTCTTTAAATATTTGAAAATATAATCCCATTACCAATAAGTCTTCCATTTTCAAGGTTTAAAATCTTTTGTTTTCTTCTCCCAATGAGATTCCCTTTATTAGCTTGGTTGGACATAAGTGTTTTTATCTATCTCATTCCTCAAAATGTTCAACCTTGCTAATAATTTCCACTGGAAATCCTCCTGTTTAGCAATGAACTTTTATTGTTATTTTTTATTTATTTATTTGACAGTGAGAGACACCGCGAGAGAGGTAACACAGGTAGTGGGAGAGGGCGAAGCAGGCTTCCCGCGGAGCAGGGAACCCAATGCCGGGCTGGATCCCATGACCTGAGCCAAAGGCAGACGCTTAACAACTGAGCCACCCAGGCGCCCCCAGCAATGAACTTTTAAAAATAAGTTTTCCAGGGCGCCTGGGTGGTTCAGTCAGTTAAGCGTCTGCCTTCGGCTCAGGTCATGATCCCAGGGTCCTGGGATTGAGCCCCGTGTCAGGCTCCCTGCTCGGCGGGGAGCCTGCTTCTCCCTCTGTCTCTGCCTGCTGCTCTGCCTACTTGTATTCTCTCTCTGTCAAATAAATAAATAAAATCTTTAAAAAAATAAGTTTTCCAACCATGAAGTGACTCCAGATATAGTCAGTTCAGTGACCAATGCTGGACCACCTTTGCTGCCCTTAATAGGGATGAAAGACTTCTATTTATGCAGCATGAGTCTATACTAGCAATTTATTTTAATTAAATAATTAGTTATTTATTTATTTTTTGCTGGCTTAAAGTTTGTTTGTAGCCCAAACTCTGAGGCCTTTCTCAAATGATTTCCTGCTACATGATCTCTTTTTATTCAGTTATTATGTACTTAATTTTTACTTCTTATCCCTTTAAAAGTTCTTCTTAGTTTAAATTGATCACAATAACCTGGGACAATATTTTGGGCATTAATGTCAGCTAAGATATTCCCCTTACTCCACAGAATGCTCAACCCAATAGTTCATAATGTTATGATGTTCCTACATCTTCATCATGTTTTCAAATGTGACAAATGTTTATGATGCTGAGAAGTATGTTCTCAGCTGATATTAACTTCTATTCTCTGCGCATGACTCCAATCCTCTTTAAACCTCTATACTGCTCAGCATATAGCTGCCACATTTCTGTGCTCACCACAGCATTCAGTGTCCACAAACGCCTGCTAAAAATCAAGGCATATGGGCTCTCTGGTTTTCCTCTGACCTGCAATTTTGGTAGCTCTTGAAAAGATGTGGCATGGTTTGCCATAACCTTTTTTTTTTTTCACTGATTCCATCTTACTCCTAGTGATTAGAGTATCCTTTTCTAGAGGCTTAACAACCACCCAATAATTATTTATTCTTACCATTGAGGAGAGATTGTTAGATTTACCAGTCTATCCCAAACCTACCATTTCAATGTTAGGAAAATCATAACAGCATGTGCTAGTTTCTACTATTCCATAACCGCTATCTTCTCTGCACTTTGAAGGGTTTGTAGTTAACATCTATATGGAGGTAATTCTCTTGAACCTGAAACTTTAAACCTAAAATTTTAACAACTAAATGTCACCTTCCACGGCTAAAGCTTCCTGGAAGTCCATTTTAGCCTTACATTTTCCTGCTATTAGCGCCCCCTGGATCTCTCATTATTTCTAAAGCTCACTAGAGAGCACCATCTCCTGTTCTAAAATTCTCCTGCCTCCCATTGCTTTTCTGGGCTTCACTTACCATTAACATTTATTGCTATCTTTAACTTATATTTTTATATCCAACCAAGTTCTAAGACTTGGTAATCCTACCTATCTGGCAGCTGTGTCCTCCTTTTAAATCCCAAGGTCCAATTCAGGTTCTCATATCCTCTTACCTGGGACATTCCCGATGTCTCCAGACCCTGCCACTTGCTTGTCTTCCCATATGTTGCAGCAGATCCAGTTTGCTGAAGCACAGATTTTATCCTGGTATTTTCCTTTTCAAAAGCTTTCAGGCAGTGAAGGGCTTTGCATTGTGGGAACTCTTTCCTTTCTCTCTTCCGGCCATTTTGGCGGCTGCTTTGGGTTGGGACCCTCCGGCATCTAAGGCAGGAGGATGGTGGCCGCAAAGAAGACGAAAAAGTTGCTGGCGTCCGTCGACTCCAGGCTCCAGCTTGTTATGAAAAGTGGAAAGTACGTGCTGGGGTACAAGCACTCTGAAAATGATCAGACATGGCAAAGCGAAACTGGTCCTCCCTGCCAACAACTGCCCAGCCTTGAGGAAATCTGAAATAGAATACTATGCCATGTTGGCCAAAACTGGTGCCCATCACTACAGCGGCAATAATATTGAATTGGGCACAGCATGTGGGAAATACTGCAGAGTATGCACACTGGCTATCATTGATCCAGGTGATTCTGATATCATTAGAAGCATGCCAGAACAGACTGGTGAAAAGTAAATCACGCAAAATTTTTCTTTGATAAAACTGGCCACAGCTTGTTTTAAAAACAAAAATAAAAAATAAAAAGCTTTCAAAGTTTCTCCATTTCCTGTGGAATCAAGTCTTACTTTTTTTTGCCTCTTCTTGGCCAAAGTGTGTTAAATCCACATGAAAATCTTAATTCAGTTCATCCACTTCACATTCCTTTGGTGTCAGACTGAAGTTTATGACTTGATTCATTCTCCTGGTCAACCTTGCTTATTGCCCACATCCGGAAGGCTGGGAAAACCTAAAAGGGAGGCAGCAAGGAGCTTGGGTTAAGACTTTCAAGCCAGACACCTCCTTGGAATGTATTTTCCTTACTAACAGAATGGAAATATCTATTACAAAACATTAGGATTGTAAAATGTGGCTGAAAGTACTGAAAACAGTGCCCAGAATGTAATAAACACTTGCTGTATAAATGCATGTGGTTGCCTAGTTTAGGAGATTGAAGTGTTCGTTATTTCAAGTACTATAACTTAACTCCAGTGAGCCTCAGTTACCTCAATGATGAGATGGTTGGTCATAAGGATAAAGAACAAGGTTTTGCAGTCAGACAGACCTGGGTTTGAGGCTCAGCTAAGCCACCTGTTGGCTCTATGACCAAAAGAAAGCTACTTACAGTTAGTTACAAGAGGCCAGTTACCACATCCTTTTAACGTAATGCCCTGTAAACAGTTAAAGAATTATTGAATAAATGGAGTCCTGAAAATGGTCAAAGAAAGATGAACTGGAACACAGCACTATCACTTTCTATTTAAATGAATGTGAGCAAGGTACTTGACTCCTCTCTACTTCACTTTTCTCATATGAAAGTGTAAGGGTCAATGAAATAATGCATGTAAATAAAGCAGCATGCTCATACTTATTTGGCTCTCAATAAATGTTAATTGTTAATATATTACAATAAATAGTAATTAAATAAGACACAATGCATAATGTCCCTGGTGGAGTTGGGGTGCAGTAAATACCCAATAAATGATATTTGTCAGTCATCATCATTCTTTTTAACATTCTACCTTTTCTAATTCCAAAATTATTCCTTTTTATAGAAAAGATATAGATAGTATTTGAAATAGCATTAAACTCAGAAAAGTGGAAATTGAATGACTAGCTAGAGGCAGGTAATTCTTTCAACTATTTCCAAGGCTGGAATTTAATCAAGGATAACAGTATTCTGGATTTTTACTTTCACTCCATGTGTGTGATATTCCTCAGTTTACTATTGGAGACTAGAGGACATCTTTTTCCCTCTCCTACTCAGTGGATTCTCTGTTATCTTTCAGAAAATAGGTGAAGAACCATAAAAAATGATGAGAGAGCTTACTGGGAATTTCAAAGAGCAATAAGGCAAGTTAAAATCTTCTAAGACAACTGTCTCAAGGGAGACACTATGTGACAATGACATTTGCCCAAGATTTTAGAATTTTCTCAAGGTCTAATAATTCCTCTTTATTCCTATTATTTTACTGTGGGCTTCCACCTCATCTCTCCCATTTCCTCTCCTTTCTTCCATAGGTATTTCCACTCTTGTTCTTAATTTTCTCTTGGAAACTCTTTTCATTTCTGAGGACATCTTTAACTCTTCCTTCCCTACTTATTTTTTTACCTCCCCTCCCCTCTTGTTTTTAATTCTTAATATATAGATTTGAATATTATTTTAAATGTTTTATACATTAAAGAGGATTTTAATGTCTCTTAAAAAAAGTGAATTCATAATCTTTTTTACTCTTCTCTGTGATCCTTGAGGGTTTTTTCCCCCTCTCTGATTAGTAAATTTCATTTTTAGAAGAGCAGAAAAAAGATATTTTACCCTGAAAACAATGTTTTTGGTTAAATAGGTGACTTTATGTGAGTTTTCATATGATTAAAAATATATATTACACATGCATACCTACGGTGCACCTACTTTAGGAGTATGTAGTTACAACATGTGAGCACTGGATGTCAGAAGCTATCATAGGTGCTGTGTTTATCATCTCCAAATCTGACAGTGACCCTTCAAACACAATTTTTGCCTCTATTTTTCAGATAAGAAAACTGTTGTTTACAAAGATTATTATTTGGGGAGTACAAGACTGAGAATGGCAGAGACTAGCTTCAACCCAATGGAGGCTGAGTCTAAACTTCCTCAGACTGGGGGATTTTGAAGTATGGCTGGAAGAGCAGAAAATAAAGCTTTCATGTACTTCTAACATAAGTAATCTAAAACATCAGTTTATATTAAAACAAATATGATGTGTTATACGATAGATTGCAGATTTTTCATGAATTTTAAAGCTACCATAGGTAACTTCAAAGTCATCAGGACAGCAACAATATTGTGAGTTTTTTCATGATTTTTTTAAACTTTTCATTTTGTAATAACTATAAATATATTCAAATAAATAATAATTATTTAAAATAAAATACATTTATTTTATTTGCATTTATTAAATAAATATTTTATTTTAAATAATTACAGGAAAATGCAGCACTAGTGTAGAGAAGTCCTTTGTACCCCTCACCCAGTTTTCCCCAAAGGTTACATCTTATATAACTACAGTGTCAAAACCATGAGATTGGCATTGCTATAGTGTGTGGATGGATATAGTTTAATGCCATTTTATCACATGTGTATATTTCTGTACCCACAACCTCAATGAAGATACAAAACCGTTCCCTCACCCTGTTCCATCACTACAAAAATCTCTCTCCTACTGCCTTTTTATGGTCACACTCTGAATTTCTAACCCCAACAACTGCTACTCTGTTTTCCATTTCTACACTTTTCTTCCTTGGGAGCATGTTATATAAATGGAATCACACAGTATGTGACCTTATGAGATTGGCTATTTTTTTTTTTCCACTCAGCAGTGTCCTTAAGTACCATCTAAGTTGTAGAGTGAATAACTAGTTTATTCCTTTTTCCTGCTGAGTGATATTCCATAGTATGGATGTACCACAGCTTCCCTAACTGTGTACTTACTGAGAGAAATTTTAGTTGTCCCCAGTTTTAGGCTATTACAAATTAAGCAACTATGAACATTATTATACTAGCCTTTTATACTTATACAGTCCTAAGATCTAGAAAAAATTCTAGATCTAAGGAAAATATCTTCCAGAAATGAAGGTGAGAGTAAGATATTATATGATTAATGAGTGAAAGAATTCATCACCAGCAGGGATGAACTACAAGAAACATGAAAGGAATTTTTTCATGTTGAAGGAAAATTATACCAAATGGAAGTTGTCCACTGAAGGATTGAAGAGCTCAGATAAATGTAAATATATAGGCAAATTTAAAACACTTCTTATTTCTTAATTTCTTCAAAAGACAATTGACCATTTAAAGAACAAGTAATAACAATGTAGAATTAAGTTTAATATATACGGAAATAACATGTGACAATAATAGCACAAAGGACAAGAGAGAGTAATTGGAAGCATATACTCTTTTAGTTTCTAATATAATGTGATATGTAAATAATATAATACTAGTTTATAATAGACATTGATAAATTAAAAGATGCATATTGTAAACCACAGAGCCACAAATTTAAAAAAAACACAGAGATGTAGCTTAAAAACAAATAAAGGAGATATGGTAAAATATGAAAAAATCCTTCCTTAGTTGATCCAAAAGAAGACATAAAAGAAATATAAGGAATAAAGAACAGATAGAAAAAATAGAGAACTAATAACAAGATGGAAGGCAAACAGAAATATACCAATAATCACATCAAATGTAAATGGACCAAATACTCAAATTAATTACCTAATACATCCATTTTTCAATAGCAGTATTAGCGCTCTTGATTATTTTGAAATCATGACAGTGGAATCATGTAAAGATTGTGACAAATAAGATGTGTGCAAGAAATAAGATTTCATTTTTATTTTGTTAGCATTTTTTTGCCAGTTGTTTTAAATGAGTGTTTAAAATAGGAAGGCTGATGTAAAAAATGTGCCAATTATCAGTATATTATTTATGCATTCCCCAAATAGATTTTGAATCTCTCAACTCAAGCAGTTTTCAAATTGAAAATATATAATTACTACTTTCAAGTCTGTCCCTTCCAGATTGGGCTTTTAGCTCTCGCTCTGTAGCTGACTCAGACTTCACCAGGGCGGGTGACAAAAAAGAAAGAGCTGGGCATGGTCTGGTGCTGGGGTGACAAGGGAAGGATAGGATGAGAGGCCTAGTGTCTCAGGGCATAGAAGCACAGATTTCACTGCTCAGCAGTGGGTTGGGTGGGTTCGATGTTAGAGCCAGATCATCAAAAGTTTCTCCTAAAATTATAGTCCATAATTTGGTAAGGCAGATGAAACACCAGTATTTTAGAATCCATGATCCTAAATTAAGAAATAAATTATAGCTTTGAGATTCTATATCAGTCAAAAATCATGAAACCCATTCACTTTAAGTAATGATTTCTTTTAATATTAAATAAAAATTATTTTTCTTTCACTTGGCCCAATGTAACAGCTAGAAATAAAGGAATAGTGTTGCATATAAATGTTCCTATTGAATCATTATTCCTGGTAGATTTGCCCAAAAGTACCTGCCATGCCAATTGCCTTTCTCCCCAAATTGTGTGTGTGTGTGTGTGTGTGTGTGTGTGTGTGTGTGTGTGTGTGTGTGTGTAGTATAGGGAGAACAAGAGAAAGGCAGAGAGAAAAGAGAGAGAGGAAGAGGGAGAGATAGAAGGAGAGAAAATATTTCCCTCTCTTGTCACCTGGCACAACATTTCTTATATAGTGTTGGTGCTGAGAGGTGAAGCTTCCCCGAATGCATGGAGTTGTTGCCCCTGTGAAATCCTGGAAGATCTTTAGTTCTCAGGATGATGGCTTTCCTGGCTGTAAAATTTCTCTGGGTATTGTCAGCGCTGGGTTACACACTGACCTTCACTCCCCTTTCCTCCTTTGAAACTCATTGGCTCAGAACCATGACATGTGTAACTTAGACAAGTCACTATCCTGCACTTTTGCGTACTGAACTCCTCTCTGACACTTTTGTTACTACTTCCACGGGATCTTCTCTGTCCTTTAGCTCCAAGTTTCAACAGGACAGGTGGAGCTGGACAGGGACTTCTGTAGTGCCACCTCATTTAGTTAATGCATGTAGCAGGCTGCACCTGCAACTCCTAACCTCTGTGAGCCAGAAAAGTCCACTGATTCCTTTTTAGTCAAGTTAAGTATGACTGCAAGCCCCATCACTCAGTTTAATCCCAGTCATTACTGGGCAGGCACCTTACTCCCCCTCCAGGGATCCAGGGATTTCCGGGCTACTCAGACCTTCAGAGAAGGGCCTTTAGTCCACAGACAGCCTCCTAGTTCAGGTCTCTGTACCTGGAAATCATGGTCTCATTCCTCTTTTGCAAACTGTCATCTCAGAATTAACTGGTGAGTCTGGGAATACTGTGCAAGGCATCCAGCCACTCTATCAGATGAGGACTGTCAGATTGCCAGCAACAGTTTGTACCCCATCATCATCTGGGTGGCCTGAATTTCACTTATCCATGTGTGAATGCACCTAGAGAAATGCTTTTTCTGCTTGCAAGCCTCACTCCCATATTAGGAGAGCAACACTCCATCAAACAGTTAGACTCATTTCTTGTGACAGAGGCATATAATGCACCATTCTAAAAGTCTATAATCATTTGCTAACTCTAAAGTTGATATGTCAGGGCTTTCTTCTTGTTGCATTTTAACTACCTACTTCATTTCAAAATGTTCTGGATGTGATTCTCTTTATTGGTGTAGGGAAATGTTGTATGCAGTTAGAGTCCCATTAGCAGTTCAGCAGGGAATTTTCTGCATTCTAGCGGTGTTCAGAAGATAACCCAAACGCAAATACCCATTATGTCTGCTCCTTTGACTAGCAATTCCAAGCCATCTAGATACAGTTGGTATGGTTTTATGAGAAAGGGAGAGGGTTAGGGGGCAGGGGGAGGGGTGGACACCTAGTGTGGAAATTCTGAATAGCATTCCTTGCTCCAAAGACTGTAAGACACAGGTCCATAATTTTTAGCAAAAATATGGACTTTTAACACCTAACAACAATGCTATTACACTACCAAAAAAATTCCTGGTATTTCTCTGACATCCTGTATGTAATCCCCAGTCCACATTCAAATGCATTTGTGTGGCTGCCTGGCTTAAAGCAGTATCAGACTCCACTGTCCACACTTGGAAATACCCACATGTCTGTTGAATGTCCTTTGTTCTCCAGCAGAACTTCGATCTGCTTGTTTTCCGTAGCATGTGATGCCAGCAAGCCAGGTCAGAGGACCCAGATGGGGTCCCACAGGACCAGCCAACAGGGTCCCTTGCACACAGGATGGAAATCAAACAAGCCAGCAGGAGGTGAAAGCAGAGTTTATTGAAGATATAGAGGGAGTGCAGATACAGACAGAGTGTCTGGGAGACTCAGAAAGGAAAGGAGAGAGTCTCGTCTTTGGAGTCTGAGAGTTTTTACTGAGGACAGTGGTCTTGTGTCCATGTCCTCTTGGGCATCCAGGAACTGGTTAGAACAAAGATGAGGGCCTGGGTGTTATTCTTTGGAGCCAGGGGTCTTGGCATTGAGATGTCTAGCTCTGGTGATCTGGAATACACATATGATCACTTTATCCAGTCGTTCTCATCTGGTCCTTCCTTAGATGTCATCTGTTCTAGAGAAATCATAAACTCTTTGTCCCTTACAAGGAGGACATATGCTATTTGCATTACAAGGCATATGTCAAGTGGGATGGAAGTGCAGGTCCTAGCAAGAATTGAAGCAGGAGAAGGAGAAAAAGCAGATTTTTATGGAGCCCTTCAGTTTTCCTATCTCATGCTGATTTGCTGAAGACATTTGGCAGTTTTCTTTCTCACTGAGCCATTTAACTTTTTCTATTGCCCCCCTTCTCTGAATTGCAAATACTGCATCACATCAGGTGTGCCATCTCTTCCACTTTTAATAGCTAGAGTTTCTCGGTGCAAAACTACTTCTCTTCCTCAATTAGAACTATTTGGTTACCTGGAAAGACTACTGTATAGGAAATGGAGGATAAATGTGGAGATCTTTCCCTCCAGTTGCCAGTTTGCAGAGAGAGCGGTGCCCCAGTTATCTCCAGTGTCGCCCAGTGACTGTTCTTTTCTCTCTCCTCCTGCTCCTCTTGCCCCTCGTTCTCTTCCTTTTCCTTCTGTCTCTCCTCTTTCCCTCCTCACCCTGGCACCTTGTTAAATATCATTAGAAATTCAGCCTTCTTATATATTCAGTGCATTTCAGTCAGTTACAATGGTTACCTTTTGATTCTCACATATTCCTATCTTTAGAGAATGGAAGCCCCCACAAGTTGGCTTCTGTGACTTTTGACATGACTCTCCTCAGGACGTCCCAGAATCTCTTTTCACATTTCTTTCTCAAGCCCTGGAATCAATTATCCCTCTCTGGAGCTCTGCCCCGATTCGGTAGGGAATGGCTTTTAGAAAATAACATCAGGCACCTATGGTTGGGCTTTGCTATTATTCGGAGGTCACAGTTTCTAGAACCTTCTATGGTTCAGAGCTAGGAAATACATAGTGTTTAAAGAAAGCAGTTGGGACCAAGGGTTAGCCCCACATTTGTCAGTCTTCCACCAGGCCTTTCCCTGGGGATAGTGGATTTTGATGTTTGTCCATCTCTCTGGGATCCCCTTCTTTTGCACCCCTCTCACCCCATCCCAGGGGCACTTTGTTTTTCCTGGCCCAGGGCTTCTGCCCTATTCAAGGGACACCCTGCTTTTGCAACCATCTAGTATTTGTGACCATCACAGAGTTCCCTGCCCAGAGGGGCAATCCATCAGCCCCTCTGCCAGGCACACTTTCTGCATTTACCTACAGTTTGGGGTCTGCACTGACTTCTGGTTTCACCATCATTTGCTGACCCATGGACCTGGTTTCTATCAGGGGCCAAATCCTCCTTTTGGAAGGATGGAACCTGGTGGGCAGCCTATGGGACCTCAGGTATCTCCTGCATCATCCATGACCCCAACACCCCACACTAACCCCAGCTACCGGTGTGGCCACCACCAGTATTTTAGGGCTCAGGCTGTTCCCTGACAATTGTCTGTTTCGTTCAAAGATATTATCCATGAGTTTTCCATATACTATCCCCATTGATCTGTTTGTTTTGCATTGGGAATTTGGGGAAATCCAGAAACGATGCAGACATTCTAATTCCATGGCCCAATAATGTTTTAAATTAAAATTAGTATATAATTAGACATAGCCTAGACATATGCCTCTTATGGAGACATTACAGACATGTTCTCAGAGGAGAAGATAAAACAAAACAAACGCCAGAAAGCAAGGCAAATGGGCCCTTGGTGGTTCAGCATCCCTCAGGATTGTCCTAGAGAAGGGATGCCTTTATTCTCTTTCCCTCACAATGCATCCTGACCTTTGTGCTAAGAATAGTTCAGTTGTTGCTTTAAACATTTCTAGTTCACCTCTAACTGCTGGTTACAATGAAAGAAAAGAGCCATTGTCCCTTCCTTTTAAGCACACCTGCAGAGCCACCCAGCAGAATGGCTTGGAGCAGCAGGTCTGGGGCAAACCAAAAAAAAAAAAAAAAAAGGCTTAGAGAGTAGCTCTTAGCAACCTTTCATTAAAAAGGCTTGGAGCTTAAAAAAAAAAAAAGACTTGAAGCCCAAAGCTGGTATTAGGGAAACTTATTTTGACCTGTGTAAATAGAAATGCTGAAAAAATAATAATAAACAAGCAAAAAAGACATTCTGTAGCTTAAATTTGTCTCCTAAGTAAAATTAAACTTGTTCCTTTACAAAAAAAAATTTTATTAAAATATATTGACATACAGTGTTTCATTAGTTCCAGGTATACAACGTAGTGAAAATCTGTTCCTTTTTTTCTTTTAAGAAATCATCACACTCTTTGGTATGCTAATGCAATGCACACACACATATATATAATAGCAATGCATATAATAATGAATTTCTTAAAGAAAGAGCCAGCAGTCAGCATCCCCCAGCTAACTTGACCACCCACCCATTTTACACTTATATTTTAACAGTTCAATCCCAAGAAACACAGCTATAGAATGAATGTAACGGGGCTCTAGCACTTATTAGCACCAAAAAACTACTGTGAGCTTAAGAAAGGTAATAATATTTATTCTTTAACAACTTATTTATGAACTAGTGTTTACTGAATAGCCTGGTGTCATCCCAGGTCATGCTAGTTATGCCACCGAAGGAGACATTAGGAAATTAGGAAATCATCATAACAGAACATGATGAGTTCAGCAGTTATAAAGTACGAGGAACTATGGCTAAAAGAACAAGAGATCTTTTATACTAAGGATAGTTTTATTGTTACTTTAAACATTTGTGGTTTATTTCTAGTGTTAAAAGTTAGATTGAGGCATGTTGAAATTTTAACTTTATTTGCGCAAACATCAATTCGAGTCAGGCAGTGCCAACCCAGAAGTGGTTAAGAGCGCCCCAATGACAGGAACAAGGTGATGTGGTTTTGGAATACAGGTGAGGTTCAGTGGGATGGAGTCCGGAGTCAATGACCAAGAAAGAATTCTTGAGACATCTTTGGTGCAAAATGGTGGTTTATTAAAGCCGGGGACAGGACCCATGGGCGGAAAGAGCTGCTGCATGGGGGTTGTAATGGGTGGCTGATTATATACTATGGGGTTAGGGGAGGTAAGGAAAAAGGGAGCTTTCAAAAGAACTTTCACATGCAAAAGAGGACCTAGAAGATACCAGAAGACTTGCCATTGTCAAGTTAAGGTTGTTTTTCCCTCTAGCAAGGCATTAACATGAAGATAGTTGGGAGCTTCCTGGAGGAATACACTCTGCCCACTTCAAGTATCTGTCAATGGGCTGCAGGTTATAAGGGCATTTAATCGTATCTACATTTCCTTTTGGAAGCTAAATCATTGTTGATAGGAATGCTTTGGTTCTTGTAGATTGCTAAAACATTTGTAAACTGAGGGAGACTCATGTCTTGTAGGATTGTGATCTCTGTAAGTTAACTATTTGTTTTTCCTTTAGGGTAGCCAAAGAGTGCCTGAGGAATTTCACATATATCCCATGGTGGGGGGGGGGGTTAAGGGGTGTCAGCTTCTGCTTTGTCCTCAGCTTGACTTCTGTTCCCTCATCATAGGGGCAAAGCTTTTAAGGAGCAGACATGGAAGCAAAACAAGGAAATGATTTGATTAGTTATAGCTTAAGCAGTTTCCTTATTTGGGAAAGCCTAGCTGACTGTTTATGTTTGCTTGTTCTTAAATTTCATTTTCTTTTTTTTTAAAAGATTTTATTTATTTATTTGTCAGAGAGACAGAGAGAGTGAGCACACAAATAGGGGGAGCGGCAGGCAGAGGGAGAAGGAGGCTCCCCACTGAGCAGGGAGCCTGACGTGGGACTTGATCCCAGAACTCTGGGATCATGACCTGAGCTGAAGGTGGATGCTTAACCAACTGAGCCACCCAGGCATCCCTTAAATTTCATTTTCTGGAATACCAATGCATTTATAGGACTTGACTCTGGCTTAGGTTTCGGTTTGCTTACAGAAACCACCAAGGCATTAGAGCCACCGGTCTATTAGCCTATCTGTTTAATTGTTTTAACACTGTGATTGCCTCTGCTTTTGAAAGTCAGAAAGGCTTCCCAGAAGCAGTGCCCAGAGAGTACAAGTCTGAGAACTTGCATGGCAGAGAGCTGAAAGAGTTGGGAGTGTCCAATCCCAATATGTCATGTACCACTGTGTGATTTTCCACTGGAAGGAGAGCTTGGAAAATTCTGGGATTCAAATGCTGAATTCAATGCCTGATTTTAAATAAAGCCACGAAGAGCATCAGTGACAATGCTCAAGTTATGACTCTTGAATTAATGGATATTGTGTGGAAGAGTTGGTTTTGAAGTGGGAAAGTGAGGTTCCTCTCTCACGGAGTCAAAGAATGAATCTTGCAGACAAAGGAGAGTGAGTAAAGCAATAGAGTTTTATAAAGCAAGGATACAGAAAAAGCTCTCAGGAGTGAGAGGGGTCCCAACAGGGTTGCCAATGTGGGCCTCCACTGACAGTCTTTTATTTAGAACTGACCAGAAAGCTTGTGGCCTTAACATTCTTGTGATGTCTTGTTTAGAGTAAGGACTGGTGATAAAATCTTTAATGGCTCACATCTTCTTTGGGGTCTGCTCATTCTTTGTTGGTCACAAATGACTGTTATAAAAGCTCCCTACCTCTGACACCAAGGGCAGGGTGATTTGGTTTGTTCCCTTATCTCTGGTTTCATTATGTCTCAGCATTTCTGTGAGCTTGATCACATAGCCCCCTATCTATCTCTCCCTACCTAGCCTTGCCTGTCCCTTACTCACTGAGACCCTTCAGATGTATATCGGTGAGTCATACACTTAGGGGATGATTGCCAACATGTATCTTTGGGGGGGGTGGGTAGAGATAAAGGAAGTTTCCAAAGGAATTTTTATATGTTAAAGTAGACTTACAGGATCCTGGTTGGGGTGGGGGGGGGCAGGCTAAGCTTGCTTTATGCCCTTAGCGAAGTGTCAACATCCAAGCAGTTGAGTCCCTAGGTAATGTCACTCTAGGAGAATGTCACTCCACCTGTTTTAAGGACCTGTCAATGGGCTGCAAGTAGTAAGGAAATCTAATAATTTTTCTTTTGTCTTTGTTTCCTACATCAGTTTGGCTTGTGTCACACCTACCTGGGTGTGTCTCATTTCTGTGGTTCATTAAGCAGAGGAACACTCCTTAACTGCTTCAATGCATTTCAATCTCTTTTTTTATTAAATTAATTAATTGTTTCAATTAATTTGCCAGAGAGAGAGCACACAAGCTCCACGCTGAGCATGGAGCCCGATGTGGGACTTGATCCCAGGACCCTGGGATCATGACCTGAGCCGAAGGCAGATGCTTAACCAACTGAGCGACCCAGTCGTCCCACATTTCAATCTCTTTCTAAAAACTTTGCAGGGCTGCCAAGAAGACTAGCTTAACCAAACCATGGAAAATGATATGAGGCATCTTATAGATGCTCCAACAGAGATTATGAGTATTATTGACTCAGTTAATACTTACTCTTGGTTAAAAACCACAACTCATACAAGCCTAAATGTCAGAAAATATGAAATTCCTCTTCAGAAATACAAATCAATGCCAGAATCAAAAATACTACTTATTTTGTAAATGAAAATAGTATCATCAAGGAAGTGCCACGATTTGCCATTTTGGAACATGTCCAATTTAGCAATCTAGAAAAGCAGTGTTGTCAGTCTTCCCTCTAAGAGCAGCTTGCAACAATGTCCCATGCATTGTCCCATGCCCCTTGCAAGGCAGTGTCACTATGCATTCATTGTATGTGTCCACGATAATAATGCATTAGTCACATTCAAAAAAGGGGCATTGTGCTTTTTCCATTTTTGTTGATAACGGTGCCACCAGTTTTGTAATCACTTATTTTCGGTCTACTAACTTCTTTGCATAACAAATTCCTCTGATTTTTGTGATGAAATCCTCATGGTTTGATGCTTAGTCTGACTCCCAAGAAATTTATCTTTTTCTCCTCTGCTATAGTATGAAAACTTTAATCAAGAAGTACCCAAGTGAGCAATTTCCAGTTTGAAAATGTTCAGAATTCACCTCTTTCCAGAGTACAAAGAAACACAACACTCTAGGGTTCTATTCCTGGGTCAGGAACCCATTTATCTTGTGTCTTCAAAAGTTTGATTCCCTATTTGTTGCCACTTGTTCCTTATCCTTTCATGTCATGAACTTCAAATGCCACAGTATGTGGAGGTCAGAAGCAGCACGGGGTGCTTGGAAAAGGAAACAACGTAATGATGTAAGGTGGGGAAGGGGAACAGTTCCCTCTTCAGCCTGGTATGACTCAAAACAGTGCCTCTGTTTTTAATCTCTGTTACCAAACTGTCCTCTGCTGTCACAGTAAGTTCATCACCTTTTAGATGTAACTGAAGGCAGCTCTGAGGAGTCAGAGCAGTTCTACCTCTGAGTGCATTGTGCTTGCTGGTAGACTGCCTGCTGGAACATCCTTGGATCTTTGGCTTTCCCCGGGAAACACTGGGCTCAATGTACTTCATCTTCATGTCACAGAGAGTTCATGAAGATGTTAGCTGGCATCTAGGGGTGATAGTGATAAATTGGGCATGACCACCACACTCTTTCTGAAGAAACTTATTAATATCTAAGTAAAGCTGTGGGAACTGTTAGTTTAGAAGACTGAGTAGATTTATACCTTTCAACAGCAACTGAGAACAGACAGGCAAATGGCCTGAGTGGAAAAACAAAAAACAAAGAGACACTGAACAAGATAGCAGCTGTAATATTCTCCCAGATCACTTAGTGACAGTTGTTTTCAAATGCATTTCCATCCTCAGGTGGCCCAGTGCCCCTCTGGTAAAGTACTAGACTTTCCTCTACTGTAGCTTGCATTCACCTTCTCGAGATTCATTGATCAACCCATTTCTGTTAGCCAACCCTGACTCCTTTCATACCCTCAAGCTCAACTTAGGGCTCCAACCACATCATCATTTACCCTATTATCTTCACCCCAACTTAGATCCCATTTCTAAGGTGAATCTATACTCTGTGTGTGTGCACATGCACATGTGCATTCTTTTTTTTAAT